>NC_139624.1:76189533-76354533 GCF_964638095.1 Poromitra crassiceps
AATACCATCTCACATCCTGAATACATCAAGGAAATGAGGTACGATTTGCCTGCACACACACACACACACACACACACACACACACACACACACACACACACAAACACACAATGTAAAGTATACATACAGTACAGAAACATAAGCTATGTGAAGAATCATAGCGTTGCTAAAAGGAAAGCCAGCTGGAGAAGAAACAAAAAAACTGAGTCATTAGAGCCATGGGGGTCCTTTAAAATGACATGTTCTGTCGTCCTTTGGGGGTGAAGGCACTTAGACAGCCGAGAAATGCAGCCGCTTAGATCCCGTAGCTGTCAAAACAAGCCAGCTCCAAAACTAAGAATATACAGTATATGCTATGGCAAGAAAAAAAATGTGAGCAGGAGAACAGAAATATTTTTTGGGGAGAGAGTGTGTATGTACACGGGCAAGCAGTAATGTGTGTGTGTGTGTGTGTGTGTGTGTGTGTGTGTGTGCGCGCACGCGCGCGTGTGTGTTCATGTGTGCATAGAGGGAGAGATGTAGGTGCTGTAAAAATGACAGTATCTTGGCTCTGACTGTGTTGACTAATGCAGTAGAAGATGCTTTAGGTAGATCTCTAGGGCACATTGTGCCTGGCTGCCATGCTAAAAACGCCTTTTAGAAGCAAGATCTGTCACACGGTGTACAAACCTGCAGCTGGGAAACACATGGAAACCATCCATCCATCTTCAACCGCTTATCCGGGATCGGGACGCGGAGGTAGCAGTTCCAGCAGGGGACTTCAAACTTCTCTTTCCCTGATCACATTAGCCAACTCTGACTGGGGGATCCCGAGGCGTTCCCAGGCCAGCCTGGAGATATAATCTCTCCCAGGGGCGGTTCTAGGCCGTTTTTGGGTGGGCTTTAGCCCACCCAAAAATAGTCTCAGCCCACCCAAAAAAATAGAGGCAAAAAAACTTTTTTTTTTTTTTTTTTTTTTTTATCCCTCTCCAAATCCATGGTGGTCATTAGTAGTTTCTGACTACACTCAATGCGCTGTGTGCATGTTTCCCCCCCCTCTATGTTCTTAGGGTGGGCTGAGACAAAAATTTAGGGGGGTTCAGCCCACCCGAAAAGTTTCTAGAACCGCGGCTGCGCAGGCGCTCCCTCCTCCATCTATCTGCCTAATCCCACATCACTTCACACAGGTCACACACAGTACAGCAGTGAAGTGGTCCTCCACAGTCCACACAATCGTTCTCCCCACTCATGATCAATGAAACTGAGGTGAGCATTGAGCAGTCAGAGTCAGTAGTTACTTAATTAGCGCATATTGATATGCAAATTAGCACGTAACGTTGTCGTAGGCTAAACAAAAGAACTTGTCGCTGTGCCTGCCAGACAAACAGGTGGACTGGAGGAAGGTAGGTAGGCTACCAGCCAGCCATGTCATGCTAGCTCGCAGTAAGCGGGTGTAAATGGATGTGATGTTTTTTGAGAAACATATGGGCATAAGTGACAAACATTTTCAAACGGGTCCCTTGTTATCTGAATGAAATTAAGCCCTTCAGAATTGCAAGTGGCTGCTTTACACAGCCTGTCTGATGTGATGATGACGATAGCTTAACATGCGTGCATGGCATCACTTATGTCTTGCTGTGATGTTAGTTCAGTATCTCAATAAAAGTTCTTACAGGCTTGTTATTTCCCTCTAAGGCAGGGATGTCAGAGATACGGCCCGCGGGCCGGATCCGGCCCACGGGCAGGTTTCATCCGGCCCGCGAGATGTTTTGGAATATTAAAAAAAATATATATATATATTATTATTATTATTAAATTTGCACCCCATTATCATGAACTACGTGTGGCTAATAAGCAAGCTAAGAGTTCATTCATAAGTGAATTAACCTGCACTACAAGGAAGTATGTCAGTAGGTCATCAGGTGTAAACAAAGCCGCCATGATGCCACGCTGGAATTGAATCGCGCATTCAGCTACCTACCAAAAAACAAAAGAATCAACAAGATCAGGCGCGGACTGCATAATCGGGGCACGTCGGGCAAATGCCCGGTGGCCTGGCCTGGCCTGGCCTGGCCTGCAAAAAAAAAAAAAAAATTGTGCCCGCAGTCAGGCCACTCACTGAACAGCAGGCCAGGCGCCGCCTACTGGTTTACTAGTGGTTTTATTACTTTATTCAGGATTAAAGTGGGTGCATCTGATTGTAAAATTGGACTTGGCCCAAATTGGGCTTCAAACGGCCCAAATCGGGCTTCAAACGGCCCAAATCGGGCTTTAAACGACCCAAATTGGGCTTCAAACGGCCCACATCTGGCTTCAAACGGCCCAAATTGAGCTTTAAACGGCCCAAATTTTTCTGACGCCGGCACGCGCGTCGGCCCGTATCGGCCTGGCCTGCTTGGTATCTAATTTCAAGAGAAATGGAAAGAGCAGTATTTCTTTTGTGAAATAAATGGGTAAATGAGTCGAATTGATTTTAGTAAAAAAAAAATCCGGCCCCCATGAGGTCTCAGTTGAACAAATCCGGCCCTCTACCTAATATGAGTCTGACACCCCTGCTCTAAGGGAGTGAAAGGCAGATATTTAAACAGCCATGTTTGTGTACAGTACCAGTGGCATGGGAGTAATAAAAAGGGATTAAGGACCAGGTCAGTAAGATGGGCTGGTTGAGCCAATGTTAAAATGATCTTTATTTATTATTTATTTTTGCTTTAAAACTATTTTTTAATTTTCTGCTTAAAGTTCATGAAAAAAGTGGCATTCTTGTTTTTTCACACAATAATTTCATAATACCATTTGTAATGCCACCGTTGTAGTGCTGTTGTTCAAAATTAAAGTACATTTTCTCAGATTTATTGGTGTCTTTCTAGTCACACAATTTAATAGTCAGTGTTTCCCATACACTGATCTATTTGTGGTGGTACACCCTACATAGATTTTGACCCCCACAAATACTGCCACATATTAATTTCAACTAGTTGACTGCAAACTCCTGCTTTAGTGCTTACAGTATATTATTATCTTGTCGGAATATTATTCCAGCCAATAAGTTAGGAAGTTCCCTTTTGATTTAATTTTACTTTTGTTTTGCCTACAAAGCAAAATGTTACTTTACTTGAAACTCCCCTGAAGTGATTTTGGTATTATTTATGCAAGCATAATTCTACCATATAGTAACCTGTATGCAGAATATATATAGTATATATAGGGAAACAATTATTTTTTCATTGCTGTAAAACCACAGAACGGTAAAGAAGATATTGATGTGTGTAGTTCTTCATAGATCTAGTCTCTTCATTTTGATCTCAAAGTGCGCCAGTTTGATCCATTTTTACTTGAAACTGGGCTGAGCCCACCCAAAGCTCTGATGCTAAAACCGCCCCTGATCTCTCCACCTAGGCCTCGGTCCTCCCCGTGGTCTCCTCCCAGCTGGACGTGTCTGGAACACCTCCCTAGGGAAACCACCAAGTGGCATCCATACCGGATGCCCGAACCACCTCAACTGGCTCGTTTCTATGTGAAGGAGCAGCGGCTCTACTCCGAGTCTCTCATGGATGACTGAGCTTCTCACCTTATCCCTAAAGCCCCCCACACATGATCCGTGCTAAAACAGCTCTGAGAGAGAGTATCTGCCAACTATGCGGCAGCGCTACCCTTGGCGTCGCGCACCGCTCAAATTTGCCACGTGCGCTGTGCTCAAAGTTGAGATTGTATCAACTTTGACCTACTTACCACTGACCTCTCTCCGCTCTACCTCACGGTGAGAGAAGAGAAGATCACTTCTCATGTGGAGGCAGCTTAAGGGAGATGCCAGCCACCCTCCTGAGAAAACCCATTTCGGCCGCTTGTATCCGTGATCTTGTTCTTTGGCATCTGATTTAGAGGTTCTGATCTTCATCCCACCCGCGAACCGATCCACCGAGTGCTGAAGGTCCCATACCATTCATGCCATCAAGACCACATCGTCCGTGAAAAGCAGCGATGCAATCCTCAGCCCACCGATCTGCAACTTTGGTGCTGTCAGTAGTAGTCACTGTGACCATACCAGGAAGTAGACTATAACATAACATTAAAATTAAATCCATACACGGAACTTTTAAACTGGTGCCTCTATATGACATACAGTACATGGGCAAATGAGAGACCTTCGGCCAGGAGAATGGATATCAATTTGTTGTTATTTACATGCATGCGCTGCGCGGGGGACGGGGGTTACGCTACGGGGAGAAGGGGAGCCACTCCCCCAGCGGCCACTCACCAGGCAAGACCGCGGCTTCGCTAAACCCCCGCCTCCCGTCTAGCGGAGCCAACATAACACACAACTACAAGGGCTTCCCGAGCAGCGGACTTTTTCTCTCTCAAAACAATTGAAAACCACCGCCATGTTAAAGCTGAGCAAGGAGATTGATTTTATTTCACCAGAGCCGAAGGCAGCAACACAAAAGACAGAAGAGAAGAAATAACAGAAGATAAGGTAAGCCCCACTAAACTGGTATCCAGCATTGACAGTAGATACAGTAAACACGATTCTGCCTGACCAATCAGTCGTCTGCAGTGTTTTCACGTCACCGTATGGTACCGGGTCCACAGCGCTGGAACCTCAACAAAGCAGGGACGAAAACTAGCACGACTCAACCCGAGCTGTCCAGGTTTTTGATCGGTGGAATAAGACAAAAAAATCGAGACGAGCTGGGCGGGGCCGCGCTAATACCAGCGGTGGAAATGGGCCATAAGTAATGTGATGCCTCTGTAAGTCAGCACACACCCCCTGGTCCTGCTTTTTGAACAGGGGAACCACCAGCCTGGTCTGCCACTCCTTTGGCACTGCCCCAGACGTGTCATCCATGACAGGTCCTCAACACCCAGAGCCTGCAGCATTTCTGGATGGATCACATCAATCCCCAGTGCTTTGCCACTGTGGAGTTGGGGGGAAAAAAGGGAAACTGTAAATGTAAATGTTCAAGTGGGTGTGGCAGCGTTTTACTACAAAATAACGTCTGGTTTAGGATACATTTCAAATGAAAACGGTATCTCACACCTATAATCGGAGAGGGACTTCCGAGCACAATTGCTCAACTGCGCCTGTGCAACAGCGACTACACGGACTCAGGCGCCTAAAGAAATTTGGGCTAAGGCCAGAAATCCTTAGTGACTTCTACAGAGGCACCATTGAAAGCCTGCTGACTGGCTGCTTCACCACCTGGTACAGGAACTGTACCACCATGGACTGCAGGGCGCTACGAAGAGTGAGGCGCGCGGCCCAGCACGTAACAGGATGTGAGCTGCCAGAACTGCAGGAACTGTATAACCAGCGGTGCCTCAGGAGGTCCCTGAAGATCATCAAAGACACAAACCATCCCCACAACAGCTTGTTCTCCCTGTTACCCTCAGGGAGGAGATACAGGCTCCCAAAAGCACGCACAAATCGCTTGAGGGACAGTTTCTTCCCGCAGGTCACGAGACTCCTTAACATACACAAATAGTGTAGTAGCTGTACTGTACCGCACTGTAGATGCTACCATTATGTATGTCTAATGTTTAATTGTATGTTTAATTAGGTATATGCTATTTGCACCTGTACGTCAAATACGTCGAATTTAAAACGTTTAAGTATATCCAAAGTATGCACATGACATGTGCACCTATGTGCAGTGAATATGCCACTGTCTCTGACTTGTCTTATCACTCTACTGCCTTATTATTATTATTATTAAATTTGCACCCCATTATCATGAACTACGTGTGGCTAATAAGCAAGCTAAGAGTTCATTCATAAGTGAATTAACCTGCACTACAAGGAAGTATGTCAGTAGGTCATCAGGTGTAAACAAAGCCGCCATGATGCCACGCTGGAATTGAATCGCGCATTCAGCTACCTACCAAAAAACAAAAGAATCAACAAGATCAGGCGCGGACTGCATAATCGGGGCACGTCGGGCAAATGCCCGGTGGCCTGGCCTGGCCTGGCCTGGCCTGCAAAAAAAAAAAAAAAATTGTGCCCGCAGTCAGGCCACTCACTGAACAGCAGGCCAGGCGCCGCCTACTGGTTTACTAGTGGTTTTATTACTTTATTCAGGATTAAAGTGGGTGCATCTGATTGTAAAATTGGACTTGGCCCAAATTGGGCTTCAAACGGCCCAAATCGGGCTTCAAACGGCCCAAATCGGGCTTTAAACGACCCAAATTGGGCTTCAAACGGCCCACATCTGGCTTCAAACGGCCCAAATTGAGCTTTAAACGGCCCAAATTTTTCTGACGCCGGCACGCGCGTCGGCCCGTATCGGCCTGGCCTGCTTGGTATCTAATTTCAAGAGAAATGGAAAGAGCAGTATTTCTTTTGTGAAATAAATGGGTAAATGAGTCGAATTGATTTTAGTAAAAAAAAAATCCGGCCCCCATGAGGTCTCAGTTGAACAAATCCGGCCCTCTACCTAATATGAGTCTGACACCCCTGCTCTAAGGGAGTGAAAGGCAGATATTTAAACAGCCATGTTTGTGTACAGTACCAGTGGCATGGGAGTAATAAAAAGGGATTAAGGACCAGGTCAGTAAGATGGGCTGGTTGAGCCAATGTTAAAATGATCTTTATTTATTATTTATTTTTGCTTTAAAACTATTTTTTAATTTTCTGCTTAAAGTTCATGAAAAAAGTGGCATTCTTGTTTTTTCACACAATAATTTCATAATACCATTTGTAATGCCACCGTTGTAGTGCTGTTGTTCAAAATTAAAGTACATTTTCTCAGATTTATTGGTGTCTTTCTAGTCACACAATTTAATAGTCAGTGTTTCCCATACACTGATCTATTTGTGGTGGTACACCCTACATAGATTTTGACCCCCACAAATACTGCCACATATTAATTTCAACTAGTTGACTGCAAACTCCTGCTTTAGTGCTTACAGTATATTATTATCTTGTCGGAATATTATTCCAGCCAATAAGTTAGGAAGTTCCCTTTTGATTTAATTTTACTTTTGTTTTGCCTACAAAGCAAAATGTTACTTTACTTGAAACTCCCCTGAAGTGATTTTGGTATTATTTATGCAAGCATAATTCTACCATATAGTAACCTGTATGCAGAATATATATAGTATATATAGGGAAACAATTATTTTTTCATTGCTGTAAAACCACAGAACGGTAAAGAAGATATTGATGTGTGTAGTTCTTCATAGATCTAGTCTCTTCATTTTGATCTCAAAGTGCGCCAGTTTGATCCATTTTTACTTGAAACTGGGCTGAGCCCACCCAAAGCTCTGATGCTAAAACCGCCCCTGATCTCTCCACCTAGGCCTCGGTCCTCCCCGTGGTCTCCTCCCAGCTGGACGTGTCTGGAACACCTCCCTAGGGAAACCACCAAGTGGCATCCATACCGGATGCCCGAACCACCTCAACTGGCTCGTTTCTATGTGAAGGAGCAGCGGCTCTACTCCGAGTCTCTCATGGATGACTGAGCTTCTCACCTTATCCCTAAAGCCCCCCACACATGATCCGTGCTAAAACAGCTCTGAGAGAGAGTATCTGCCAACTATGCGGCAGCGCTACCCTTGGCGTCGCGCACCGCTCAAATTTGCCACGTGCGCTGTGCTCAAAGTTGAGATTGTATCAACTTTGACCTACTTACCACTGACCTCTCTCCGCTCTACCTCACGGTGAGAGAAGAGAAGATCACTTCTCATGTGGAGGCAGCTTAAGGGAGATGCCAGCCACCCTCCTGAGAAAACCCATTTCGGCCGCTTGTATCCGTGATCTTGTTCTTTGGCATCTGATTTAGAGGTTCTGATCTTCATCCCACCCGCGAACCGATCCACCGAGTGCTGAAGGTCCCATACCATTCATGCCATCAAGACCACATCGTCCGTGAAAAGCAGCGATGCAATCCTCAGCCCACCGATCTGCAACTTTGGTGCTGTCAGTAGTAGTCACTGTGACCATACCAGGAAGTAGACTATAACATAACATTAAAATTAAATCCATACACGGAACTTTTAAACTGGTGCCTCTATATGACATACAGTACATGGGCAAATGAGAGACCTTCGGCCAGGAGAATGGATATCAATTTGTTGTTATTTACATGCATGCGCTGCGCGGGGGACGGGGGTTACGCTACGGGGAGAAGGGGAGCCACTCCCCCAGCGGCCACTCACCAGGCAAGACCGCGGCTTCGCTAAACCCCCGCCTCCCGTCTAGCGGAGCCAACATAACACACAACTACAAGGGCTTCCCGAGCAGCGGACTTTTTCTCTCTCAAAACAATTGAAAACCACCGCCATGTTAAAGCTGAGCAAGGAGATTGATTTTATTTCACCAGAGCCGAAGGCAGCAACACAAAAGACAGAAGAGAAGAAATAACAGAAGATAAGGTAAGCCCCACTAAACTGGTATCCAGCATTGACAGTAGATACAGTAAACACGATTCTGCCTGACCAATCAGTCGTCTGCAGTGTTTTCACGTCACCGTATGGTACCGGGTCCACAGCGCTGGAACCTCAACAAAGCAGGGACGAAAACTAGCACGACTCAACCCGAGCTGTCCAGGTTTTTGATCGGTGGAATAAGACAAAAAAATCGAGACGAGCTGGGCGGGGCCGCGCTAATACCAGCGGTGGAAATGGGCCATAAGTAATGTGATGCCTCTGTAAGTCAGCACACACCCCCTGGTCCTGCTTTTTGAACAGGGGAACCACCAGCCTGGTCTGCCACTCCTTTGGCACTGCCCCAGACGTGTCATCCATGACAGGTCCTCAACACCCAGAGCCTGCAGCATTTCTGGATGGATCACATCAATCCCCAGTGCTTTGCCACTGTGGAGTTGGGGGGAAAAAAGGGAAACTGTAAATGTAAATGTTCAAGTGGGTGTGGCAGCGTTTTACTACAAAATAACGTCTGGTTTAGGATACATTTCAAATGAAAACGGTATCTCACACCTATAATCGGAGAGGGACTTCCGAGCACAATTGCTCAACTGCGCCTGTGCAACAGCGACTACACGGACTCAGGCGCCTAAAGAAATTTGGGCTAAGGCCAGAAATCCTTAGTGACTTCTACAGAGGCACCATTGAAAGCCTGCTGACTGGCTGCTTCACCACCTGGTACAGGAACTGTACCACCATGGACTGCAGGGCGCTACGAAGAGTGAGGCGCGCGGCCCAGCACGTAACAGGATGTGAGCTGCCAGAACTGCAGGAACTGTATAACCAGCGGTGCCTCAGGAGGTCCCTGAAGATCATCAAAGACACAAACCATCCCCACAACAGCTTGTTCTCCCTGTTACCCTCAGGGAGGAGATACAGGCTCCCAAAAGCACGCACAAATCGCTTGAGGGACAGTTTCTTCCCGCAGGTCACGAGACTCCTTAACATACACAAATAGTGTAGTAGCTGTACTGTACCGCACTGTAGATGCTACCATTATGTATGTCTAATGTTTAATTGTATGTTTAATTAGGTATATGCTATTTGCACCTGTACGTCAAATACGTCGAATTTAAAACGTTTAAGTATATCCAAAGTATGCACATGACATGTGCACCTATGTGCAGTGAATATGCCACTGTCTCTGACTTGTCTTATCACTCTACTGCCTTATTGCTTGTTGTGTCTCTTGTTGTTTTTGCACTCATATGCCCCGTTATATTCGTACTATGTTGTAAACGGAGTCCACAGCACAAGAATTTCACACGTGATACTTGTACTACGGAGTGACAATAAAAATCTTGAATCTTGAATCTTGAATCTAGCGGCCGAGCCCTCGCAGGGAAACCAACAAGGGAAGATATTGTGACTGGAAAACTCGACAACGACAACGTTGGACTGGAAGAGCCTGCAACTGTAATGGCGGCGACGTGCCGCTACTTCCTCTCTGCACCACAGAGTTCAACAAAGAGAACAGACACACAGAACAGCGCTGTGAGGAGGATGACGAAGAGCCACGGTAGGCTAGAAAGGAGTGCTAGTATGGGCTAGGTGCCACAGCCAAGCTGCATATAATGGTGGACGGCAGAAATGAGGAATGAGGAGGAGGAGGGGAAGGAGGAAGACGACGACGCACGGTAGGCTACAAAACGCACTCTAGTTTCTATTTCTAGTAATATTAAAGTGAGCAGACTTTTTGAGCATTGCATGCATTGTAATTGAACTGATTCAGAAAAGCATTTCACAGATGTGTCAAGCGTGTCACAATCTTTTTGTGTCTTCTGCAGGCTAACACGGGCATTGCTTTCACAATGAGCTGCAATTTAGGATTCTTTCAGCAAACTGTGTGCACTGAGGTGCACTGACTCTGTACTAAGGCTCTGTTTGAGAATAGAGGTAATTCGGTAACACTTTACAATACTGGTGCAAACATGTGCATGAATGCATGCTTAACTCATGATGAATTAAGCCATTAATTGATGCTTACCGCATCATCAACTAATGAAAGGTATGTTTGAGGAACACACTGAGTCATATATGAATTACTATTAATTAAGTAGGCTATGCCTATATCATCATAGTTAATTCCTCATCAACACATACATCAACACACTGTGTTCAATAATACCGTAATTCATGTGTTAATTACCACTATCAACTTCCAGTCACCTGCAACCGGGAAATCGATTGTTTCCCCCGTTGCATAACGAAGACGGGATGCGCTAGCCACGCTCCTCCTTGTCCGAGCTAGCCTGGTAAACCAGCCCGTCACGTGAACTCACATTTCATGAAATGTGAGTTCACGTGACGGGCTGGTTTACCAGGCTATGTCCGAGCGACATCTCAGGGGAAACATACTCGACTTCGGGGAAAGAGAGTTCTCTTTGTTTGACCGGTGCCTAGCTGGCTGTAAAGAGAGGCGTCCGGGGTGCAGCGGAGTCGCCTCTGCTGTTTACGGTAGTTTGTCAGTGTGGTGGCCTGGCGGGGACACTGGCGCTATATGTATGACGGAAGCGTGTGTGTATGGACGAACTGGGTTCAGTGCGCGCCCCGGCCGGCCGGCTACGGCGATTTCAGCAGCTGTGCTGTAGTCTATCATTCTGATTACTTGTTACTAGTGTAGTAGTGTAGGCTACGCTATTTTATGGAGGTTCCTCTCGTGGCTCAGGCTGATCGAGTGATTGATGCTTGGTGCTCACGGGTAAACTCAAATTGACAGTAGCCTAAAAGAGGCTTGCCCATGGGTTTACCCAATCTGGCATCCGCTGCATGTATCTTTGGGACTTGCCCCTGGTAATCCGAAATAGGCTAAAAGCGCACTGAGTGAGTGTGCTATTACTGGGCCACTGTCAAGGTAGCCACGAGAAAACATATTGTTTCCGGCCAAGACTTTCAGAATAAAAGTTGAAATTCATGTTGTAACCAGCTACGCAGTACTGAGCTCTGCGTGCCTTTATTTTTGATGGCAGGCTGAGGCAACGGAAGTAATTGTTTGTGTGCCATGTCTTTCTTGACACTTATTCTCGTGGTCGAGCAACTAGCTGGTTTGCACAACGTGGTGGTCGTTTTGCCCCAATATCAACAGCAGCCTCCGTGTTCTTATTCTACGAAGAGTACAAACTGCAAAGCCTAAAGAGTCGGTCACAGTGGTGGTGGCAGTGTCGAATGGATACCAATCGTAAGAGGAACGAGCAGGTTTGTTAGAGTTTCAGGTAGCTAGCCGTAGCAATTTAGCTTTAGCAATTTAGCTAGCTTGTGGCTTAGCTAGCTTGTTTGTTGTGTGTGCGTGGATACCATGCTGGAGACCTGTCGCTACAGTCACGTTGGTTCGGGAAGTGAAGAGCAACACAAGTGAAAAAGGACGAGAGCTGGAAGTTGGAGGTGGACCCGCTGGAGAGATCGAGCAACGCGGGCCCTGGGGAGGAGAGGGGAGAGGCCAGACTGTTTCCCCCCAGCTGGTAGCCTACAGACAAAAGGGTCACCGGAGAGCGAGTCCTTGCTCCAGGGCAGAATTTGGGGACATGGTCACAAACTTGATAAATAAATGTGCTTTTATAACTCCAATGATGGTCTTCACTGATTACCTATATATTTTGAATTGTTCTCATGACTGGAATGCATGCAATTGTGTGTTGCTATACTGTATAAAAGTGATTT
This sequence comes from Poromitra crassiceps, assembly GCF_964638095.1. Lineage (NCBI taxonomy): Eukaryota > Metazoa > Chordata > Actinopteri > Beryciformes > Melamphaidae > Poromitra > Poromitra crassiceps. The sequence goes on from NC_139624.1 coordinate 76,201,588, forward strand.
CATGATCAGCGTCTGCATTAGCTAATGATTTGTGAGGATATCATTATGTCGTGACTTTACAATATGTGGCACAAAACTATTAATTAATACATAAGTATGTCGTGACTTTACTATCTGTGGCACATAACAATTAATTAATACATAAGTATGCCGTGACTTTACTATCTGTGGCACATAACTATTAATTCATACATAATGATATAGGCACTTGTGAGGCACAACACTTAACTCATACATATATATGTGGTTCTTGGCATATAGAGCCTACAAGACATTTGGCTCTATCTGCGCATGCGCCATGATGGCGGCGGCTGGTTTGAGCTCGTGAAACAAATTGAGCTGATTTCCTGAAAATGACTGATAAAGCGTAAGACTAAAGGACTAATTTGTGCCCAAGGCAGATTGGAGGACAACCAGATACTTTCTGTCGTAACTGTTAGCCTGTCCTATATGTACGTTTGAGTGTATTCAATCTGGATGGAGCGTGGTGGAATGGCGTCTTCTTCACGAGGGGGAACGGCGTCTACTCGAGTCAAAGGTGGTTTGCGTTCTGGAAGCCAAAATACTGATGGCAACTCGAGCACAAAAGACAATCAAAAGGCGAAAATGATAGAGGTGAACAATACTACGGCAAAGAGACGTGAGGCCGAGAATAACGAAAAAGTTAACACAAAGAGCAGCCCCGGGCGCGCGAAGCCTGCCATTGATATGGAAAGTGGAGCTCGAGGAGGACCATCAAAGTACAAGAGAGACAAGGTCTCGAAACATGGAGCGTTTTTGTCCAACAGGTATGAGACAAGCGACGAAGAGGACACCATGATTAGGAGTATGAGAGGCGAGAGACAGGATGAATCCATGCACGCTGATATTGTGGCAGCAATTGAAGCTGAAACGGACACAATCCTAGAGAACTTCGGTACCGAAGATTTAACTAAAATCGTGCTGATCACTATCAAAGCAGCGGTACCGGCAATAGTCAGAGCGGTGCAGAAACAACTTGCGGCATCGGTGGATTGTTATAAACTTGACAAGAGCATCCTGGACAGCAGATACAAGGAAGACGAACTGGATCAATATAGCCGAAAAGAAAACGTCCGCATCAGCGGGATTGAAGAGGAAATGACCGGCGAGGAGACCGAAGATCAGCTAGTGGAGAAGGTGTGTAAAGTTGCTGCGGCTGCAGGTACAACTATCAAGGAAGAGGACATCTCCACGGTGCATCGCCTGGGGGGCGCAAGAAGACAAGGCAAGGTCCGACCAACGATAGTGAGGTTTGTGAGCAGGAGGAAAAAAGCGGACCTGATGAGGAATAAAGCAGTGCTGAAAGATAATGAATTGCACAAGAACATCTTCATCAGCGACGATCTCACAAGCATGAGACACAGGCTCTTCAAGCACGCCAAGGAGAAATGTCAACACACGTTTATTAGAGACGGCAAAGTTATCTGTAAGAAGGATGGCCAATATGTCACCATTAACACTCCCGACGACCTGTTTATGATTGGATATGATGACGTGGACTATACATTCTTTGGCATTGACGTATAGGACAGACACGGAGGACGGACAGATGAGACGGCATACAATGAGAGGAGAACAGACCACCCTGGGTTACGTATTCTTACTTTGAACGTCTGCGGAATAAGAAGTAAGATAGAGACACCTGACTTTATTGAACGATGCCAAAAGTATGATGTGCTGTGCTTCAGTGAGACTAAAACGGACGACATAGATACACCAGAGATGCTGGAAAAATTTAATGCAATGGGTTTTCATATGTTTGTTAGTAATCGCCATAAGCTTACAAACTGGCGGTCGGGTGGGGTGATGTTGGCAGTGAGTAACAAAATAATAGATAAGTGTGTGCAGAAACTGACTAACAGTGAGTTATGTGTATGCTTAAAAATAAATAGACATCTATTCAAATATGATAAAGATCTTGTTATACTGGCTGTTTACATACCCCCCTACAATACGAGATATTCTAATGTAGGTATGTTCGATGAGTTAACACGCATTATTTTGGATATTGGTATTGAAAACCACTATTTTCTAATATGTGGTGATATGAATGCCCACACCCAAGAAAGAGATGATGTTGTACTAGTAGAATGTGATAACCTGGACCGAGACGAAAATTTGGGGGAGAAACTGTGTTGTGGGGCGGAACTGGAAATGCTTAACATCCCACTAAAGAGAGAGTCAACTGATGTGCACAGAGATTTCAGTAACTATGGTACTGCACTACTGGAAATATGTAGAAACCTTTCTGTTTGTATATTGAATGGTAGATGTGGTGATGATTTAAACGTCGGGAAACCAACCACAGTTGATAGTAGTGTTATTGACTACATGATAGGGTCACCATTTGTTTTGAGTAAGGTAAGACATTTCTGTGTACATGAGTTTGATTCTTTGTTCTCTGATAAGCACTGTATAGTGGAAGTGCTCCTGGAGGGAAATCCTGGAATTGACTGCCACCGGGCAGACAGTCCAGTGATGGACCAATTAGCACCTACAGTACTGAATAGTGAAAACCAGACATACATTGGTAAATGGGATAAAGATAAAGTAGATGAGTTTATTGGAAACATTCATTTAGGCAAAATGGATAATATGATGGGTGACTTAGATAAAATGACAGTGGATGAAATAACAAAAGAGATTGGCAGTATTATGATTGATAGCGCAAAGGCCACATTCCCCCCCAAAAAAGGAAAAGCAGGAAAAAACTTGATGTCCAGGAAAAAGGCAGTGTGGTTTAACAAGGAATGTAGACAAAAAAGGCAAGAATATTTAAAAGCTAAGAAAATGCTCAAAACACACAGAAATGTGATATGTGCTGAAAATGTAAAGATGACAAGCAGAGAGTACAAGAAAGAATTATATAAAGCTCAGAGGGCATATAGGAAGAAATTTAGTGGGGAATTGATGAATATGAAATCTAAAAATCCAAAGCTTTACTGGAAGATGCTGAATGGTTGTGGTAAAGATAAAACCTGTCCAATTTTGCCTCAAGATCTTTATGAACACTTTAAAGGGTTGTCTGACTGGGACGCTCCAATGAATGAGTTGCCCCATGTTGATAGTAGTAATGAATATCTTGACAGTAGTGGTTTAAATGTTAGCTTTACCGAGGAAGAAATTAAGGCGGTTGTTCAAAAGCTAAAATCGGGGAAAGCTGCAGGAATAGACAGAGTTCTGAATGAGTATATTAAAAGTACGGTACACATTTTTATGCCATCATATGTTTCCCTGTTTAACAAGATTTTGGAATCTGGTGTCATCCCTGAAGACTGGGTAACCGGTTTAATTGTGCCAATCTATAAGAGGAAAGGTGACACGAGTGATTGTAACAATTATAGAGGCATCACACTTTTGAGTTGCCTGGGGAAACTTTTCACAAATGTATTGAACGCAAGGCTATGTACGTTCTGTGAGGATAATGCTATTCTGAGAGAAACTCAGGCTGGGTTTAGAAAGAGCTATTCCACCGTAGATCACATCTTTCTATTGAAACACATCGTCGATCTTTTTTGTTTTAAAAAGAAAAGCTTGTTTTGTTCCTTTATTGATTATAGTAAAGCGTTTGATACAGTCTGGAGGGATGCACTCTGGTATAAACTGTTAAAAACGGGTATCAATGGTAAATTCTTGGATGTGGTAATGAATATGTACAAAAACATCAAATCATGTGTTTTTGTAAATGGTGTTAAATCAGAATTTTTTGTAAGCCTAGCAGGAGTTAGACAGGGTGAAAACCTTTCTCCATTACTGTTTGCATTATTTATTAATGACTTAGAGGATTATCTACTACAGAACGGCTGTCAGCCTATCAACCTTGATGATACAGCGATAGACAGTTATATGCAGCTTATGGTACTGATGTACGCGGATGACACAATTATTATGTCCACAACAAAAGAAGGGTTACAGAAAGCAATAGACCATATGTGTGAATTTTGTCATAAATGGAAATTAAAGGTTAACAGTGATAAAACTAAAGTCACAGTTTTTGGTTCTCGAAAAATTAGCAGTGACAAATTTAAGTTTAATTGTGATGGGGAGAACCTAGAAATCGTTAACTGTTTCAAGTATCTTGGTGTCATTATGAACTAAATGGATCATTTAAGATCGCCATTGAGGAGCTGCATAAGCAAGCCTCTCGTGCCATGTTTGCCCTTTTTTCTAAATGCAGAAAATATGATTTACCAGTAGATATCACACTGGACCTTTTTGACAAGTTGGTTTTACCAGTTATGTTGTACTCGTGTGAAGCTTGGGGGTTTGAAAAAATTGATATATTGGAAAAGCTACACCTCAGATTTCTCAAGTACATTTTGAAAGTTAAAATGACAACGTGTAACAATATGGTCTATGGGGAGCTGGGGAGATACCCACTCTGTGTCACTGTCAAGAAAAGAATGATTAGTTATTGGGCAAGGTTGATTGACGGCAAGGAGAACAAACTTAGCCGTATTATGTACAACTGCCTGCGTGATCTGCACAACTCTGGCGTCTATGCCTCGCCGTGGGTCGTGCGGGTCAAACAGATTCTGGATGACTGTGGCTTGTCTTACCTCTGGCTTACACAGCAGTGCAATAACATTGACTGGTTGAAGTTAACTGTTGAGCAAAGTCTTAAGGACCAGTTTATGCAGAAATGGCAAAGTGAGCTCAAAAGTATGACGTCATGTGACTTGTACGTAGAATTCAAAAAAGAACTTAAACTTGAAAATTATCTGCTGTATGTAAACCAGAGGCATAGACATGCAATTTGTAACTTTAGGGTTAACAACACCAGAATCCCCAAGGTTGTTGGCAGATATAAAGGACTGCATAGAAGTATGAGGATCTGTAATCTCTGTAGTGACAACTGTGTGGGAGACGAGTATCATGTTTTGTTTGAATGTAAGAATGTAATTATTTTGAATTTCAGACAGTTATATTTACCCAGATATTATTTAACACGACCATCTATGTTTAAACTGATTCTGCTACTACAATCAGACAGACAAAAAGTCATGTGTAAATTAGGTGCCTTTTTGAAGAATGTCCTGCCTTTGTTCAAATGACATGCACTAGCCATGCCGTGTGCCATTGTATATTGTTTTTGTATGTTTTGTTTGTGCTCCATACCATGTGATCATGGTCAATGAGTCACATTAAATAAATAAATGAAATAAATGAAAATAAATGAAATGAAAATGGTTCGGGGCTAGTAGGAGCTACCAAGGTGGGCAACACGCATAGCCTATATCAAGATTCAAGATTTTTATTGTCACTCCATGGTACAAGTATCACGTGTGAAATTCTTGTGCTGTGGACTCCGTTTACAACATAGTACAAATATAACAGGGAATATGAGTGCAAAAACAACAAGAGACACAACAAGCAATAAGGCAGTATAGTGATAAGACAAGTCAGAGACAGTGGCATATTCACTGCACATAGGTGCACATGTCGTGTGCATACTTGACGTGCTTAAACATTTAAAATTCTGCGTATTTGACATACAGGTGCAAATAACATATTCCTTATTAAACATACAATTAAACTCTGCATTTTAAATTCGGCGTATTTGACATACAGGTGCAAATAGCATATCGTCGGTGTCGGGCCAGGACCTCGAATGTCACTTTTTTCACTTTTTTACTTTTTGTCATGAATCAATGCCATTGGTCACCCTTCACGTCTCTGTGTGGTTTTTAACAAATGCAACCAATGGAAAAGCATTAAAACGAGCTTGTGAGTAAATCTCGTAACGCCATTCGCCCTCAATCTGTCAGTCAAACCTCGAAATTCCCCCCCCCTACCTCCGTGTGTACCCCCCCACGCAGGACAATAAACCCGGAAAAGACACACGGCAGACGCGCTGTGTATTTCTCATAACCTTTTGACTAATCCTGGCTTCCTCTGACGTTAATATATCAATCAAATGTTTTCCAGTTATTCCTAGGCTGCAAACTTGTTTTAACATGCAAATCGGAAGTGCTTTCTGACGAGAATAAAGTAACGTTAACGTTACGTTATGTCAGACTATTTCTCACCCCATGCGAAAGCCCCCATTCGGCCATGAGAGGCGAGGGGCAATCCTGCTGCTCCTGCGCGCGCCCCCGCGGCCTGGAGCTTGGGGGCTCGTGCATGAGGATGCGGCTGCCTCCCGCTTGACTGGCCATGAGAAAGCGCTTCCAAGTCGGACTGATAATATAAACAACATCATTTGAGCTTATCCAGGTAAGATATTAATAAAGTAATGACACATTCAGCGGGAAACTAACTATAATTAAGACATGTGCCAACTTTGACGACATTTGGTTCAGTAGTTTAAGAGCAAACAGGTTTTTTTTACTTCCTGACAAAGTTTCTGTTTTGGAAATTCGAGGTCCTGGAACGACAGCGGCGATATTCCTTATTAAACATACAATTAAACGTTAGACATACGTAATGGTAGCAGCTACAGTACGGTACAGTGCGGCTACTACACTATTTGTGTATGTTAAGGAGTCTCGTGGCCTGCGGGAAGAAACTGTTCCTCAAGCGATTTGTGCGTGCTTTCGGAACCCTGTATCTTCTCCCTGAGGGTAGCAGGGAGAACAGGCTGTTGTGGGGATGGTTTGTGTCTTTGATGATCTTCAGGGACCTCCTGAGGCACCGCTGTTTATACAGTTCATGCAGATCTGGCAACTCACATTCTGTTACGTGCTGGGCCGCGCGTCTCACTCTCCGTAGTGCCCTGCGGTCCATGGTGGTACAGTTCCCGTACCAGGTGGTGAAGCCGCCAGTCAGCAGGCTTTCAATGGTGCCTCTGTAGAAGTCCCTGAGGATTTCTTTCCTTAGCCCAAATTTCTTCAGGCACTTGAGTCCGTGTATTCGCTGTTGGGCCTTTTTGACGACAGTGGCGGTGTGGCCGGCCCAAGCCAGGTCCTGGTGGATATTGACTCCCAGGTACTTGAAGCTGTCCACCCTTTCCACCACTGTGCCGTTGATGGTGATTGGGGGGTGTGCGCCCCCCCCCCCTCCTGTAGTCTACAATGATCTCCTTGGTCTTGGAGACGTTCAGAGAGAGGTGGTTGTCCTGGCACCATTGTTCCAGGGCCCCCACCTCCTCTCTGTAGGCCGTCTCGTCGCTCCCCGAGATCAGCCCCACGACTGCTGTGTCGTCTGCGAACTTCACGATGGTGTTAGAGGTTTGAGTCGCCACGCAGTCGTGGGTGTAGAGGTCGTACCAGAAGGGGCTGGAGACGCACCCCTGGGGCGCTCCTATGCTGATGGTCAGTGGGGAGGAGGTGAGGTTGCCCACCCTCACCACCTGGCGGCATTCTTACGTAGGTGTCCTTCCCCTCCAGGTGGGACAGGGCGGTGTGGAGCACGTGTGCTACTGCATCCGCTGTGCTCCTGTTGGGGCGGTATGCGAATTGTAGCGGGTCGTGGTCCGGGGGGAGTGTGGGGCGGATCTTTGATATGACCAGCTTTTCAAAGCACTTGCTGGCTATTGGCGTGAGGGCTATTGGGCGCCAGTCATTGAGGCTGGTCACTTTCTGCTGCTTGGGAATGGGGATGATTGTCGCTGCTTTGAAGCAGCGACCCGGGGATGCCGTCCGGGCCGGCCGCCTTGCGAGGGTTGATACGCAGGAATGACCGGCGCACCTCCTCCTCAGTGATGGTGAGAGGGCGGTCTGGGTCTGTGGGGGGGGGGTTGGTGGTTAGGTGGGGATGGGAGGGTGTTGGGGTGCTGAGGGGTGGGGGGGAGGGGGGGGGTGAGGGGAGGTGGGGGGGGAGACGTGGGGGGGAGAGGAGGGCAGTGGGGGGGGAGAGGAGGAGGGGTGGTGGGGGGGCGGAGGGGGGGGAGGAGAGGAGGGGAGGGGTGGTGGGGGGAGAGAGGTGGCAGGGGGGGAGGAAAGGAGGGGAGGGGTGGTGGGGGGGGAGAGGTGGCAGGGGGGGAGGAGGGGAGGGGGGGTGGTGGGGGAGGAGAGGAGGAGGGAGGGGGGTGGTGGTGAGGGGGGGGGGTGGTGAGGGGGGGGGTGGTGGGGGGGAGGAGAGGAGGAGAGGGGTGGGAGAGGAGGGGGGGAGGAGGGGAGGCGCTCTGGCAGAGGGGTCGGACCTGGCGTAGAACGCGTTGAGTTCGTCTGGCAGGGTGGGTGACTCATTGTTGTTTTGCTGTTTTACCCCTTTGAAGTCTGTGGCAGCATGGAGGCCTCTCCACAGGTGTCTGGGGTTGTTGGAGTCCAGTTTTGCCTCCAGCTGCCTTCCATATTCTCTCCGCGCTTTTTTTATTGTAGCTCGGAGGGCGTATTTCGTCTGCTTGTATTGTTCTGGGGTCCCGGACTTGAAGGCGGTGGTCCGGGCGTGGAGTGCAGCCCGGACATCACAGTTAATCCAGGGTTTCTGGTTTGGCATTATTTTGGTTATTTTTTGGGGGATTATGTCCTCTGTGCATTTTTGGATGAAGCCTGTTACCGTGTCTGCATATTCGTCCAGGTCTCCTGCAGCCTTGAATTCTTCCCATGCTGTTTGGTCGAAACAGTCTCTCAGGATGTCCTCTGATTGGTCTGACCAGCAGTGGGCGGTTCGGAAGGCCAGGGGGTGTCGCTTGAGCTGTTGTTGATACCTGGGAACGAGCAGGATGGAGGCGTGGTCCGATCTGCCGAACGGGGGGCGGGGGGTCGCCTTGTAACAGTGTTTGATGTTCGTGTAGCACTGGTCCAGTGTGCGTTCTCCCCTTGTGTGGAAGTTGATGTGCTGATGGAGTGAAGGCAATCGCTTCCTCAGGTTGACTCGATTGAAGTCGCCTGCCAGTATCATTGCTGTTTCCGGTTGTTTGAGCTCCTGTGCGCTAATCGCGTGGTGGAGTTCCTTGGCTGCGTTTGTTGCGTTGGCTTGGGGGGGGGGATATAAACTGCAGCAAGGGTGACTGACGTGAATTCCCTCGGACTATGATACGGTACACATTGGAGCATAACGTATTCCAAGTCCGCTGTGCAGTGCGTTTCAATGTTAGTGATATTCGCACACCAGTTCTTGTTTATCATCAAACACACGCCGCCGCCCCTCACTTTCCCGGAGCGCTCTTTGTCTCTGTCTGCCCTATGTATACTGAAGCCGGGGATTGTAATGGTATGATCCGCAGTGTCGGCTGAAAGCCAGGTTTCAGTCAAACACAGGACGTTACATCTCGCTATGTCCATTTGGAATTGTGCCCTTGCTCTCAATTCACACATTTTATTCTCCAATGATTGGACATTAGCCAGGAGAATGCTGGGCAGAGGTGGTTTATACGCTCGCCTTCTCTGCCGTGCGAGGAGACCCCCTCGTCTTCCTCTCCTCTGTCGTTTGAGTTCAGGGAATCCAGAGAGGTCGGGAGCCGTCCAGTTTTGTATGGGATGTTTTTGCGCATTTCTGATGTTTATCAGCGCGCCCCTGTTGTACCTACGTACGGTGCTGATGCCGTCGTTGTTATCGTTGTTATCGTTGTTGTTATAGTTGATGTTGTCGTTGTCCTCCATCTTGTTGGCCCAGTCTCTTTGAGGGGTGGGAGACGCAGTGGGAACAATAGAACGTTAGACCGGCGGTAATCCACAGTAGTCCACGCTGTTGTTGTGTTCTCTTTTTGCCAAGAAAAGTGCACTTGCGCTACTATGTACACTGTATAAAAGACACTGATATATACACTAGTTATTTACAAAGCGAATAGAAGCAACGAAATTATAAACTAAAAAAAAGACCTATTTCCTACGAAGTTCACGGAGCTCGCTCAGCTGGTCGCCTCCTCTCCTGGCGCCCTCCTACTACTACTACTACTATCAGAGCAGCAACATCGGAATAATAGCTACTACAGCTGCTGAAATAGCCGTACCCGGCTAAGAGGTTCTGAAGGGGTCTCGGCCGGAGGTGTGGGACCCAGGCAAGGTGAGGGGCAGGGCGGGTAGGGGTTGGGTGGTGGTAGCCTGGGTAAACCCAGCCCCCAGTGACCTGCTCTCAGACAGACCCTGCTCACTAGTCAACAGGTCTGAGAGCAGGTCACGTGGGGGCTGGGTTTACCCAGGCTAGGGTGGTGGTAGGGGTGCTTCCCTGGGTGTCGGGCCGGGAGAGAAGCTCTTAGCCTGGGTAGGGGGTGGCTGGCCTGCTGGGTCGTGCATTTAGACACCCGTTAAGATAGGCACAAAACACCGGCCACATGTTCTGTGGACCAAGCTTCGAAGAGGAAGGAATGCCCATGATGAACGAGGTAATGGCTGGGAGAGGTTAGATCCAGCCGGTCCCTGACCGCCTCGCTCAGCTGGTTCTGGTTGTGGGCTATCGGCATTGCGGTCTGGTAACGCTAAAGTTCCGGTTGCAGGGAGCTGGATGTCGATAGTGGTAATTAACACATGAATTACGGTATTATTGAACACAGTGTGTTGATGTATGTGTTGATGAGGAATTAACTATGATGATATAGGCATAGCCTACTTAATTAATAGTAATTCATATATGACTCAGTGTGTTCATCAAACATACCTTTCATTAGTTGATGATGCGGTAAGCATCAATTAATGGCTTAATTCATGATGAGTTAAGCATGCATTCATGCACATGTTTGCACCAGTATTGTAAAGTGTTACCGGTAATTCTACCAAGAGAATGGTGAACACATATAGCGACCTCTGAAACTGAGTGTGTGTGTGTGTGTATGTGTGTGTGTGTGTGTGTGTTTTGGGTGTGTTTAAGTGTGTGTGTTGTCTTCCCATGCACTGTTAGTGTGTATATATGAATTGCATTCCTGCTTGGGTCCTGTGTGCATTTTACTCAGTGTGTCAGCATGAGAGAGCAAGTGTGTGTGTGTGTGTGTGTGTGTGTGTGTGTGTGTGTGTGTGTGTGTGTGTGTGTGTGTGTGTGTGTGCATGCGCGCATGTTTTTGCTTCATCTACCATCTCAGTCTAAACAGAATCCCACAGTGGAACGGCATTGATCAAAAGGAGGTCAGACAGGGCTATTGAACTGCCTTCTCAGACATTCAGATTAGTTAGATGGTAACAATACACCCATTTATCTTGCATGGCAGCACAGGGCCACCTCAGGTACTGCAGGCTTCAGATACAACATATAGACGTAATAGAGGTGGCCACTACTGCATGCAGCAAGGTTAGGACATGTTAACTGGGACAACATGAATGACCGTAGTTGTTAACTAACATGTTGTATCTCTTTATATATATATTTATATATATATATATATATATATTAGGGCTGTCAGCGTTAACGCGTTAATCGCGCGTTAACTCGAATTCCTTTTAACGCCACAATTTTTTTTAACGCGCGATTAACGCATGCACTTTCTTTGAAGTTTGAGCCTTGGTCCGACCCATAGTTTGGGAAATCAGGAAGCATTAACATTGATATCAAGCAGAAACAAAGCTCCGTGAGCAGAAAAGGAGGAAGAACATGGGTATATTGGCAAGTTCAGCTTCAAATTGAGAAAGATGTCCTGCATTTTGGGTGAGATAGAGAGAGAGGGAGCGCGTCAGCTCTCCCTAGTTGTGTTTCCATTACCCTCAGAAATGCGCAAAATCTAAATATCGCAATAGAAATTGGGTAATGGAAACACGTGAATTTCGAAAAACCTCCCAAATATCGCAAAAAGTTTTTTCGCTCTCATGAGGTGGTTTTTCAGACGTGTCGATATAGAAGTTTATCGCAAAAGTGTAATGGAAACACATTTTTCGCATTTGCACGTCATGTGACCCATATTATCCCTTGGAAAAGGAGCGGAAAATAAGTTTGGTAAGTAAGGTTCGATAAGCCGTGTCAAAACCTCCGCAGCAAGTGGAAAACTTTGAAGCAACGCTACCTAGCAGAAAGACGAGTGTTATGCAAAAGCGTAGCCGGGCAAATTAGATAATGTTTAATGGCAGAAATCGGTCCATGGTGACAGCAGGCTGCCTGTGTGCGCGCATTTGGCACAGCGGCGAGATGAGAGGATGAAAAGCACACACTGGTGCGGTGGTGCTGTCTGAAGTGAATACAGTGACTGTGAGTAATACATTGCACACGTTTCAGGTGCAATTATAGAACCAAATCAGCCTTTTCCCCCCTCCATCTCTAAATCGGACCAGTTGTAGGCTATTAGGCTACCTTTTTTCCTCTGCCTGTCGCGCTGACTGCATTCACGCAGCCAGCAACATTTTGCGACTCATTTTCTTTTGAATTGATAATCAGGCTCGTTTATATGCATTGTAACTTCATGTTGGGATTTGCATTGACCATTGGTTGGATTTGAGCATGCAGGGGACGGGATATGGGGCAGATCCCCGTGCGTAATCACTGTGGCAGCTGCTGCAACGGGGAATCACTCAAACGCAACTTCAATGGAAACGCCTACAAGTCGCAATTGTACATTGTCGAAGTTGTAGAAATATCGCAATTCTTTTGCGAAAAACTGTAATGGAAACACAGCTCCTGTCTGTCTCACCGTGGCAGAGAGAGTGAGAGACAGACAGATGGAGAATGAGGGGGGAGGACAGAGAGGGAGAGAGAGAGGCAGAGAAGCCCCCAGTGACCTGCTCTCAGACAGACCCTGCTCACTAGTCACAAGGTAGTGACTGAGAACAGGTCTGAGAGCAGGTCACTGGGGGCTGGGTTTACCCAGGCTAGGGGGAGAGAGCATGCACGCAGCTTCTCCTGTCTGTGGCTGGAGAGATGTAGCCTGGTAAACCGCCCGTCACGTGAACTCACATTTCATTTGGTTCTCCGTGACGGTCTGGACCCGCACATGCAGTTAAGATGATTGGTCGAGCCATGCCGGGCCGACGAATCAGCGGCAGCCGTAGGCGGGCTCAGGCGGTGGGTACATGGTCTTTGTAGTTCTTTTCACTCGTCAACATGGCTGCCACCGCGGAAGTGACAGGCAGTCTGAATGAAATTGAATGTAACGTTCCCAATTATATGTATTAAATTCTAAAAAACGACCCTCAACATTTGGGAAGGCTAAGCCACACAACTAGTTATAATCTAACTAAATGCTTTGAAGGTGACTTTACGACCGTGAGGACTCAATCAATGAATACCACGGAGATCATCCACAGGCACCTTCGGCGATCTGATTGGTTGAAGTTAACACCCACCAGCGGTGATAGACAGATGGGTCATCCAATCACCTGCCAAGTAGCTTGGAAAAAGTACCCGCCTCCGTCAGCGGGTCTAGTTACTTCATTCCCAGATCGACTGTTTTAGTGAAACCTATGTGGAGCTATACCGTCCATCTGGCAGCGTCAGGTTAGGAGAGATGTAGAGGATAGCACCAATTAACTTCACACAGTGCAGCCTGAGAGATGTGTATTCCCAGTAACTACTAGCAATAATAACAATATTACCAATGGCCAAATACTTACCCATACTAATGATAATAGCTACCCATATTAATACAATAGTGCATCTTTGCACAAAGCTCTCAGGTTTAAGGTAGCCTACCTCGGTTTAAGGTAGATTTAGAACGGATTAAAAATGTGATTAATTTGCGATTAATCGTGATTAACTATGGAAATCATGCGATTAATCGCAATTAAATATTTTAATCGATTGACAGCCCTAATATACATATATACAGTATATATATATATATATACTGTATATATATAGTATATATATATACCGTATATATACAGACACACACACACACACACACACACACACACACACACACACACACACACACACACACACACACACACACAGTATACCTTGTTAGCAATGTTTATTATCTCCCATTCCCAGCTGTCATGTCTTCTTGAATATACTTTGATATGAAGTGAAATAACATGCAGCAGTGGGATAAACTGTGGTACAGATCAGCATGTTTCTGGACTGGATTGGTTTGGTGTAGTTACCGCCCCCCCGGACCCCTTGGCCTATTTCTCGAACAACTGGACTCCCTCCTCTCCTTCTTCCCGGAAAACAACACCCCACTCATTCTCATGGGCGATTTCAACATACAATCATCCACTCTTCACTCCTCGCACTTCCTTAACTTCTTTTCCTCCTTTGACCTCTCCCTTTCAGTCTCCCCCCCCCACTCAAAAAGCTGGAAACCTACTCGACCTCATCTTCACCCGCTCCTGTTGCACCACCAACCTCACTGTCACCCCTCTCCCTATATCTGACCATTATTTCATTTCCTTCTCCCTCCCGATCTCCCTCCCCACCACCCAGCCATCCCCCACCCACTCTATCACCACCCGCCGCAAACTCAGATCCCTTTCTCCGACGACCCTTTCCTCTGCTTCTCCCCTCAGCCCATCAATTCTCTCTCCTTTCATCTGACGAGGCCTCCACTTTACTCCTATCCTCTCTCTCCACTGCCCTCGACTCCCTCTGCCCACTCATCACCAAACCCGCCCGATCCTCTCCCCTCGCCCCTTGGCTAACTGAACCCCTCCGAATCCACCGCACTAAACTCCGAGCAGCTGAACGTACCTGGATCAAATCTCAAAACCCCAACGACCTCACAGCCTATCACCTAATCCTTTCCAATTTCACTTCCGCAGTCTCTAGCGCTAAAACCTCCTTCTTCACCTCTCTTATCCAATGTTCTGCCTCCAACCCCAGCAAACTGTTCTCCACTTTCTCTTCCCTCCTCAACCCCCTCTCCCCCCCTCCTCCCTCTCTGCTGATGACTTTTCAACCTTCTTCACCAATAAGATCCTGGACATCAGTTCATCCTTCGCGCCCCCAGTCTCTCCCATCATCAATCCAATCTCTCCACCCACTATTTCCAGTCTCTCTTCCTTCTCTCCCCTCTCCTCCGAAGAAGTTCTGAAACTTATATCATCTAATCGTGCCTTCTCCTGCCCTCTCAATCCCATCCCTTCCTCCCTGCTTCAGTCCATCTCCCCCGACATCTTCCCCTTTCTCACTTCCCTCATTAATTCCTCTCTATCCTCTGGTGTCTTTCCGACTGCACTTAAGACTGCATGGGTGAACCCCTACTGAAAAAAAACATCCCTCGACCCCACTGTCATTCAGAACTACCACCCCGTCTCTCTCTTGTCCTTCATTTCCAAAACACTCGAACGTGCAGTATCCAACCAACTTTACATCCATCTCTCCCACAACAATCTATCTGATCCTCTCCAATCTGCATTCAAACCCGCCCACTCCACGGAAACTGCTCTCCTCTCTGTCACTCAGACTCTTCATTCCGCCAAGGCTGCATCCCTCTCTTCAGTTCTCATTCTTCTCGACTTATCTGCTGCATTCGATACCGTCAATCACCAAATTCTCCTTGCCACTCTCTCCGACCTGGGTTTCACTGGCTCTGCACTCTCTTGGTTCTCTTCTTATCTCTCCCACCGCTCCTATCAGGTCTCCTGGAGAGGATCCCTTTCGACCCCCTGCACTCTTTCCACGGGTGTCCCTCAGGGTTCTGTCCTTGGTCCTTTTCTCTTCCTTTTCTACATGACTTCACTCCGCCACGTAATCACATCCCACGGTTTTTCATACCACTCATATGCCTTGCCTTATGGACATTGGCAGATGGATGTCTAACCACCACCTCAAGCTCAACATGGAAAAAACTGAGCTCCTCCTCTTCCCTGGCAGTGACTGTCCTTTAACCGACCTCTCCATCTCCTTCAATAACACTACTGTCCTTCCATCACAAACAGCCAGAAACCTTGAAGTCACTCTTGACAATCAACTATCCTTCACTACCCATATCGCAACAATAGCCCGCTCCTGTAGATTCGCCTTCTTCAACATTCGCAAAATCCGCCCATTTCTTTCCAGACAAGCAGCTCAAATTATCATCCAGTCACTCATCCTGTCACGTCTCCATTACTCCAACGTTCTACTGGCTGGTCTCCCTGTTTCAGACATTCAACCCCTCCAACTCATTCAAAATGCCGCAGCCCGCCTTGTATTCAACCAACCTAAATTTTCCCATATCACCCCCCTCTTTCATGAACTTCACTGGCTTCCCATCATTGCTAGAATAAAATTCAAAACACTGGTTCTGGCATACACAGCAGTTCACCACACAGCCCCTCCGTACCTACAACCCATGGTCAGTTTCCAGATCCCTCACCGCTCGCTCCGTCCCTCCACCAGCTCAGGACGCCTCGCCCCTCCCCCCCTACGTGGTTTTAACAGCTCCCGGTCACGCCTTTTTTCTCATCTCGCCCCCAAATGGTGGAACGAGCTCCCCTCTGAAATAAGAACGGCCAATTCACTTCCAATTTTCAAAAAACAGTTAAAAACTCACCTTTTCAGATTACATGTTCACCCCCTGTAGTAACCTCTCTAGTCCCTATGCACTTTTGATTCATACGCACTTCTTTTTTTCCTTGTTTTTTTCTTGTTTTTTATTTTATTTATTGCTGTACTGTTTTATAACTTGGTTGTATGTCGCTTTGGAGAAAGGCGTCTACCAAATATCAATAAAGTAAAGTAAAGTAAAGTGTAGTGGACTACACGACATGATTTATAGAATGGTATAAACCTCTTTTTTATTGTAATGTGCAAGTGACGATGTCTGTCTATTTCCTGGCCGGCTGTAATTGTTATTTTCCCTCGGGTAATCATGTGACTATGAGTCATCAACACCATGAGTGATACATGCATTGAGACAGGGGGGGTATATATACATCTGACAGAAAAGACGTTAATAGAGGAACACATGAAGGACAGCTCTCCTACTATGCACTCATTAATTCGCGCTCCACCCTCCCTTTTGGGCAAACTCGGTAGAAAATATGGCCCAAGTCCGTCAGAAACAACGGGGTTCCTCTGCCTTTCCGACATGCTGCCACTCCGAACGTTAACTTCAATTATTCGGACTGGCAGTCGTTCACCTTAGAAGCCGCAATGCCGACCTTAGGTTTAGGCGTGGGGGTGGGAGAGGTTAGGTTTTGGGTTAGGGTCTGGGGGAGGTTAGGTTTAGGCATGGGGGGAGGTTAGGTTTGGCGTGGGGGCTGGGAGAGGTTAGTGAAAAACGGGGAATATAGACCCCCTTTCTGAGTGCCGATATTTCGGAGTGGCAGAACGTCGGAGTGGCAGCACGTCGGAGTGGCAGCATGTAACCAGAAACAACAGCCAGCTTGACAGTTCAGCGCGCCTAGATGCTGAAAAATAGAACAGACGCCTAAACGATAAATGCAGCGCAGCGTAGGCGCAGCGCGAGCGTGGCTTCAGCGCAGCATGGCAGCGGTATGTGTGAACGCTCTCCTCTGTTAACAAGGACGCCTAAATTTTATGTGTTGCTTAGGCGTTGCTTAAAGCGTCGCTCTAGGCGTGTGTGTGAACCCGCCGTTATGCTTAAACTAACACATGCTGCTTAAACGTTGCATAAAGGCATCCGATTCCCTGTAAAGAGGCTGGAGGGATGGACGATTCGCTCTATATGGCAAATCTGTCCCAATGTGTTTCTCTGGCCTATGATATGGGAATAAATTAAAATGTAAACAACTTGTAATGAATATTTCCAATCAGCCAACAATGGGACTAGAGCTGCAACAATTAATCGATTAATCGATTAGTCGATCGACAGAAATATAATCGACAACAATTTTGATAATCGATTAATCGTTTTCAGTAATTTATTAAGAAAAGTCAAAATTCTCTGATTCGAGCTTCTTAAAATTAATGTGAATGTGTCCTGGTTTCTCTCCTCCTCTATAACAGTAAACTGAATATATCTTTGGGTTGTGGACAAAACAAGACACTTGAGGACGTCATCTTGGGCTTTGGGAAACACTGATCGACATTTCTTCACCATCTTCTGACATTTTATAGACAAAACAACTAATCGATTAATCGAGAAAATAATCGACAGATTAATCGATAATTAAAATAATCGTTAGTTGCAGCCCTAAATGGACGTACAGTACTTGGTGGAATTCCTGGTGAAATAGAGGGCAGATGTGTGGCACATGTGCAATGTGTGATTGAGATTGTTAAGCGCTTTGAAGCATGGCACGCATTCTCTTCTTTCTCTCTTGAATGAAGGTAATGTAGTGTTTACACACATCCCCTTTACACTGTGAATCCACCACATCACATATATCCATTTATCATTATGACATGTGCAAACAAAAACCACACACAAACATATGACTGTGCCGCCACGCAAACAACCAAGGCCCTCAGTAATCAATCTTCAGAAAACAATTCAGAGGCTCCACATAATTGCCTTGTTTATATGAAACTCCCAATTTAAAAACAATTTGATTTATGACATCGATTGTTTTATTGTTCCACATGTGTATGTGTATCTGCGTTTCTGCATGACTAAGTGTGTGTGTGTGTGTGTGTGTGTGTGTGTGTGTGTGTGTGTGTGTGTGTGTGTGTGTGCGCACACGCGTGTGTGTGAGCATTATTAGTCTCACCTGTCTATGATTGCACACATGTCCAGGCTGACATTCTCAAAAGCTCCCACAATGCCTTTCTCCACTGCATGCAAGTCGGCGGGTTGATCGTCCAATAGGATTGCTTGCATGCAGCCTTGGTAGGAACGCTGGGATGGAGGGAACAATGTCTGCAGGAAATACCCTGAAGCAGAAAAGAAAAGAACAAAACCATGTAACTAAGCTTTAGAGAACTGTTTCATATCACAAACCATTGAGAGTCATGTCTGAAAATGAATTGAATGGATAGGAACTGAACTACAGAAGGAGGAAAGCAAGGAAGGGAAGGAAAGCAAGGGATGTAGAGTGGCTCCAGAGGAGCAACGGAGAGAAGGAGGGCTTCAGGAATTACCAAGTGGGGGCAGAAGGCAATAAACACGGAAAGAGGGATTCATTTGCTATAACACACAGAGAGAAAAAGACCTGCAAAAGCACACATCAAACCAAACGACGACATCATCCTTGACAAGGAACACACTGGGCTAGTCCTTGGTTATGGTCATTTCACAGCCATGAACCTTCACCAGTCCTCTTGTTTTAGAGCTTATCCACAAGGCCCATTAGCCTTAATACGAGAGCTAAGGCCACGATGGACTAGAGGACTTTATAGGTGCTACTATAATATACCTTTATGAGATACACCAGTCAATGGGCTGTCCAGAGATGCACCGGGCCTTGACTGCAACAGGGACAAGGCTAGGACAAAAGCCTGTGTGTGTGTGTGTGTGTGTGTGTGTGTGTGTGTGTGTGTGTGTGTGTGCGTGCGTGTGTGTGTGTGTGTGTGTGTGTGTGCGTACCTGCAAGTGTCATTATATGCTGTGTAGGAGACAAGACAGCTTATGGATTCAATCTGTGCCGTAAGCACACAGGTCAGTCATAAAACACTGCCTCTCAATGACATCTCCATCATCTGGATGTTACAGGCTGTCACACTCACTGGCATGGCTATCAGCCTCAAGGCCAAGGAAAGGTAGGTGTGTGTGTGTGTGTGTGTGTGTGTGTGTGTGTGTGTGTGTGTGTGTGTGTGTGCGTGTGTGTGTGTGCGTGTGTGTGTGTGCATGCGTGCGTGCTTGTGTGTGTGTGTGTGTGTGCGCGCGTGTGCGGGCGTGCTTGTACCTGCACACCTGGGGCCAGATTCACCAAGGTGTTCTTAAGCTAGATCTTAAGAAATGACATAAGAGGAACATTTAGGATATCATTTACATCCTGATTTTTGCTGAAATCTTCACTGTAGCCAGGTGGTGCAGCAGCAGCTTCACTTTCATCTGCACCTGGCTACAGTGAAGATTTCAGCTAAAAACAGGGTGGGAAAATATGTCATTTTCAAGTCAACTTGTCATCTCAGGGCTTGTGGAGACTTGCATTATGCCAGGTGAGCAGTGAGGAAGCATTTTATGTATTTTCTTTATTTATTTTTTAACGTTTTTGCTCATGGCCCGGTTCAGACTCAGCAGACAGCTCTCTGTGCCTGCTGCAGCTGGAGTGCAGTTCTCCTATCTCGGTGCGCGATGCGTCCAGAGTGCTTTACCCAGTACACTGACTCAGTGTACCTCATAGGAATCCACTTCAAACAAACCAACATATCCCTTTAAAGGGATAGTTCGGTTTGTTTGAAGTGGGGTCCTATCAGCTAGTTCGATACACTAACTTAATTAGGTACAGTGTTCTGGAGGCTGGGCGCATTGTGGAACAAGACCCGGCACTCAGAGCAGCAGCCAAACCAGCCTTTTCTCTTTAAGTACGTGGGGTCAACAACTAAAACGTAATTTAGCCACCTAAAACAACGGCCACCTAAACAAATCGATATCCGTGTACATGCACGCTCTATTTTGACAATTTTCAGAGCTTTACTTTTCCGCAAAACAGCGGTTTCATTCGGCACTGCTTTTTCTCCCAACCGTACAACTACCGTATTCCTCCGCTAAAAGCCTGCACAAAGCCGCAGCACTGGATTACTCCGCAGATCAGCTGTTATTTGGGGGTATTTTATTTCTCCCGGTTTGTTAGTGAAGACACAACAAATAGAATACACGAACGAAAATATGAGTGATTTTGATAGCGATGATATGCCATTCACCTTGGTGACAAGAGGATACAATTATGAACCAGATAGAATACAGAAGAGGAACTTTTGCAGAGAGTGAACAGGCAGAAAGAGAGATGCGCCCGCTGCCTAAATGCCGGGGTGCCCTGCAGACCTTTTTCACCATTCCCAGGATAAATTGTGGAAAACGTCCCAGACCAGAGAGGCCAGGTGACTTGTTGTCTCTAAAGTAAGTCAGTGTTTTATCTCTCTTCTAAGCCTTCCTGTTTTGTAAACCGCGGCTCTGTGCTGGCTTTTAGCGGAGGAATACGGTAGTTGTACGGTTGGGAGAAAAAGCAGTGCCGAATGAAACTGCTGTTTTGCGGAAAAGTAAAGCGCTGAAAATTGTCAAAATAGAGCGTGCATGTACACAGATATCGATTTGTTTAGGTGGGCGTTGTTTTAGGTGGCTAAATTACGTTTTAGTTGTTGACCCCACGTACTTACAGAGAAAAGGCTGGTTTGGCTGCTGCTCTGAGTGCCGGGTCTCGTTCCACAATGCGCCCAGCCTCCAGAACACTGTACCTAATTAAGTTAGTGTATCGAACTAGCTGATAGGACCCCACTTCAAACAAACCGAACTATCCCTTTAAGACTAAAGTTAAGGGGAGAAATGGCACTTGAGAAGTTTTTTTTCTTAAGGTTTTGTGAATCCGGCCCCTGGAGTTTGTGGGCTGGAAGACACTCAGCAAAGTTCTTTTGTTTTCCAGCAAACAAAGCAGCCTCAGAATAGTGTGTGTGTGTATGTGTGTGTGTGTGTGTGTGTGTGTGTGTGCGTGCGCGCCCAAGTTTATCCACTACCTCACATCTCCTCTTGTGATTTTCATCCCCCCCAACAAAAAAGGTTCTCCTGTCATCCTTGCCATCTGTCTCCTCTCGCCCTCCACCTGTCTGCTGTCTGTATCCCCCGATGTGGGACAGAGACAGACACAGAGAGAGAGAGAGAGAGAGAGAGAGAGAGAGAGAAAGACAGACACAGAGAGAGAGAGAGAGGGAGAGGGGGAGGATGAAAGAGAGAGAGGAGGATGAGAGTAGAACAGACTACAGCTGGCTGGCAGCTCTTTGTGTCCTGTGGAGAGCATATGAATGCAGGGGAAACGTGGCCTTCCTGACAGTTTGGCAGAATGACTGAAGAAGCTGAGGAGCGATGGATGAATGGGCGCATAGATGCATGTGGTTAGGCTGTGGAAGATGACAGCAGGTTCTGTTGCTCTCTCTTACTAAACCACTGAGTGAGTGTTGCTGAAAATAACTGAAAACTGCTGAAAAATCAGTTTCAATTTGTTTAATAAGTGCAATTATGATTGTTCTGCATATTCATTTAGATTGTAAAGAGTCTTAGTGGCTGAACACACCATACGCCAAAGCCATGCCGAACTGAAGCTTGAAGCAGACTCAAGCTGATCTGATGCCAAAGCGGTCACACCAGAAATAGTCTCTTTTCCTCAGCGGCCGGCTCGGAGCTGCTGCTCTGGCCCCTCCCACCCCTCACAAATTGCATTGACTGCCTCCCTGGCGTGGCATGCAGCCGGTATGAACGGACTCGCCTGTTAACAAGGACGCTGAATTGAAACTGCATGGCTTTGGTGTGGCTCTGGCGTTAATTGCTTTGGCATATGGTGTGAACAAGCACTTAGGCAAGTTTGGCTTCATACATACATTGTTTCGGTGACCTTCAGTACACACTGGAACACCAGGACCTGTGCCCTAAGCAGCTGCCCTTCAGTCACTGCTTTATATCTTCCCAATATGGGCATGGCATCTATAGGATCTGCTGCTAGAGGAGGTAGCATGGAAATCAGCCAACATGTGACAGGAGTATAGACATATTGACTGAGTATTCTTAAAGTACAACCCGGCCCCGAACACACACACACACACACACACACACACACACACACACACACACACACACACACACACACACACACACACACACACACACACACACACACACACACACACACACACACAGAGCTAAAAGAAATGTGCTCAGTGCTCACCTATTGACTAACTGCTGCCATCTCTCCCTGAGATATTATCCAGCGATTGATTCGAGTACAAGACATTTTCAATCAAAACGTTACATAAACTGTGATGACTCATTCAGTTTAGAGTTCTCAACGGTCCTAAAAAATGTAACCCGACCCAACCCGCTTGAGACATGGACCGAGCTCAACTCGCCCGCCGTTGTCACATAGAACACTCAGCCCGAGACCGACTCAGCCCAACCAAAAAAAAAAACAGTTATTAAGACTCATTAAGACTCATTACATTATAGAAAATGTGCAATTAATGTCGGCGCAGCTCTAATACAATGGAAACGGTGTGTGTGTTACTGCCATAAATGTTTTTCATCTTTCATGCTATGTTGTTATGGGTATGGTTATGGGTATGCTTCTTCCTTTTCTGGCTCCGTGGCTCGCTCTCCTGCATCTCGGGGCTGCTGCGTGCGTAATTATGCAGTGTACTGAGAGCCGCTCTCTTTGAAGTTAAATTTTGTTGCACCAGCACACATTTTCTTTATCAGCTTTTTAAAATTCATAATGTATATACATTGAATCCGACCAATTTAGTCCAATAATTCATGAGAGAATTGTGAGTATAAATTTCTTTCTGCCAGCATTCGTCATTTTCCCATTGGAGCACATAAAGACACATGCTTCCCTTCCGTCACCGTCTACTTAATGGTGAGAGGGACTTCAGCTGTAGGCTACTCGTGACAAAACCAGACATGGATTTCTGACCTGAAGAAGGGGTGGCAGCGCAGCAGGTATGGCGGCTGAGGGAAGAGAGGTGCCGGTCTCTTGGAGTCGTGTTTGAAGAGCACCTTGCATTATTTGCATTGGATGTATAGGCTATCCCTACTGCCTCGCCGTCTACGTCCACCACAGCATAAAGAGTTTTCCAGACTTCTGACTTAAACTCCCTCCCCCCACTCCCGACGCTCCAGGGTGTATTCATCCCTTGTCTAACTTTTTCTTTATCGTCTTAGCATCCATTTTGTCAGGTGGTCTTCTTCACTCACAGTAACTGTTACTTTCTTTCTTATCAGTGAAGTCATGTCACCTCATTAACTCCCTGCCCCCGCTGCAAGCAATTAAGCATCCTGCCATAGCTGTGGTGCAGCATAACAGCTCAGCAAATGAGAGAAAATAGCCTAATAAAAATGAATAACTGCATTTAACATATTAAGAATATATAAGAATACATTCTTATTTGACTCAAACATTAGCACCACTGTGCAGTCTCTGTGTGTAAATTATAGTATTATAGTCCTAAATATAGCCTATCCTATATTTTTTTCCTCCCAGCCCGAGCTCTGCCCGACCCGGCCAATTAAGATAAAATCTCAGCCTGTGCCGACCCAAACCCGTCGGACTGAGCGGGACCTGACATTCGGTGTAATTCAGTTACATCATTTCACAAAACTGGAATACACATCTTTGGAAGAGCATGTTCATAAGGAACATGGCTGCTCAAACATCCATGCACATGCATCGAGAACAATGTATACTGTACATGCCAGAGGTACACACAAAATCATGCACACACACACACACACACACACACACACACACACACACACACACACACACACACACACACACACACACACTTACACTGATCCCAGGCTGCCCTTTGATAAATGTGGGCTTCAGAGTCTCATGTCTAATACATCACAAGCTTTAAGAAGAGGAATGGGTCAGACTGTGCAGAGGCAGGACTGGGAGCGGGAGGTATACCATATTCAAGTATTATGGTATGAATCCACACATGTTTTTATAATAGCGTTGTAATGATATATGTGCCCCCCCCTTTCTTTGTCCATTGAAAAATTGCACATTGAAGCAGTGGCAAGTATGATATATATACATTTGAAATAGGCCATTTGAATAAAAGTAGCATGATGGCAATTTATTTTATGAGATCAAAAGATGCCACATCATAGTGTAACTTGTATTGGAGAAGCCAAGTCAAAAACTGTGAATGAAAAAAGAAAAAGCAAGAACGCTATAATGCGATTCTACAGAGGCAAATGTCCCACCTGCATCTGCATTAGATATTTTTCCCACACTTCTGCAGAATTTATATATGCACCCGTGCACATGTGCATAAGATGTAACAGAAAAAAATGATGTGACAGAAAAGTATATCTCAGCAAATCATTATTTTATGCATCTTTCCAAAAATGATGAAAAAAAGAATGAGCCAGATAAGAAAAGGTGTTAACAGTTTGTGGCACAACTCTTGCAAAGACTAATATTAGTGAGGAAGCTGTGCCACACATCAAACAGCAACATGTCAGCACAGAGCTGTCTTCAGGGTGAAGCTTCCCATCATTGACTATTCTCTCTTATCCTTTTGGCCTCTGTTGCCGCACTGAAAAGAGCAGGACTGTTTGTGTACCAGTCCTGTGTGTTGGCGTGTGCGCGTGTGTGTGGGTGTGTGTGTGCGTGTGTGTGTGAGTGTCTGTCTGTCTAGCCTCTTGAGAAATTCAATCTAGAGCTGTCTCGTGTCAGTCACTTACAAATTTCTCTAAGCGCAGCGTCTGAAGTGAGAAACTACTCTCCGTAAAATAGGCTTTGGGTTCAGGAGACTGCTTCTAAAAGCAGACACTCGGGAGGGTAGAGGGGTGGAGAGGAGTGGGGGGGAGCTCGACCGTGGTAAAGAGGATGAGAGGGATGAGCGGGAAGGGGAGAGGACAAGGGGGAAGAAAAGGAGAAGAGAGGAGAAGATGAATTGAGAGAATTGAAGAGACGGAAAGAGAGGAGGTGGACCGAAGAGGAGAGGTGAAGGATAAAGGAAAGGATGCATGTTGAGGGTAAGAAGGCACAGAGCCAAGCCCTATCCTTCCGCTTGCATCTAAAGAATAAGTCTATGGGCCTGTCTGATTCACAAGTGAATGGGCTATATAGGTGGACATTTCTAGATAGGAAGTTGTAATTAGCCTGTCTGAAACCAGTTTGATACATATGTTCACTGAATTTGCAACCTTTCTAGGTACATGTTTTTGGTTCAATTTCGAGGAACCATACCATGGTACATTTGGTGGGTTAGGATATCCCACAATATTTTGCGATCCTTCCAATCGACCTAGAAGAACGAAGCTATCCCCCAAACCTCCGCCAATGGCGACGCCCATAAAGGTTCCCGCATCAGAAAAAAGTGAAACATCCATTCGCTAAATAACAAAACATCATCACTTTCATTTCATTTTTATTTTAGAATAGTCAATCGTGTAAACCATTACTTCATTTCAGTGCATCAGTTGTTTGTACGGTGTCAGGAAAGTCACTTTTGATGGATAGTAGGAAGCATCCTACTGGACTGTAATGTGGACAGCAGCCGGCTAGGTTGCTAACTAACGTTAGAAAACTTGCTCTGCCCGCCCCAAAGCAGGACTACACAGCCAGGAGGATAACAGCATGGCAGACCTTCAAGTGTAAGTGGAGTTTGTTTCAACTGTGCTTTATTAAATATTAACACATTCCCTGCCAACAGTTTTTTTTTTACTGTAGGTAGCTTCTGCCAAGGTTTTTTTTTGAGGATTCTGGCTCATCTTTCAAGATAGATAGATAGATAGATAGATAGATAGATAGATAAATACTTTATTAATCCCGAGGGAAATTCAGTTGTACAGCAGCTTCCAGTTGCACATACAAATAACAAAGTACATATGAAGGATCAAAATCATGTTAAAATACTAAAAACGAAGAGATAAAAAAGATAAACAAGATAAAAAAAAGTTAGTAGAGCCAGAGGATTCTTTTCTGTTAGGATTTTGTGAACACAAAATATCTCAAAAGAACTAATAGAATGTGTGCTTTCTCTGTCTAAAAGAGTTAGTTTGTAGAGTTAGTAGTTATGTAGGCATTAGCAGTTGAATACAGCATGGTTTCAGCATCTGAAAATGAAAGGTGAGAAAAATGCCTTTTTGTGAAATTCGATAGAACAGTCACTTTAACCATTTATTTTTGGCATCAGTAAGATGTCAGACATCTAAACAATAGTTTTGAACAGTAATTTCCTCCATAACAGCAGGAAACCCCCCTCTCCTTCAAACTCCTCCCTCCGTGTGTGTTCTCCTCCTCCCTCCGTGGCTGCAGCGGGCGTGTCACAAGCGAGTCTCTCCCTGTCTGTGCTGCCTGGCTGCCCCTCGTCGGGCGAGTCTGGATGGGCTCGCTCGTTTCTTGGGGTTTCGGTTGAGAGCTTTGATGAAGCTTTTGCGATTCTGGGCTTTATGCTGCGTGTTTCAAAGTGTGTTCCACCCAGTCTATTTTTGGAACCCCCCACCGTTGTGCGCCAGCGCGAAAGCGTTTTCGCCAAACCATTCTACAGTATGAGAATGGTTTCCTCACGCTTTTCCCTGCAGTTTTGGCTCGCTTTCTCTAGTCTGGAGAGCACTGTCGCCACTTAGTGGGTCGGTGGAATGGGTTGTACACGTTCGGTGGCTCCCATATTTTTTTTGACGAGTTAACTCGTCGACGGCAGTCAACCGTTGTTGTTTTTTTGACGAGTTAACTCGTCGACGGCAGTGAACGTGTTAAGCTGTCATTACTTAAAGGGATACACCACTTTTTTTTAAGTTTAGCTCATTTCCCACATCCCCCCACATAGCCAAGAAACCCCCTGCCTTTACCGGCATTGTCCATGCACATGAGCATACAGTGAGCTACATCTAGAAGTTAGTAATTTTCATCATAGAATGGAGGCCAATGGTATCGCTGTTAAAAATCCGCTAAAACACAAATCTCACGGCGCTAAAATACATGTTGTGCTTCGGGGAGTCACCTCACGATGAAATATCAATCCGAAATGCACATAGCGGTGTCTTTGAAGGAAAATAGACAGACGGCACTACTTAACACGGCGGAGGGGCACTGATCTCACACAGCGCCTCAGGCACCATGGAAACCAATGTAAACCAAAACAAAGGACACTGCGATAACTACTAATCATGGCGGACTTTGTGAGAGAGGATGATGATGATTACTACTGGACAAACCAAGACCCCGAACCTTATCTATTTGAACCAGAATATACTGAGGAAGAACTACGGGCTTTAAACGCAGAGCGGGCAAGACGAGAGGCCGAGGCAGCCGAACAGTCGGCGGCCGAGGGGAGAGAACGAACCGGGATGGACTGGTGGTGTCGATGTGGAGCATGCCAGCCGATGCCGACAGATATAGAGTGTTTCTGTTGTACTTAGTGGCACTTAGTGCTTCCATCAATGGAAAGACTAGATTTATCTGGCGAAGAGGACAGTGAACAAAGAGAATGTGTCACAATCAAGATTTTTCAGCTCTGTCTAATCCTGCGGTTGTAGAAATCTTTTTCCATGTACCCAAAATCAACTGGAAAAAATGCCCCATGCCGGCTGGACCTAATGGACAGTTATCCATCGAGTAAGTGACCATAATAATGTACTTTTTTGCATGTATGGGGCACATAGTGCTGGATATTACCTCATTCAGCTGTATAACAAATGGTCTCTTCATCATGTATAAACGAACATGTAGGCTATCATTGGGTAATAGGCTACTTCCATAATAGTTTGGTTATATAACCTATTTATTAGGCAACTAATTTATTATTATTTCTGTATCTAGTTATTGTGTCTAGTGGGGTATTATCTGCAAAGCCCTTTGAGACGTTATTATGCATGATGTCTAAAAATAAACAAGAATTGACATCCGCTTGTTTTTGTTTATCAGTCAATACAGATTGGTGGCCTATCGAATAGTGTTGGAGTGGGCCCTGAAGGGAGAAACTTTGGCGAGATGGAATCGGAAGCCCTTGCCATCCTGTGTCGTCCACCACATTCGCCGAAGATATCCTTCAGAAACGGGGACTTACATTGGGTTCAGAGAGGCAGAGGATGCAATGGATATGTTGTAGCTGCACAGTGTTTGGATCCAGGCCGACCCACACCCAAGACAATTAGGAATTTAATTCCAGAATTGCAGTTATCAAGGACTGAAGCTTCTCTATTATTATTATTATAATACATGATTAATTTGCTCTGGATCCTGCCTAATGACTCTAATCCTTGAATTTTGTGCTTTATTATCAAAAATAAACGTTTTCTTACACCATTTCTGTGTTATTATTGCATGCTGTCTAACTCCAATGTGTGACCAAATATGGGGTTAAAAATCTAGGTGTAAAGACTATGCTACATGGCAGAGTAGTACAATATTGAATTACAATTTGAATTTGAGTAGTCCAATAGCCTACCAGAACAGCACCACCTAAATACTTGTTTTTTCCCCAAATGTACCATAAGTTCTATATTCAAATATTTTGTAGTAAATATAAAATATCAACGTTAACATTGTCAATGTTGTATACATGTCAGATTACCATCAGCACATATAATGATAATTCACAAACAGGGAATTTATATTGGTTTATTTGACCATAAGGACAGATTGTATTGTAGGGTTGAAATGGACAGGCGAACCAGCATGCCTGGTGGAACCAAACAATTTGTGACTGGGTTGGGGCACTATTATGTACACAGATCACACTATCTGGGGCAAAATCTACACATAACACGCACACATATCTACATCAATATAGCTACCCCTCTATCTATATAGCTGTCTATCAGTATGTATGTATGTATATATATAAATATAGGCTATATATATATATATGTGTGTGTATATACATATACACACACATACACATATACTTGTACATATTTATATACTCTCTCACACACACACACACACACACACACACACACACACACACACACACACATACACACACACACACACACACACACACACACACACACATCTATATACATAAAAACTTAAAAAAGTTATTGTCCCTCTGATGAGCCTTTGAACCTTGATGTGTGTGCTTGTAAGGCTTCGTCCTTGGTGGGTTTTGGTGTTTTGGCGATGTTGGCAGCCAGACGAGGGACTTGAGCATGTGATGAGGTGTTTTTGAATTTGACTGTGGGATCCAAGCGTCTCAGGATGACTTGCTGCATCAGTTCATCCCTGAAGACCTGTGTTGTCGGCTCATAGATTGGTCGTGAAATCCATTGCTGCGACTGCCTTGGAAAAACAACGTTGTGTCTTGGGAGGCCTGAAATGACATACACGCGTGACTGAAACATTATGTGGTCACACTGTAGACACCCGCATCCCTAATGCTATATATTTTCTGGTCAATTGTATCACCGGAAATGAAAATTTGGAAAAAACAAAACATTGATCAGTTATGAAGATTATTCGTATTAGTCTTTTACTACATTGCTTTCATTCTATGCTAACATTTTTTGACATTTGATTTTTTTTTTTTTTTCTTTTTTTTTTTTCTTTTTTTAATCAAAGTTTATTTTCAATTTTTCAACATAAAAACATGGTATTTCAAGAAAGAATGAACTGAAGATTGGGCTCATAGCTCCAATATCCCTCCCCTTCATCTCCCCCCCACCCCACAAGCCCATTAAAAAACAAAACAGAAACAAAAAACAGGAAAAGAAAATACACACAGCATATTCCCAACTTGGCAAGAGGCATCTCGAGAGCATTTGTGTTGAATTACTTTCCCACATACATACTCATTCATACACACACACACACACACTACAATGGGAAGAGAGAGAGGGAGGGAAAGAGGGATAAAAATCAATATAAAAGTAAATAAACAAATACAAAGAAACAGAATACTAGTCCATTCCAGCTAATAGCTGGGCATCTAAAGCCTCTACAAAATCAAGAAACGGCCTCCATGTTGAATAGAATTTGGAAACTGATCCTCTCATGGTATGTCTGACTTTTTCTAATTTTAATGACTGCATAACCTCCTTAATCCAACGTGCAAAAGTGGGCGGGGAAGCATCTTTCCATTTGGATAATATCAATCTCCTAGCTAATAAAGTAGTGTAGGCTACTAGATTTAACTGAGCAGCACTTAATTGTGCACCAGCTGGAACGACCCCGAAGATGGCACTCCAAGGGGAGGGTTCTAAATGATACTGCAAAATAGTGGCCAGGGCCTCAAAAATAAACTGCCAGAACTGAACTAATTTCGGGCATGACCAGAACATATGACCAAGACTGGCGGTTGTTTGTTTGCATCTATCACAAGTTGGGTCTAGCTCTGGATTCATTTTAGCCAGTTTTTCTTTAGAGTAATGAAGACGATGAACCACTTTAAACTGAATAACACAATGTCGCAAGCATACTGAAGAAGAATGTATTCTCTTAATTGCTAAATCCCATACTTCCTCAGAGATAGGCATTTCCATATCCTTCTCCCATCTATTTTTGAGGGGTTCAAATACGACTTGGTCAAGAGTGTTAATTATAAGGTAAAGCATACCAATATACCCTTTTATAACCGGATTCAATTTAAGGATACGGTCCAAGTGGTTTTCGGGTGGACGCCCTGGAAACTGGCCCAAATTGGACCGAGAAAAGTTACGAATCTGCAGATATCTAAAAAAGTGCGATGGGGGTAGGCTAAACTTATCAGAGAGCTGATCAAAGGATGCAAAGGTGTCCTCAATAAATAAATCCTCTAGAGTAGATATTCCCTTCAGTCTCCAAAGTTCAAAAGTACTGTCAGAAATAGAAGAGGGGAAGGCATAATTCTTTGTGATCGGTGTGTTAATAAGAAAATCTTTAAATTTAAAGGCCTGTCTGAATTGTTTCCAAATCTTGAGAGAGTCACATACAACTGGATTGGTCGTAATTTTTGTAATAGGGAAAGCCCCAGAAAAGGGTGAGCAGAGCAAGGAATGTAAAGACACTTGAGATACAGTTGAAGCCTCCAAAGCCAGCCAGCAAGGAGTCTCGTATCCTACTGGCTTAGACTGCCAAAAGGACATGGCTCTTACATTGCAGGACCAATAGTAATACTGAAAGTTTGGTAAAGCCATTCCACCAGCTACACGAGGTTTCTGAAGGACAGTTTTTCGTATTCGAGGCATTTTACCATTCCAAATAAACAATGAGACAATTTGATCCAAGGAAGAAAAAAATGATTTTTTGATAAAGACTGGTATTAATTGGAAAAGATAAATGAATTTAGGCAAGATGTTCATTTTAACTGCATTGATGCGCCCTGCAAGGGTCAAAGGGAGCCCCGACCAACGTGCCAGATCTAATTTGGTATGGCCCAACAGAGGGAAAAAATTATGTTTAAATAGTTCACTATATCTCCGCGTTACAACAACGCCCAAATAGGTGAACCTTTCAGGTGAAACCTTAAAAGGAAGGGAATTAAACACACATGTGTCTGCTGCAGCGTTAATCGGAATTAGTTCGCTTTTATGTAAATTAAGTTTGTACCCAGAAAAAATACCAAATTCTTTTAGCAACTTCAAAATCTTAGGGATACAAATTAGTGGATCCGATACAAAAACCAGCAAATCGTCTGCAAAAAGTGAAACTTTATGGACCTGGTCTCTGCGAATACCATAAATACTATGGTCACTACGCAAGGCTATGGCCAGTGGTTCTATTGCTAGGACAAAGAGCAGGGGACTTAAGGGACAACCCTGCCTTGTCCCTCTGTGCAGCTGGAAAAATGGAGACATAGTGTCATTTGTGCGTACTGAGGCCCTTGGGGAGGAATATAGTAGTTTGACCATGGATATGAAACCATCACCAAAACCAAATTTTCGTAAAACAAAGAAGAGATAATCCCACTCTACACGGTCAAAAGCCTTTTCCGCATCAAATGACACTACTACCTCTGGGGTCTGGGAGGGTTTAGAATAGATGATATTGAAGAGACGTCGAAGATTGGAGAAAGACTGTCTCTTTTTGACAAATCCAGTCTGGTCTGGAGAAATAATCTCTGGGAGCACTGTCTCTAAACGGTGAGCTAAAACCTTAGCCAGTATTTTCACATCGGTGTTAAGAAGAGAAATAGGCCGATAGGATGCACAATCAAGGGGACTTTTACCTTTCTTAAGTAAAACAGAGATTGAGGCTTCGCACAGTGATGGAGGGAGCGAGAGTGCAACGATTGATTCATTAAACATTTCAGACAGTAATGGAGAGAGTAGCTTTGAGAATGTCCTAAAAAATTCATTTGGGAACCCATCGGGCCCCGGAGATTTCCCAATTTGCATGGTTCCAATTGCTCGTATTATTTCAGCTTCAGAGATAGACTCCTCAAATCTATCTCTGACGTCAATGCCAATGGAGGGGATCTCCAACTTTTGGAAGAAACTCTCCATTGGTGTCTGATCTTCAGGGGGGTTCGAAGCATAGAGATTAGAATAAAACTTTGAAAATGTGTTGTTAATTTCCTCATGGTTGGTGGTAACCATACCTGAGGAAGTGCGAATCTCAGAAATATTTAGTCGAACCGAAGATTGGCGAAGCTGATGTGCCAGGATTCTGCTCTGTTTCTCTCCCTGCTCATAATTGTTAGAGCGTGACTTCAAAAGAAGACGTTCAGCATGGCCAGTTGTAAGAATGTCAAATTCTGTTTGTAATGACAGTCGGGTCTTATAAAGCTCAGGTGAGGGAGAAGAAGCAAAAATTCTATCAAGTTTAAGGATTTCATTTTGTAAAAAATTGGTTCGTTGCGATTTACATTTGCGAACATGGGAAGAGTAGGACATAATTTGTCCTCTCATATAAGCTTTTAATGTCTCCCATAGAGTAGCTATAGATATTTCCGGGGTACGATTAATTTCAAGAAATGAAGTAATATGGTCAGATAAAAAAAGTATAAATGCTTCATCCGACAGTAAGAGAGAGTTAAAGCGCCATGTGCGATGGGTTAAAGGTAAATTTGGTAAAGTTAATTCAAGGAGTAGTGGAGCATGATCGGAGATTACAATGGGCCTATAACTACAACTTTGCACCGATGAGAGTAATTTATTATCTAACAAGAAATAATCGATTCGAGAATAAGTCTTGTGGACATGTGAAAAAAAAGAATAATCCCGAGCTGTGGGGTTTCGACAACGCCAAACGTCCGACACTCCATGGGCACTTAAAAATGAATTAATGGCAGCAGAGCATTTAGAAAGTGAAGAAGGCTTCGGTGAGCTACGATCGAGAATAGTGGATAGAACACAATTAAAATCCCCCCCTAGGATCAAGCGATAAATATTAATGTCAGGTAGACGAGAGAGAAAATCCCCAAAAAAGTGAGCGTCATCCCAGTTTGGAGCGTATATATTGGCTAATGTAATCGAAGTGTCATATATCCGACCAGTGACAATAATGTACCGACCCCTTGAATCTGCATCCACTTTGGAGACTGAAAAAGGAATATTTTTATCTACAAGAATAGCGGCCCCTCTAGATTTGGATTTGAACTCTGAATGAAAGAGCTGACCCACCCAACCACAGCGTAGCCTAGCCTGATCTAAATCACAAAGATGTGTTTCCTGAAGAAATGCAATCTGCGTATTGAGCTGCTTTAGATGCGTCAGAACCTTTTTCATTTTTATCGGAGAGTTGAGGCCTTTTACGTTCCAGCTGGTGCACTTGATTGATCTACTCGTACCCTTCCCTGTTTCAGCTGGTGATGGCATCATGTGTCATTACAGAGAAGAGCAGTGTGGACATCTATTGACACAGTTGGAGAGAGAAAGATGTAATTAATATGAAACAATAACCTTAAGAGGACCAGTAGTAGACAGTTGAATAAAATATGGAAAAGAAAAAAAAAGGAAAGAGGGGGAAAGGAGGGGGGATAAAACAAACATACAACTCACATACACACATACATCCAACCCCCACAGGGGTTCACATACGCGATAGCGTATACCTGACAATCAAGCAGCAAATTGGGGTCCTGCCAAATGGAAATGTGCGAAAAATAGAAACAAAAAAATGGATACATTTGTATATATAAGTGTTGGCACTTGGGAGTAATACTGAACCATTTCAAAGGGAGAGGGGGAAGAAAGAAATAATATAAATAAATAATGCACAATCAGACAACTTAAATAAAAGCAAAAAATTAAAGTAAGTATAGGTATGTACATATATCCAAATGTGCATATAGCCCACATATGCATATAAATCATACACACGCACGTGCAAACTCACACACACTCACATCCAGATGAACTATTTCTCTTCACATACAGTACATACATTACCCACACATGTTCACTCGCATATACACTCATCCGGCTATATATACATATAAAAAGTAAAAAATCATCTTATCAATGAAAACATAATACATACACTCTTTATAAAGAATATATGAAAGTAAAGAAAAAGGGAGAAAAGAAAAAAAAAAAAAAAAAAAAAAAAAAAAAAAAAAAAAAAAAAAAAAAAAGGGGGGGGGGGGGGGGGGAGCACATTGGCGTTTAGTCTATTAGTGAGCCATTTCTAAAAGAAGAATTTACTAAGTAGCCATTCTAGTCTGGCTCCTCAAAGAGGGAAAAAAGGGGTAAGGGGAATTATAGTGTATTCATCATTATAGTGTGACATTTGATTTGTTTATTTAGACGGGACAGTGCAAAATTAATGGACACAAAGAACATAATCAGAGTGTAAAAATTGCTGGATTTAGCACGAGACTCGAGCAAGAGGCTCGAACACGTTGCACATGGCACATGGCACGAGGCTAATTTCCATCCGTAGTCCCCAAACATGAACATGAACTAAATGACTAAAATAACAAATAAACATCACATCTATAAACTATCAATTGGGCCAGTAACAATATTACACACTGGGATACCTTTTGTGAACTTACCTAATGCCTTTTATCTTATGTTTGGAACTTACCTTCCGCCGTCGTAGCCTGTTCACGTTTTGTATTGTGGTTTTCATTGTGGTCCATGACTGCCAACATTGTCCGCGCCTGCATGGAAGGGTACTCGAAATGGAGCCGCTTGGGACAGTATTTGAGGAGGACATTGTGGAACACCTCTAATTGGCCTGGAAAAATGAAGACACATAATTGAAAATAAAAATGTGAAATTAGAAGCAATGTGCTTTGTGTTTGCCTGACCTGATGGAGATAGACGTAGTAGAATATATATATTTTTTAATTTTGACATTGGTGGTGTTCTGCACACAAACTCTTCTAATTGCGATTTAGTAGTGCATGTCAGTAGCAACTCATATAAGTAAGTGATGATCATACCTGTGTGTTTGAAAAGCGTCATTTGCTGCAGGTCTTGGAGGAGGCGTTTATTCATCACCACATCATGAAGGGCTTTGTAGGCGGGGGAATCTTCTTCCAACCATTTCTTCTTCCTCTGATCCTCCATCAACAGCTCTCTGTGGTAGCATGTATATGCCTGTCCATCTTCTTCCCAGCGATGAACCCCACGGATATGATGGAGGAGCGACTTCCACCGTCTCTCCAACTCCTGAGAATAGCATTTGACCCCAACAGAAATAATTTTAGCCTTGTTACAACAGTTGGAGCCATTGCATGACATAAAAAGATGCCAGCTAATTGTTATGGAATTGCGTTAGAGCGGGCATGATGTGTTGAAAGTAAAATAATGTACAGGTTAGCATCTTGAGGCAAATCTGCCACAGAAGTGTCTGATGAGAGGTGTGTGTGTACCTCTTTATCTCCTTTAGATGTGCAACAGCACCACCACATGTGATTGCTGAGACTCTTCACCCATGGCCCGAGGTCGCTCCAGTCCTTGCGATTGGACAGCAGAACTACTTTCTTCTTTATCCCTAAATTCATAAAGGAAAAATAAGTAGATAATGAAATTGGAGATCAGAAAAGGCACAGACAGAATACACATCTATGGCAGTGGTTATCTGTATATACTTTGTATCTATGGCAGTGGTTATATCTATTTGTAGCTTCACTAATGCTTTTCTCTATTACTGCTGGATCTACAGTACATTCCCTCATTACCCGACTACAAAACGTTGCATGAGAGTTAGCCGACACTAACTGCAGTTAGTGTCGGCTGAGCAGCTGTCAGTTTTCGTATTGCCACTTTATCTCCCATCCCCCTGTAGTACTCTCCTCATACCCCTAGGGTACATGTTACCCCATTTGACAAGCACTGCTCCATGCCAACCACTGAGGAAAAGAACAGTGAGCAAAACAATATAAGTGACAGGGGTTGTGCTCTAACCTTTGGCTGTATGCCATGGATCAAACTCGTGTTGGATGTCTGGATAAGATTCTCTCATAATTTTCCTGATGGATGGATGTCTGTCGGTGGTGACAACGTTTACATTAATCCCTTCATCTAGAAGCCTATCCATTCCATTCTTGAATCCAATTGGCTCCATCACAACCAAAATTTTTGCCTGGGACACCTGGGGAGGGGGGGGGGGGGGACAAGAATTAGTGTAGACTGGTAATAACATTTCAGACAATACTGTTTTTGTTCTGTAATGGTCTAATTCTTATTTTTTACCTGAACCAAATCGAATAGGAGAATCAGATTGGTGCAGTCATCCATGAAGGAGTAGGTGGTGTATTTGCAGGAATGGCCTGGGCTATCACTTCTCCCATCCCCACATATATGCACCTCCTCACCGTCCAGAGTCTGACCAACGAGCCCAGCCAAGACAGAGTTCTGCTGCTTCCTGTATGCTGTGTGTATGACTGGAATCAGGTAGCTGGACTGTATATTGTAATAGGTGTCTTTGGGAAGTTGAAGATTCAAAAGAGATGCCCACTCATGAATGTCTGTGAAAGTAGCACCAGTGAATAATGTTGCTGCTGCTGTAAGCAGGTTGTTTTCAGCCATCCCGCGTACATTTGGACATGAGTCCCATTCCCCGGTGTGGTGATTGATACATGTCCATGTTACTTTTATTCTGCTGCCAGAAGTTGTTATCTCGAGGTCCTGTTCACTCACTTCACCACCACAAATGGTGCACTTTTTGAAGAGTTCCATGAGCTGGGGCACGTTCACGATCCACTTCCTGTCACCCCATCCTCTATGAGGTCCTGGGATGCTCGATGTGCTTCCTGAGCTGGATTCCTTGTCAGAGGTGGAGGGGCTAGTGGAGGGCACAAAACTACAGTCGGCAGGATCAGCGGCTGGCTCCGAAGACATACTGATGTCCAAGGCAGATGAGTGTTGACTGATCTCCATCTCATCTAGTGGTTCCATCGCACTTGTTTCCTGCAGTGAACAAACACAAAAACATTTTGTTTATCCACCCACATGTGTTTCAGCACTGGATGTGTTCACCTCACTTATCTAATTTGCTGTGAATATATTTTTATTTCTATAAGGTGTAACCATGGCATTTTACTTAGCCCTGGCTAACTGCCAACTAAATGACTGAAATGTAATGGAATGAGACATTATATTGTGTTTCATTGTGTTGCATTATGTCAAAGCTGGCAACCACTATTACTGTTCAGGATTATACATTAGTTATGTATACTCACAGGAACGTCTTGACTTGTTCGTCTATCACATGTCGCCATCATTGGGGATGAGGAAGCACTAGCAGTGTGCTGCAAATAGGACAGATGCATATCAAATATTTGGGCATTCATCACACATCATCACACAAACATACATAAGTGACTGAAATGTAGTTGAAATGTAAGAAATTATAAGTTTTCTCGTAGTACAGCTACATACTTTACAGCATATGTACAGCTACATACTCACCGGAAAGAAAAGACTTGTTCTGGCCCTGCGGGTGGCCGTTAATGGAGATGAGGAATCACAGGCCTGCAGATGAGACAGCCGGATTTCAAATCTTGATGCTTTCATCACAAAGTACAAGACATTACATGATAATATATGAATTAGCCTACCGATTGATTTGACCAACTGGGTGCCAGTGCAAGGTACTTTCCAGATGTTGAGGGCTTTGTGCGTGGCTGTGTCTGTGCCGGACTAATCAGGTTGAAAGTGAGTGGTTAGCCCTTAGCAGCACGGGTTTTCTTTGGGGTTGACTGTGGTACATGGGCAAAAAGGCTGGAAGCACTCTCCACTTCTGGATCCTGTTGGGCGTCACCCACCTCAGCCTGAATAACAAAAGGTGGTAAAAGATTACTCTTCACTACACAAATACAATTCAGAACAGATGAGTCAATAATGCATTCCCTTTCAATGGCATACTAAAACAATGATACCTTATAATATTCATGACAATACAATATATAGAATCGAATGGCACCAGATCACGCTTTGGA
Source organism: Poromitra crassiceps (assembly GCF_964638095.1). Lineage (NCBI taxonomy): Eukaryota > Metazoa > Chordata > Actinopteri > Beryciformes > Melamphaidae > Poromitra > Poromitra crassiceps. Next base: position 76,240,156 of record NC_139624.1, read on the forward strand.
TTTAAAAAACAAATCATACAATGTGTTTGAGGAAAAAGTCAGCATGTATCAGACGGTTATCCACATAAATATAATAAGTACAAATAGCTACAATGTTTACCGGCTGCTGCGTTTTACAACCACTTCATTATAACTTGGGGTAAAAGAAAATTATACTTTTGGGCTCTTTTTTGTGTGGCCATAATGCAAATGGGCAAAGTTAGGCTACTGCCTTATTCATTGGGACTAATATTGCAGTGCAAAGCTTTTGTGTACAAAGTAAAAAGACTCAACCATCGTGGGGGTTGAGTTGACCCTTCCCCCGTGTGTGAAGCGCTTTGAGATTGTAGATAGGCGTTAGAAATGCAATCAATAACGGTAATAACACTTACCACGTCCGCTCTCAATGTGATGATTGACGGGATGGCAGTATGCTTCAAAACACTAGACTTTTCTCCTTTACGGTCGGTTTTTTCAGTGTAGTCTTCAGGGAGAAAATGGTCTGAGCAAACGTGCATCCTCCGTAGGCTTTCCTTAGTTGTGTTGGGATTGATTTTGAGAATAGCGAGCCATTCCTTCATCCGGTCTGCATTAGTTGTTGGAAGAACGTGAAACTTCACAATTGACCATTTCTTCGCTTTATTGCTGCAACCTTCTACAATACACGTGTAAGGCATGGTTCTCGCAAAACTATCGCCTGGGCTAATTCTTTGTTGTCATCCAAAACTCTTATCCTCGACTACTGATACGCAGGCGCTGTGCGCTGTTTACATTGGTTTCCATGGTGCTTTGAGCATAGGCTTTGAGGCGCTGTGTGAGATCAGTGCGCGCAGCGGCCATGTTTGGAAAGAAGTGCCGTCCGTCTATTTTCATTGACAGACAGCGATAGAGACACTGCATGTAATAGGCAGTGTTGGGAAAGTTACTGAAAATTGGTAATTAGTTACAGTTACTAGTTACTTCTCTCAAAAGGTAATTTAATTACTTTAAAGTTACCAGTTACTTCAAAGTAATTAGTTACTAGGGAAAGTAACTTTTGCGTTACTTTTAAAAGTCTGCTTCGATTGTTATTAATGCACACATTATGTTAGTGTTGCTGTGCCACAGTGTGGCATTGAACCTTCACTTATTGGGGAGGCTTATAGCCTATCAAGGTCATTAGCCTCTGGGGCTCTGGCTGCAGCTTTCTCCCCGGACTAGGTCTGAGGATCAGAAACTGGGTAATCCTCTGAAGTTGTCCGTTATTTTCATGTCCTAAAGTAACTAGTAACTAGCCCAGTTACTATTTTAGTAACTGTAACTGAGTTACTGAATTTGAAAAAGTAATTAGTTAGATTACTAGTTACTGAAAAAAGTAGTTAAGTTACAGTAACTAGTTACTTAGTAACTAGTTACTCCCAACACTGGTAATAGGCCACGCCCATCACGGGGGAAGAGCTCCGTTCATTTCCGCACACCAGCGTCATTTTCCTTGAATTAAACATAGCTAAAAGCTGTTGTGTGGTGGGCTGCGCAGAAAACAAATGTAAAAAATCGCCAGTTAAAGTTTTTTTGTACTCCTGAGCAAAACAAGGAAGCCATTGAGAATTGGCGAGAAGAAAAATGTGGATCTAGCTGTCAAGAAGTAAGTTGGAGTGTTCATCTTCCGTATATACGATCTTTTGGTGCAACACGCAACCATGCACGTGACATAGGAGAACGCCAGGATTGGAGAGGAGTTTGTGTTTTCCCCCGTCTTGGGCGTGGTTTCTGAATGAAGACGCGTTACGCAGTGTCTCTATACCACTGGCCTCCATTCTATGATGAAAATTACTAACTTGTAGATGTAGCTCACTGTATAGTGCATGGATAATGCCCGTAAAGGCAGGGGGTATCTTGGCTATGTGGGGGGGATGTGGGAAATGAGCTAAACTTAAAAAAAAGTGGTGTATCCCTTTAAGTACCCATTTGTTGGTGAATAATGTTAACGTTGCTAACGTTTCGTTAGCTGGGTTTTACACTTTGTAGGGGAGCCTCCGACTTTTACGTAAAAGGGAAATGGTATGATAGGAGATTGAATTGACACTGGTCTGTCAATTCTATCACTTCACACGTACCATTTCCCTTTTCCGCCTTCAAATTAAAAGTGTAAAAACAGCTAACGAAACGAAACATTAGCCTGTGAAGCCTCAGACCTGTCTGGATTATAAAAGTAAGTATAATGTTAGAGAAACCAGTCATCAGCATGCCGTTTTATACTAATTTATTGCTAAATTCAACTTGATCATGCTTGGTCAGAAAAAGTCTGTCTAGTCTGAAATGAGTTATTTTTCATCCACCTATATTAAAATGAGTTACCTAATTAACCAAGTATCTAGTTAGGTAGCTAGGTGATAGGCAGTTCACTTGAGAATCAGACAGGCCCTATAACTCTATAGGCTTGGATTTAGGCAGTGAGTGCGTGTCACCATTACTGCTACAGAATTAATGCTAAAAGTAACCATGTCCATGATGTCCCAGTGGGTGGCAGTTGATCGCGTTAAAGAGCTTGGAAATGGGGTTCGTGAGGTCACAGTGACCTTGAACTTAGACCTTTAACCACCAAAATGTAATCAGTTCATCCTTGAGTCGAAGTGGACGTTTAGGGGAAAATTGGATGAAATTCCGTCAAGGCGTTCCTGAGATATCGCGTTAACAAGCATGAAACGAGCGGTCGTGAGGTGACAGTGACCTTGAACTTTGACCTTTGATCACCAAAATCGAATCAGTTCATCCTTAAGTCCAAGTCGATGTTTGAGGCAAATTTTATGAAATTCCGTCAAGGCGTTCCTCAGATATCACAAACATCGGACAGACGTACAGACAGAAGAACGGACAACCCGAATCCATAACGCCTCCAGCCTGGCTATCACCAGCAGAGGCATAATAAAAATGGAATTATACTACTGTTATTTTGTTTTCCTTATCCTGCAGTCTGTTCCAGTCTGTGGTCACAGATCAACAAGCCAATGGAAACAGAGCAGAGTGACGCATTAAAACATTTAGATGATGAGGGCTGAGAGATGGACCTACACAAATCACTTCATCAAAGAACAGTTGACTGCCCGTGATAATGAAGGTAATGAGTTTTTGCTTTTTGTCAGAACTGTCTCAGTCCTCGAATAGAAAGTGCTGATGGGAAAGTGTTAGAGAGTTTCAGGACAGCTTAGTGCGCTTGGCCCCTCTGACTCATCAAGCTGTGTGATCAGAAAAAGTAATTGAGGGCAAGCCAGAGGCTAAACTATCTTTTGTACACTCATATATTATTCTGTTACCTCTATGGTGGCATGGAAATTAGCTTCTCACCGTGATGAGATGGAGTGTTTTGAATAAGTGCTCTGGATAGTCTGTCTGACTTGTGGGTGGAGTGCATGTGTGAGAGTGTGTATGAATTTGGGAGTGTTTTGACTGTTCTAAAACAACCACTAATTCATGCAGACAAGTTAGTACACTGACGCACGCACACACGCACGCACGCACGCACGCACGCACGCACGCACACACGCACACACACACACACACACACACACACACACACACACACACACACACACACACACACAGATTTAGATGGCTTGAAGTCGTCTGTCCCTATCTAATGGGGAGGGAAGGCTCTGAAGAAAAAAATTAATCAGATCATGAAATTGACCTACTGCTCAGTATTCTGAATCTGTTTCCATTCAAGTAAAAGCAAACTCAAATGTCAGAAAACTGAAAAACTCAAGCTAAAAACTGCAGTGAAAAGCAGAAGCAGCTTCTTGGTGAGGAAATTATAATCCAAGGTATGATAACATATTTAATGTATATAGATTTAAACAGTTCCAAACATGCTCTTTGAAAAAACATCTCGTCTCGCCTGCAAAGCTGTGGCCTAAACACCGCTTGGTGTCCCACCTCGTCATAGTAATAATCAGCAGTTTTGTATCCCATGCAGCAGCAAACTTGTTTACCACCAGACTCTCTGCTCCTCAGCATTCATTAAGTCATGTCACATTAACAAGGAAAACCCCAGTTACAGTTGCTGCCAATTCAGCACACATGCTGTCTCTGCTGTAGGGACGGAACCTTCTGAAAGAACTAAATCATGCTATTTCTCTACAGCAGTCGTTCTCAAACTTTGTTGTCTTCAGTACCCCCTTTCCATGATTTCTGAAGCCAAGAAAACCTTTACCCGACTACAACATTTTGCTTAGAAAACTGCAAGAGAAAACTATATGACACAATTAATGAGGCTCCAGTTCGGGTTAGAACATTTCACTGCGACCATAACTTAAAAAAACATTATTTTTTCCCCTCTTTAAAGCCCCATTCAGCAACTTTTCCAAGTTTAGCTATTGGAGAAACTGCGCCCTCTGGCTGCAATAGTATCTGTATCGATATCAGCGTTCAAAGTCAACAAAACACAGCACCAGAAAGCTCTATGTACATGTTGTGACATCGGGTACTCACCACGTGATGAAATAATAATCCATAGTTACGTGAAACGTCATTTTTGTAGCAAATCTGCACTAAATCTGAGTTACTTCCTTGCTTTCATTAACACAACGCTTCCGCTGTACAGCGCATGCGTGCATACTGCCTCCGGGACGCAGGCACCAAAGTGCTTAGTCCCAGGAGAGGTCTTTGGAGGGCGGTGTGTGACCAATAGAGGTGACATTCTTCCTGTTACAAGTCACTCTACCATCTTCAATGACTAAAAAGCGGTTATATTAAGGTGAAAAAGTTACTGATTGGGGCTTTAAATCCATAGTTTTTAACGTTTTGGTCAGAGTGAAATGTTATGTGGTCTCTCCTGTTTCTAAATATATCTGAACCATTTGTTTTGACCAAGTAAAACTATTTTTATAAGCATTTTACGAAATGGCTATGGGAAAATAAATGGCGGATGAAAATCTCTGGTAGTGCTGAAGCAGGAAGTGACGTTTCACTTTGGCTGTCTATAGAGAGAAGTCTGCGTACAGACTTGGTGCAGTCAAAACAACTTGGAGCTTAATGCTCAAAAAACTGTGGAGATAGCTGTGGACTAGGGCTTGCCTGACTCCAGATTTGTTCAAGTCGACCTTTCTACCAATAAAGTCGAGTCGATGTCAACTAGTTCCTCCCCAAGTAGTCTTGCTCACTGAGTTGATGACAGAAACCCATGACGCAGGAGGCATGTAACACAATCATATTATGATTGGCTATATTAATGGCTTGGGAAAACTGTAATAGTACTGTCCTGTACTGTAATGATCGGACACTTACTGTACTGCTAACAGTTTGATGACCGGCCTGCACACACGTTGTTTGACTGTAATGTCCAGCAGGGTGGCACCATATTGTTCACATGAATAGCGACTCCCCCCCTGCTTTCATCATCATGCCGTCAAGCTCATTGCAACTCCTGTCCAACTGGAAGCTGGCCGCTCAACTCTTGATAGAAAGCATGGATTTGTATATTGTAACATCAAATCAGTGTTTCCACTAGAAAAAGTTTCAAGCCTGGAGGGATTTCAAAACGTACCCCCCCGACCACAACGGTGGGGGCCCTCGCTGGCGACGCGAAACTTTTAGCTAACCTGTTCGCATCTATGTTCGCATCTATGTTCGCAATGGCATCCCAAGTATCATCATACTATTATGGGATGCGATGCGAACAGTTGTATTATGGGATGTGCATTTCCCAGGCAACGACACACGACACGTTTTGGAACAGCGCCGCACGCTGGCACAATGCTCCTAAAAGCAAAATGCTTGAATGATTTGGCATATTCTATTACTAGCAACACTGTCAAAAACAGTATTGTTGCATTGTAATAATATGCCATAAAGGTTTATTGAAATTTTGGGGAGAGCAGGGGGAAAAAATCATATATATTTTTTTGCAATTTTTTCCCTGGTCTGGTGGGGGCGTCGTTGTAGAATGGTAGGGGAAACACTGACATCTCATCTTCCTTAACCATCGTCTCCCTCCTTCTCCTTCTCCCCCACTGCACACTGTCACTCACAATGGGGTTGAGTTCAGCCCTAGCCTCGACACGAGACTCAGCCTTCATTCTTCATTCTGAGTTTTCCCAAATATTGCGTCGTTTCCAATACCGAGCCCTTGTAAACATGCCATAGCCTGTAATTTCAGCGGGGAAACGGCGTCATCTCCGTTGTGTCTACAGGTGGAAACCCGTAATTACACATCTGGAAGAACAGAAATGACAGGGTCTGGCATGTTTACATGTTTGTGTGTAATGGTAGCCAGCAGGTAGTGCTGTGTGTCAACCTCACTCTCCAATGCCTCAAGAGACGCTCTAGTGACAGATGCACAGCCCATGGCTTTTAGCCTCCTTTTAGCCTGCTTGCTAGAGCGCCGACTGCCATGCTGGAGGTTCCGAGTTCAATTCCCAACTGCGGGGAACTACACAACGCGGGTTGTGAATATGAACATGTGTGTATGTGTGGTTTCTGCTGGCGTGCAGGTGTTGCCCCTGGTAATTCTCATGATCACCCTTCCCTCAGGGCCCAGTTAAGAGATAGAAATATGAGGTGATGAATTAGGAGTCAGGCTAGCTGACAGCGGAGGAAAGCCTCCTGTTAAAGCTAGCTTCCTCTCTACCTCCCTAGTGTCTTCCTCTCGCTCATTCACCTGCCATCTTTCACATTTGCTAACTTAAAAACAGATACCGCTGCTCTGCTCATTAGCGGTTTTAATTTCTCTCTCTCTCTGCTGCGCTCACAGTAATGCTCACTTGTTCCTTCTGTCATCTTCCCCTCTGTTTCTCTCTCTCTGTCTATCTCTCTCTCTCTCCTCCCCTCTTCAAGGGGTAAAGACATTACAGAGCTCCTCTCAGCCATTATTGATTCACAACTCAGCTTACCAAAATCAATAAATCACCAATTGGATCAAAATGGAGACTTGATGGTGAGAAAGAGGAGGAGAGGAAAGAGAAATGAGAAAGGAGAGGCTAGGAGAAGGGAGAATAGTTATTGATGTGACAGGAGGAGGTTGGGGTGGCAGGGAGACGGCGATGATGAAATGGATGAAAAATACTTATTTTCCTCACTGATATCACATTTTAAAATAACGTTTTTTTGAACGTTTTTCAGGAGTAAAGAAAAAGATCAAATTTGACCTGGGAGTTTTTCCACAATAAGAAGAATAAAATAATGTGCATGGTGTGTAGGGGTTCTCTCATCCTTATATTTGGATGTGGAAATGGTTTTGTCTTAGAGAGCACAGAGGAGATTGTGCATGAATGGAGAGAGTGAAGGAGAGGCCTGATGGAGCTGTAAGGGTTCCTGTCCACAGAAAGCGATACAGGGCGAGTGTCTCGCCTTCGCCCCGTCAAGCCCTTCCCCGCTGCTGCAGCTTGGCTGGCTGCCTTGCTGTATTTCCGTCTTCAATTGGTCCATTTTGATTTTGGCCCCTCCTCTCATCTTGTCGTTCGTGATGTCCTGACGCCAGGTATCCCGGCATGCTTTGCAAGGTGATGAGCGACGGACGGCAGCGACGAGAGGAGGGGCCATTTGGAAATTGACCAATTGAAGATGGAAATACAACAAGGCAGCCAACCAAGCTGCAGCAGCAGGGAAGGGATTGACAGGGTGAAGGCGAGACGACCGCCCTGTATCGCTTTCTGTGGACAGGAACCCACACAGTATCTATAAGAGCCTACACACTATCTCTCTCACTTACTGTCATTGAGAGATGAGATGAGATATACTTTATTGTCCCCAGAGGGAAATTTGTCTTGGGCATAAAAGTGCACATAGCCGCAACCCGGCGTTACAAACAACGTCAAAGACAGAGACAGACAGGGACATTTACATTGCACAACTCCACAGTAGAGAGAACCTGTTCAGCATGAATTGCACAAGCTCTATTGCCCAAATTGTATAGCTCACAACATTCCTGAGATTTAGGAAAATAAAATACTATCCAAATAAAATAGTGAACCCCTCGAAATCGTTACAGCTGCTGGCATAGTTCCAGTTAGTGCTGTAGTGTACATGACATACACTAAAGGATGAATCAATCAATGTTACCCCATTAAGGTAAAAATAATAACCAAAAGCAAACACAATAAAATAGTAAAGGCGAATGAGAGAATAGAAATTTAAGAAAATAAAATCAGTAAAATCATATAATCAATAAAATCAATCAGTAAGAGAATACAATATAATTAAATAAAATAAATAAAATCATATAATCAATAAAATCAATAGAAGCGCTAAAAACCTGCCACAATTCGAAAGGTGCTAGCTAATGGAAATATAAGAAATAAAATCATATAATCAATAAAATCAATAGAAGCGCTACAAAACTGCCACAATTCGAATAGTGCTAGCTACACAAAGATAAGCGGTTGCTCTTAAAGCGGCTGGCTCTGTACCGTCTGCAAGACGGTAGCAGCTCGTATTCAGAGAAGAAGATGTGAGATGGGTCAGTCAGAACTCTTTGTGCCAAACTGATTACCTTATTTTCAAAGATAGACTGAAGTGTCGGATACTCGTTCATGCCAATCACCTTCATGGCTGTTTTAACCATTTTCATTATTCTAGATTTGAGCTGGACGCTCAAATAGCACCTTCCATACAGGTGCCTCTCTCTCTCTCTCTCTCTCTCTCTCTCTCTCTCTCTCTCTCTCTCTCTCTCTCTCTCTCTCTCTCTCTCTCTCTCTCTCACTTAGATACAGACCATCCAACAGATGGACAGCAGTGTCTGGCATCATTAACCTGGCGTCTTCCTAATTCAGACAAATTGTGTAGCTGCCGTTTGTGTGTGTGCGTGTGCTTTGTGTGTGTGTGTGTGTGTGTGTGTGTGTGTGTACTTGTGCGCACACGTGTGTGTCTGTCTGCGGTCTATGTTGTGTCTAGACCCTTGCTAAGTGAGCAACTTCCTAAACTCAGGCCACCGGGTTATGGATTTCTACTAGGGGTGTCACAATATATCGTCCCACGAAATTTCGCGATAGTAAAACGTCACGATATGTATCGTTGAGATGAAATCTCATATCGCAAATTTTTTTTTTTTTTTTTTTTTTTTTTCAAAAAATAGACTAAGAAACGTCTTTGTTTGTTGAAGTTCAATGTGTGGAAAGTAGTTCAGTTGAACAAGTCTCTGAAGAGACACATGAGAAGTTATACAGGAGAGAAACCATTCAATTGAGTTTCTGGCAAAACTGTTTACTTGACAGGAAAAACTGAAGATGCATAAAAAATAGATTAAGAAAAGTCTTGTTGTTTGAGTTTGAAGAAAAACTGAAGATGCATAATGAGAATTTATACTGCTGAGAAACCTTTTAGTTCAAAGTAAATCTAACTCATTCTATTTCAAGATAAGCCTTATCTCCAATCTCATGTTTTTTCTAGTTGTTATTGTAATAACAATTTCCCACAACAGCATGTTTTGTATTTGTGCATTTCAAATAAAATACTACTTTTCCAGTCATATATTGTCATTATTCAAGTTTTAAAAAATATTGTTAAAATCGTATCGTATCGTATCGTTATCGTGAACCCAGTATCGTGATACGTATCGTATCGTGAACTGAGTGTATCGTGACACCCCTAATTTCTACTGAGACAAATGATCTGCAGACATATTATTTATCCTACTAATGGCACACACACACACACACACACACACACACACACACACACACACACACACACACACACACACACACACACACACACACACACACACACACACACACACACACACAGGGCCCATACCTCCTCTGCTACTACAGCAGAGTTGAAATTGTAGTCCTTTTGGCCTAAAGTATACAGTATATCATGTATATAATAACTTTTTGTAGGAATTATTTGTCAGCTGCTGTTGGATGAAACCTGCACCTTCAAAAAGTCAACCTTTCAGGAGAGTGAAACAAGTACTCTCAAGTAAAACCGGATCAATGGACATGCATTTCATCACAGCTTTCATGGTTCCTGGGCTCATTTAACTTTCTTATGGAATAAAAGGCCACGTAAACAGCTACAATAAATAAAGTGAAAAAATAAGTGAAAACATCCAGAAAAATTGGATATGAATTTCAAGAAATATCTGGCAGAATTTTCAAGAAAAAAAACAAGAGGGCCAGAAAGACATAGGTGCCGTGCACATTGGACCTGTGTTTTTGAGAAGCCAGCATCTTTCTGCAATTCATTCTCTAAGGACACGCTACATGTAGGAGCTCTCCTCTTTCAAGGAGCGCACCTGGCATTTAAGCACTCTTGGTGGCTAGTGTTTTTTGGCGGAGCGCTCTGGGCGTCTCAAGCTGAAAAAAGTTCAACATTTGGAGGAAAAGCACGCTGCTCGTCAACGTCACTCCTCTCCTACCTCTTCTCCTGCGAGGGGGATCTTCAACCTTTCCAAAGCGTTCTGATGTGGTAGTAGTAGTAGACAACGTTAATGTCCTCCAATGAGGCAATTTGTTGTACAGCACAGTACATGAGGACACAGGCACATTAAAATAACATACACAACTCATAAAAATCATAAAATCATCTGTAGTGGTCAAAAATGCTACAAAAATACGCAATGATACTGTGTATTAAAGTGCACGTGTTAGCAGCCCTGCATATTTAAAGTGCATATCTGATAACAATAAAACAACAAATAAAAACTTCAGATTCCCTGAATCTCACATCTTATTTAGCTGGATGATTGACATGGGGATAAATGAATGTTTCGCTCTGTTGGTTCTGATCTTGGGGTATGTCTACCTCCAACCAGAAGGGAGTAGCTGAAACTCTGCTGACAGTGGATGGGTTTTGTCCGAGCAGACCTTGTCTGCCTTCACGGTCAGCCTAGTCAAGTACAGGTGGTACAGGTCGGCCTGCCGTTGCCCCATGATTTTTCCACAGATCTTAACAATCTTTCCCAATTTAGTTTTGTGAGTAACTTTGGAATGTCCATACCAGCATACAATACAATAACAAAGAATACTCTCAATAAAAGACTTATAAAAAAAGAGTAAGAATTTTGTTATCAACGTTAAAAAAGCTCAATTTCCTAAGGAAATACAAGCGCTGTTGGCCCTTCTTAAAGATAGCATCCACGCATTGGTCCCAAGATAATTTGTGATCTATAATAAGACCAAGATATTTATATTCTGTCACCACCTCAATCTCCTCTCCTTTGATCATGGATGGGGTGGATAGTGGAGGGTCTCGTCTTTAGTCTTGGCTATGTTCAGAGTCAAATGTGAGGCCTCACACCATTTGACAAAGTAATTTAGAACTGGGCCATGTTCAACTTCATCGTGTCCCAGTAGGCTGACCACGGCGGTATCATCCGCAAATTTAATTATGTACTGTCCAGGGTAACTGCTACGACAACAATCTGTGTATAAAATATATAAAAAGGTTGACAGCACGCTGCCCTGTGGTGTGCCAATAGAGGTATAACGCACCTCTGACCTGGTACTTCCCACTCTTACCCTCTGCGATCTGCCTATAAGAAAACTCAGAATCCATGCAATTAATTTTGCGTCCATGTAGAAACGTTCCTTCAATCTGTCAGCCAGTATCAGTGGGTGGATGGTACTGAATGCAGAGGAGAAATCTGCAAAGAGGACTGGTGCATGTGTTTTACAGCCCTCCAGATGCATGTACAGAAAGTTTAAAAGCGTTGTAATGGCATCATCTGTACCTCTTGCAGGACGATAAGAGAATTGTAGTGGGTCCAGAACCTGTTTACACTCGTCGTAAATGTGGGTTTTAATAATCTTCTCCAGGGATTTAATTACCAGAGAGGTAAGGGAAATGGGCCTGTAGTCATTAGGAGAGGATGGACGTGGGACTTTAGGAAGAGGGACCACTGTAGATGTTTTTTTGTGTGTGTGAAAAACACAGGTCCAATGTGCACGGCACCTTAGACTTTCTTTTTCTTTTTTTTACATTTTCACCTCCTAGATGGGTTAGATGGCTAGATGGGCGGTTCTTAGTGTATTGTTTGCCGCAGAGATCAGTGATTCCCAACCTGTGGAACCAGGGGCGTATCTACGGGTGGGCCTGGGTAGGCACAGGCCCACTCACTTCTTGCCCTGGCCCACCCCAATTTTTTTTTTTTTTTTTAATTGGTTGTTTTCTAGAGGCAAACTTGCTGCTGCCTTGCTAGCTAATGGTTTTGTAGCTTAAAAACGCAGGGCACATCATCTCCAGAGTCTAATGCATGACAACTTCATGACATCTAGGAATTTTGCGTGCTTTGCGCGCAAAATTTCGTCATGCAATTGCCCCACCAATTTTATCTAGGCCCACCCAATTTTATCCAGGCCCACCCATAATTGAATTTCTTCCTACGCCCCTGTGTGGAACACAGCCCTCTGGTGGTCCGTGGAGGTTTCTCAACAGCATCCAGTCCTTGAGATTTAGTCTTGACTAGCCTACTACAATGCTGCTATATTGCAATGGGCATTTATAAATTCTATTCTAAGCTGTGCTCTTATTGTAACATTAGTTAATGTTTTGTTTAGATGAACAAGTAATTATGTTCTCTTATTTTGAAGCAGCGGTGGCCAGGATTTAACAGCGGTGCGCCGCCGCTACTAAATGCAGAGGAAACCCTGGTTCATATTGTTCTACTAGAAAAGTTTGACTGACTTTAATGTTATGGTGTTTGGAAGGCACAAACATGCCATGTGCCATATCTGAACAGAAGCCATATAACAGCTTCCTGTCTGTTCTCTTTATTGTAGCCTACACATTTTAGTCAGATGTGTTGGAGAAGAAGAAGCACTGTGAAACTTAAGCTTCCCTCTATGTATTTACCTAGTGTGGGAGTTGGGAAAGTTGCTTTCAAATAAAATATATTTGTTACGTTTTTATTTGCAGACATTGTGTGCTACTGAATCAACCAGAGGGCAAAGCATAGAGAGGGGAGAATAGAAATGTTTATTTTTTGTAAATTAGACAGACATTAGGGTGCATCAAAATACACATTTTCAGAATATTGATCTGTCTGGGTGCTAAAAGTGTTACCATCCATGGAAAAACAATACATGCAAAATATTTTTGCAATACGTGGTGATCTAGGGGTGAAACGGCACATCAGCTTTTTCGGCAACTGGCACTCATTGGGAGCCATGATAAATTGGTTCATTTTATGCCATTCTCTGGTTCCATCACTTTGGGCTTAGGTTTCAATGTTTGGTTTAAAAAAGAAGAAGCAGCAAGCCATGTGGCAAAGAATTCACCTTCACAATTTTATTATCTTCCAAAAAACACCAATGCAGCAGGCTGCCTTCACGCGCGGCCTGATCAAGGAGTCAGGTGGTAATTCGGCAAAGGTCTCTACATCCTACGCGACAGCAGACCGAGCACGCCGCCACGTGGTGGAGGCAATCAGTGAGGAACGGCACGAGCAGTGGACACTCTGCAGGAGAGCTTCCAGCTAATTCAGGCAGGCTTCTCTGCCCTGGGTCTGGTTCTCAACACCAGTAAGACTAAGGTCATGTGGCTCGGCAGAAGGAATGTCTCCCCACCTGGTACAATCACATCCTCCGATGGCCGAGAGCTGGAGTCAGACACCTCCTATAAATATCTGGGGGTCTGGATTGACAGCACTTTGTCCTTCTCAGAACATCTGACGAAGATCCAGGCCAAGGTCAAATCCAGGCTGGGCTTCCTAGTGTACAGGAACCGTTCCTCTTTCACTGCCTCGGCCAAACTCACCCTGGTCCAGATGACGGTCCTCCCTCTATTTGATTATGGAGATGTGATCTACAGGTCGGCTGCCAAGGGAGCTCTCGATCACCTCGATGTCCTATATCACTCTGCCATCCGTTTTGCCACCAATGCCCCTTACAGAACACATCACTGCACACTGTACTCCATGGTAAACTGGCCTCCCCTTGAATCCAGGCGCAAGATACACTGGCTTACCCTGGTTTACAAATCACTCCTAGGCCTCACTCCCCCCTATCTTACACACCTATTGGAACACTCAACTCCCACTTACAGCACCCGCACTGCATCTCACATTCTTCTGAAGGTCCCCAAAGCTCACACATCTCTGGGTCGCTCCTCCTTCCAGTTTGCTGCAGCCGATGACTGGAACAAATTACAAAAAAAACCTGAAGATGGAGAGCTTTGTCTCCATCCGTTCCTTCAATGACCTAATTACCAACACTATGGCACACACTTGTCGTTGCTCCTCATGATGTTGTCCATGTTGCCCCTTTTCTCTGATTCCCTTGTTCTTGTATTCACTGTTGGCTACTTCCTCTCTTAAAATGTAGATATTGTTGCCGTCCTGTGTGCTGGCATACTATGCCAGCACACAGGTTAAATGTATACATATAGTATGTGTACTGTTCTGTCTGTTCTGTCTATTGTCTGTGATGACCTGCTTGTGTTCTCTGTTGAATCTAATTGTTTCTTGTCCTATCTCTGTGTAACTTTTATGCTTTTATTTTCCCCCCAACCCCTTTCCCCTCAGGAGTTTTTTTTTTTTTTTTCCTCCCACCAGGCCGTTATTGAAAATAAGAATTTGTTCTTAATTAACTTGCCTGTTTAAATAAAGGTTGATGATGATGATGATGATGACACCACCTCCCATGTGCACCCTACACTGGGACAAGTAAGTTGTAAGTAAGTTGACGCCGATGCTCAACAATGTACGCCAGTTAGAGGAGCGTCTGACAGTGGTGGTCGGAGATGCGGAGCGGCTCAAACTGCTCGGTGTGCCAGCCTTCATGAAGGGGACAGACGAAGGATGTGGAACGATCATCACCCGGCTGATGTTCAAGCTGCTGCAGGAGTGGTGCTGCGCTGACCAGGTTGTCAACATGGCATTTGACACCACCGCATCAAACACTGGCCATCTCACGGCAGCCTGCATCGCCATTCAGCTCTCAATGGGTCGACCACTGCTCTGGTCTGGGTGTCGGCACCACATCGGCGAGGTGCTCCTCAGCCTCATTTTCACTGACCTCAAGGTGGAGACGTCACGCTCGCCAGAGGTTACATTGTTTACACATCTGCGGGATAACTGGAACCTGGTGCCACACAAGGACAGCGACCCATTGTCCCACTACATTCCAGATGACGCTGAACCACTGTTCCTGGTCAAGTTGCGTGGTGAATTAATTGAGTGTGCTGCAGGAGTGCTTGACTACAAGCGAGGTGACTACCGTGAGTTCGTGCAGCTGTGTCGTGTGTATCTGGGTACAGACGGTCCAGCGCACACTCCAGTTACCTTCCAACGGCCGGGAGCACTGCACAAGGCGCGATGGATGGCCAAGCTGCTCTACACACTCAAATGATGGAGCAGCACATTGCATTGCTTCTTCAGGGCACCATCACCACGCAGCAGCAGGTGCTAAAGATTCGGGGTGTTTGCCAACTTTATCATGCACATCTACGCAACGTGGTGGCTGACCTGCGACACGGCCGTAGATGCAGCATGGAATGATCTCACACTCTACCGCCACCTGTATGCTTACAAGTCTGTTGACGAGGGCATCGCAGCATCAGCAATTAAGGCGCTGGAGCGGCACCTATGGTACCTGACAGGCGAGATGCTGCCCCTGGCACTCTTCAGCACCAAGGTGCCAGTTGGCGAGCGGCGCGCACTTGCAAATGCCATCTTAGAGCACAAGCCGGCTGATGTTCCAATGCGAGCCCCACAGCTCCGCTTTGCCACTGGTTTCGGCAAGCCGAAGTTCCCAACCCTCTCGCCGACCACCAGCTTGGCCGACCTCGCCAACCCAGACTGCTGGTTCGGCATGTATCAGCTGCACATTGATCCAGCGTTTCTTTCGCTTGATGTAGAGGATTGGGCTACCAGTGCGGAATTCCAGATGGGTGCGGTGAATGTACGTGCCATCAATGTTGTGAATGACTGCGCCGAGCGTGGCGTCAAACTCACATCAGACTTCGTGGCAGCAGCCAGGGGAGAGGAGTATCTGCAGAATGTACTGCAGGCAGTGGAGCATGACCGCTCTAAACAGCCAAAACTGCGCAGCTGCAAGCGCAAGCTGGACCAGGATTAGGACTCTAAGACCTGACAGGCGAGATGCTTCAATGGTTCAATGGTTCAATGGTTGCTTCAATGTTCTCGCTTCTAGGTTGCTTCTATGTTCTCAAATAAATAAATGTTCTATTCAAATTCAAATGTTCTGTTAAAAAACAAATACATCTTGTTCTATTCAAAATGTTGTTCTATGCATGTCTAAAATTTGCCTTGACCCAAAAAGGCAGATTTTCGTATTTTTCACATGCTGTGTGTGTTCCTAAATCTCAATCAATTTTCCCAAAACTTTGCAAAAGTCATTTTTATGTGTCTCATAACAAAATGCAACCCTAGACAGTTTGATATGTTGAGATTTCATTTTTGCATTGCAATTTGATGCACTACAGTATATCTAAATTTTAGACCTCGAAGCATCGGTAACATGTCCCACATTGTCCCACACAAACATACTCTTTGTCCCACATTTGGTTTGCTGGGATCTGGTCACCTTAATTGTTTGGCGTCTGTATTTTCTCACGGGCTGCAAAAAGTTTTGAGATTTTCAAGTAGGCCCTGAGGTGGAAAAGGTTGGCTACCACTGCCCCCTACCTGTAGATGAATGGTAGTTGTGGTGGGGAGGGGTGTGACTTGTCCTACACCTCTTAATGATGAGGTGATATAGGGTGTGTTTGCTTCACATTGCCCTTACCTCCCAGGTGATAGGTTCCTCCCGTGGTGATGGTGATGGGCGAGGTGCTGCGCACCGCGGATGCCTCATCACCGTCTAGCGTCAGCATAGCAAAGTTCTCCTTGGCCATGAAACGTACCGCGTGCCACTGGCCGTCGTTGAGGCTCGAACCTAGAGGCGAGGCAATAGAAAAGTCATCAGAAAACACACCGACCACGTCTCTTGTAAACACATGGACACTTTGTGTGGCTGGTAGCACATGTATTTTTGTTTTTGTTTTGTTTTTGTTTTCATTTCCTGTGTCTGAGCCCGTTTGTCTTGTCATTTGTCTAAAAAAACAAAAAAACAAAAAACACCGACACACAACATTGTCTTTAATATCTTTGATACTTGGTATCAGGCATTCAAGTCCTGCTATGCTGCGGAAGAGTAATGCTCTTTAGCAAGTACCATGCTTGAGTTGGACCGACTCCTGGAAAATAAGTACTTAAAATGTGACTCCAATAATTTGACTGACACTTGTATGTATCAGTCTGTCTCGATGCTGTGGGGTGCGCGCACAAAAGGGGGGGAGCCGACCGGCACACAGAATCGGATATGTAGACTGACCGGCGCAGGTCACAGGTCATGGCCGATCAGCTGAAAATCGGCCATTTCCGGTCATGTGCCGATCAATCAGTGCATCTCTAGTTCAGACCAGACTCTGCCAATTAGTGTCTTTGTACTTAAAGTACTTACTGCATCAGAACTGAAAAGAATGAAAGACTGATTGCGAAAAGCTAGAATAGACATTTATTTACCAGACATGGACAAAATGTGCTGGAAATTGGATGGCAGTTAGTGCTAATTTCAAGGATTTCAACGATGGGTGACTCATCATGGGTGAGCCTGTGGGTGGTGGCAAGCAAAGTTCGTCATGTCTGGCTGTCTGTCTCCCTGTTTGCTTTATACCTTTTCATGCATCTATTTTTTCCCTGAACAGTGATTGCACTCCTGTTGATCTTTTTGTATGTTTTTATTTCTCTTATGCCTCCATCTCTGCCAGCCTGCCTGGCAAATGTGGATCCAGACAGTGAGGAGAAATGCTCAGCTGGGGATCATCGACCCCTCTCAGCTTCATTTCTTCCCGTGTGTTCTCTTTCTCTCTCTCCATCGCTACAGCCTTTTCCAAGCTGAGAGCAGCAGAGTAGCTTCCACTCCCAAAGCCCCCATGTCTCAACTTCATTAACTGTGGAAGAATCTTGTTTGCATCTGAGTGCCTGTGTGTGTGTGTGTGTGTGTGTGTGTGTGTGTGTGTGTGTGTGTGTGTGCGCGCGTGTGTGTTCTCTATCTGTGCATGGAAGCTTTGTGTGCTCTGTGTGTGTGTGTGTGTGTGTGTGTGTGTGTGTGTGTCTCTGTCTGTCTGTGTGTGTGTGTGTGTGTGTGTGTGTGTGTGTGTGTGTGTGTGTGTGTGTGTGTGTGTGCGTGCGCGTGTGTGTTCTCTATCTGTGCATGGAAGCTTTGTGTGCTCTGTGTGTGTGTGTGTGTGTGTGTGTGTGTGTGTGTGTGTGTCTGTCTGTCTGTGTGTGTGTGTGTGTGTGTGTGTGTGTGTGTGTGTGTGTGTGTGTGTGTGTGTGTTAGAGCAGGGCTACCCGGCCCGTCGGCCTCGGAACCCGAGCCCGGCCCGACTTACGGTCCGGGTTCGGACAGAAACATTGAAGTCACGTTCGGGTTCGGGTTCGGGGCGGGCTCGGTCACGTAATCAGTCACTTGTTTTTGCTTTCAAATAATATCTATCATCAGCCCCTGAGCTAATTTACTACGTTAATGAAAGCACCTGAAGGCATCGAATGAAACACGCCCAGACGCACTCTGCTCTGCCCGGAGTCAGCTGCGTGTCGGCTCAGCGCTGGTGTCGCCGACACCGTGCAGTACTTCTTTCAGCGATGTGGGACTGTGTGGGGGCAGTGAGTGCACGGCACGCACGAATTAGGCTGTTTGGTGCTTTGCTTTGTACATTACGTATTAATCATTGACTGCTTTGAATTACGAGGACTGATTTTGGTTTGGGATTATATAGGGCTGTTAGGCTGGTCGCTATTTGCTGTCGCTCGCTGCGCTCCGGGGGGGGGGGGGGGGGGGGGGAGGGAATCAGGGAGGGGGTTCGGGCCGGGCTCGGACAGATTATCAATTGACACCTGTCGGTGTCGGGCCGGGCTCGGCTAATAATGTGACAGGCTCGGTCGGGTTCGGCAAGGAAAATTCAGCCCGAGCCCAGCTCTAGTGTGTGTGTGTGTCTCTGTCTGTGTGTGTGTGTGTGCGCGTGCGTGCGTGCGTGCGTGCGTGCGTGTGTGTGTGTGTGCGCGCGCGTGTAAGTTTCGTGCTCTCTCTCTATGAGGGTCTCTCCTTGTAGCTGTGCTCCATTAAATATGAGTGATGTTTGGGAAAGGGACATTACTAGCAGAGCCCAGGGAGAAGCCGGCTCACTCTCATCACCTTCTCCTCTATACATCACCTCTCACTGACACCAATCTCTATTCATCCTTCCTTCTCTCTCTCTCTCCCTCCCTGCCTATCTCCTTCTCTCTCTCTCCCTGCCTCTCTCTCTCCCTGTCTCTCTCTCTCTCCCTCCCTGCCTATCTCCTCTCTCTCTCTCTCCCTGCCTCTCTCTCGTCTCTCTCTCCCTGCCTCTCTCTCTCTCTCTCTCTCCCTCCCTGCCTCTCTCCTTCTCTCTCTCTCTATCTCCTCTCTCTCTGCCTTTCTTTTACATCCCTGCCTTCAGTTTTTCCTCTGTATTTCTTTGCTGTTTGTGGTTGTTCTTCTGATACTATTGTTGATCTTTCTCCTGTTTTGTCCCGCCTCCTATCTCTACTCTCGGGTCATGTGACCATCAGCTGTGGTGTTGCTCTTTTCAATGCGGCTCAGCTCAGTTCTTCTCTGGCTGTGTGACGTAACCTGTCGATAGTGAAGACTCTGTAGTGACAGTTCAAGGTGCGATCACGTGCAAAACGCTCTCAGCCGAGCGCTGTACTCATGGATCTGCATGCATGTCGATACACATGCACATTAAGGGACGGTACGGCACGGTGGCTCGGTGGTTAACACTGTTGCCTCACAGCAAGAAGGTTCCGGGTTCGAACCCCGGTCCGTCCCAGGTCCTTGGGGGGGGGGGGGTAGGTTAGTGTAGCCTAGGCTACTGTATGATGAACAAATTCATTCAACAACCAAACATCGCCGATGTACGCCAGCCAACGACGTGCAGCTGCGGTCGTTAAGGATCAAACTGATAAAACACGAAAGTGTTGTCCACATGCAGCATGGTAACAAGGCTTTCAATATTCATCTGATCGACTTTATGGATCACAGATGCACCATCATGTAGCCTATTAGGTACAAGGCTAATTCTTATCTTTTGGTTCCAGTTTTTTGTAAAGCAAATTATTCCCATGAAGTAGCCAGCTGCAGTCTGCATAACGTTACTCGTCGTCGGGAGAATAGTATAGGCTATAAATGCACATGACTAACGTTAGTAGTTTTTGTAAGAGAATGCACAACTGGCTAGCTAGACATATTGCAGTTCTGGAGCTGGTTCCAGAGGGAATATCCTCAGACCAACTTGCCACAGACAGCTATAGTCCTCTGAAGCTTATTATTATAACCGTTAATTTTACCTACTAATGTCAACATCGTTTGAGTATAAAGCCTAACCTACTTATAGGCATGGAGCATTCCTCCTGGCCGCCTTTTTTTACTTTCACGTATGCCTTTCTTGCTGCATGAGGTGATTTCCCCTGTATTTTTCTTTATGAATGAGCTGACCATTCGCACCGTTCCGGCTTGCCGCTCCTACGCTTTCAGGTGGAGGTGGGTTGCAGGGTAACCCGCCGCTGTGACTAGGTCCACTGGCGGAACGAAAGGCATACAACAATTACCCACCAACCCGCGTTCACAACTTTCACATCGGAGGCGCGGATCTCATTTTCCGTGCATTTTACGGCTTTCAAGGCCTGTGTGAAAGCGGCTATTGTGGGTTTCTTCCCAGCATACATTTGAAAACCAGAGCTTTCATGTCTGCGGGGGAGGTCTACTCTAATGAATCACCATCAGCAGGGTGACTCTGTGTGTGCGTGTGTGAACGGAGAAACTAACAGTCAAGATGACCATCTGCTGAGGGGGGTGATCACTGTAGTGTGCTTGGGGCGATCCTAATTAAATACCCCCTGACAGACAGACACACACACACACACACACACACACACACACACACACACACACACACACACGTTAATAGGCTTGTTAATATGACGACATCCAATTAGGGCTGGGTATCCCCACTGATTTCCTATCAATATTTCAGTTACAATACCAATTTTGCTTGGATATGCCGTAAATTGCACAAGGAACCCTCTAACCTGGTGCATTGTTAAAAATATTAATGTTTACGAGATCTCGTTGCGCTAAGAGCGCAAACCACGTGAGTCTTTACCGGTGTTAAAGCTTCAAGCATCCACGTGAATGAATAATGAATGAAAATGATACTTAGAGGATAATGTCTGCTTTTGCAGAATAACAACCAAACCAAATTTTGGTCTAAACCCACTTGAATGTGCTCCTTCAATGATAAACCCATTTCAGAGTGAATGGTGGCTCCAGCACAGGGAGTGGATATTGGGCTGATGTCATTACTATGAAGCGCTGTGCCCCATCCCTTCCCTCTCTATAACCTCTTGAATGTAATGGAAAAGAGACAGTGTAACCTTGTTGCCCCCTCATCTGCTTTACATCACCTGCTGCAACAGCTTTGAATGATGACGAGCTTATCAGTGATGGCAGTGTCATTGACTCCACACACACACACACACACACACACACACACACACACACACACACACTGACTCTGTCTGGTACAAGCACACAAACGCTTGCACAAACACAAAGTCAAACACACAGACATGCCAGCTCACTGTCTTCTACAGATAATATAAACAGAACACAGTTAATGAAGGCGAGTTGAGGAAGGAAGGGAGAATAATTTAGATTTGATTGGATAAGACTATTTGATTGCTGGAGTTGTCATTCATAATTATGCAGGATCCTGATAACAAAATGATTGGCGGGCCGGTCACACTTTGTTTTTTTGTTTTTCCTTTCAGTGAAGCAAAAACAATTGAAGAAATTGCACTGTGTAAGTTTACAC
This sequence comes from Poromitra crassiceps, assembly GCF_964638095.1. Classification (NCBI taxonomy): domain Eukaryota; kingdom Metazoa; phylum Chordata; class Actinopteri; order Beryciformes; family Melamphaidae; genus Poromitra; species Poromitra crassiceps. The sequence continues at coordinate 76,261,951 of NC_139624.1, forward strand.
TCCTGCTTTGAAATGGCTGCCGCAAAACTGTGACTAGAATCTCTTCACAAATGTAGTATGATAGTGTATGTGCAAATCGTACACTATACCCCTGTTCGAAATCGGTCCCTATTACAGAAATAGTAGCCATTTTGTACTAGTGTCCGAATTCTCAACTGTTAATTTGATTCACTATAGAGAGCTCCAGGAACGAGTCCGGAAATCATCGATGCTAACAGCCCTGGTTCTTCACAGTTTTCGCCTATGGGAGTTTTGAATGGGTTTTTGGTGCGATGCTTCTAATAATCTCTCTGGGCAACGCTGGCTTAATCAAACGCGAACCAGTGTTTAGTAACATCATCTTCACACATGAAGACCACTTTTATGAGTTTTGAAGCTTTTATGTGCCGTTAAAAGGGTGGCTAGCTAGCAAACGGCTAAATGAGACTACAATGTCGACGCGGATATTATACGTCATCACGAGTGAACGCGGAAATTCTTTCTCTCGCAATCAATGCGTGGACGCCTATGCGACACTGTGTGTAGTTCTGGATTAGCTTAGCACAAGCTTTTTACCTCTAGGGCTCGCAGTTACGCTTCAAAACTCATGAAAGTGGTCCTCATGTGTGAAGATTATCCCGCTGAACCTTGGTTCGCGTTTGATTAAACTTGCGTTGCCCACAGACATTATTTGAAGCATCGCGCCAAAAACCCATTCAAAAATCCCATAGACAGAAACAGTGAAGAACCAGGAAGTTCGGGACTTCCGCATTCAGCCTACAAAAATACGTCATCCCTGGAGCTCTCTATTAGTCCAATATAAAATAAGCACAATGCACTGCAATTTCTAGTGAACAGAGAATGTACCCTATTTTCTCCCATATACCACAATGCAATGCTGTCATGTTTACCAAAGGAGAAGAAGAGTGAGGTAGTGTCCGAAACTGGTTTGATCGTTCCCTAAATAGTTCACTATATGATAAACACTACATAGGGAATAGTGAGTGAACCATTCCAAACACAGCTAATCCAAGTACAGTGTGCGGGAGGAGTGGCCGACAGCTCACCCTTATTCACTCTCTCACACACACGCACACATACACGCGCACACATACACACGCGCGCACGCACGCGCACGCACACGCACACACACACACACACACAATTGGAGTATTTGCATATAATTAGTAACTGTTGTGCAATGGGTGTAGCATTGGATGTAGGAATTGTAGGCCAGTGGTTCTCAAACTTGTGCACGTCAAGGACCCCTAAACTAACACAAATTAGACCATGGAGCACGGACGCCCATCTGATAAGATGATGTTTTATGACAGAAAGTGAATGAAAGCCATCAACAATATAGTCATGCATTCTGTCAGTGTTACTTATGTGGAATTATAGTGAAAATTAATTATTACCCTTTTTTGCTGGGGACCCCCTGGAACCCCCTCAAGGACCCCTGGGGGTCCCCAGACCCTACTTTGAGAACCACTGAAGCCTTTAGCATTTTCTAGACTAACCCAGTTGTTCACTTGGACTCATTAACTTGTGTATTAGCCCCTTGGGCTATTTGTTTGAATTAACTTATGCAGATGAAGTAGCATACAGTGATTCTGTCACCGCGACCCTAACTGGCCACATAAATCAAAACAGAAGCATGTATTTTTTTATTATCCAAACAAATCTCATAAAATTATTCTCTTAAAAGTCACCAAAACTATGCAAATACACCTCTGGATAATTTGATCGACCTACATGGTCAGGGACAGCCTCCTGTGTCAACTCCGCTATCTTTCACCACTGGCGCACACACATCCCTGCGGTCGCTCTGACACTTTTTTTTGCCAGGAGTAAATATGTGATAAATAAATCCGATTTCATTTGAATTTTGAAAAGTATTTCTGCTGAGGGGAGCTTTCACAATGAGGACCACTGTGCTGCTGGTGCTGCTGTTGTGTCTGCCTGGGACCTGGGCTGAAGGAGACAAAAGGGTGAGGACACACACCTTCCAGGGTGTTGTGGAAGGTGTACTTGAGGGAGAGGGGCTGACGAGCCTCCAAACTCTCAGTGATATGTGGGCCGAGCTGAGAGCTCTGAGATATATGGTGGTGGAGCAGAGAGTAGAGCTGAAGATCGCCAAGGATGAGCTGCACACCCAGAACAACAAAGTGACTGATCTGCAAAAAGAGAACGCAGGTGAAGTAATGGGGCATTCCTTTAAAACTGGGAAATGGGAATGTGACGGTTCAAAGGTCATGAAGCTTGAACGGTGACGTCACCAGTGCTCGTATTTTCTCTCCCAAACACGGAGGAGCCTCAGCTGCCCCGACCTAAAAAAAAATCAAAGATGGCTGCTCCGCGCAACAACAGTAGTTAAAATCTAAATCGTATTATACCATGGTCTGGGTGAATACTCGATTCTGATTGGCTGCAGGGTGTCCATTAAAAAGTGATAATGTACAGTTGGTAAAGTCATTCAGCCAAATGGTCTGTTCACCATTCATATCAATGCGCCATAGTTTCATCAGTGTTATCAAGAGAGCTGTTTGAGCTCTATACCCCCGTTAAGGGTTAATATGACACTTTTGCAACTTGAGAAAAAAATTGAGTCGTCAAAGTAACTATTTAAATCACCCCTGTGTGCTCAGTTTATCAAAAATAACTCTTATTTACAATTTTGATTTTCGTTTTGGAGATTTATAACCTCGCGTCACCAGGCTCTTCTCAGCGAGAAAGAGGGGATTTCCCTCGGGGGCGAGCCGGGCCTTTGAGAGAGAGAGAGAGAGAGAGAGAGAGAGAGAGAGAGAGAGAGAACCTCTTTGCATTTCACTTGAATCCATTCTCGTCACTTCCTGAAACTCTTCGCTCTTAAATGTTAATATACTTGGCCAATACGTATCTATCATACAAAATAAAGCAAGTGGCCAAACGGTAATGTCTTCATTTAATGTAGAACGCAAAACATCGTTAAACCCGCATTCCTGTGATAAAGTTAGCGTTTGAGTCTGCTTTAAAACGGAGGGTGGTGGAGGTGAGAGGGACTATTTTATTTCGTGGAAGACTGATTTACAGTATGAATAACAGACATTTAGCCATTTAGATTGCTTTATTTATTACACATGGAAATATAAATGACTGGTCTTATTGTTTTGTTGGCAAGTGACCATGGTATAAGCGGGTTAATGCACTTCGAGGTGTACATTATCACTTTTTAAGGGACTTCGCGGAGGCAACCATCCTCGGCTTCGCCTCGGACGGTTCACGCCTCTCGCGTCGTCCCTTAAAAAGTGATAATGTACACCTCGTCGTGCATTAACCCTTACGTAAATACTGTTTAGCACTAACTTCTATCTGTGTGGACATGTTGCTGCAGTGTTTGTATGTGCAAAATACCGTGGAATGCCTTGTTATCAACTGTTATTGCCAACGATGGCTAGCCTGGGTAGAGCTAGGCTAGAGCTAACGCTGGCTGGTCTCCCGACAGTTTTAATGGAACGTCGACAACTCGGGTGTGAGGTCACTGAACAGTGAAATCTTTCGCTCCCAGTTTTAAAGGAACGGGCCATAAAGGTTTTACATGTTGTTTACACTAAACTGAGTGAGCTTAATCTAATCAGTACTTAGGTAGAGTGTAGGTAAATGAAAAGGAAACGGGCATAAAATCCTAATAAAAAAAAAGAAATTGAGTCGTCAGTTCTGTTTGGCTGAGTCACAATCAAAGCCATTGTAAAATACCTGATAAACACACACTTTAGACCACACTGCAGTTAAACATTAATGTGGTACAGTAACTAAAATTACCACTCATGTCTGTGTAGGTTCATTTTCGAAACATCCAGGTCATAGAAGGATAAAAAAAACACAGGATGAAAAACTTACATCAAAACACCATCATCAGTTTGTAATGGGTGCAACAGGAAGTAACTCTGACAAATAAATACGCACAAGAAAAGTCACATGACAAGCACATGGCATGACTTTGCATGACCTGCTGAGAGACGTAGTCCCTAGTGTGTGTTTGCCAGAGAAGATGGTGTTCTCAGCAGCCTCTTTGCCAATAAAGTGTAGAGGAACTGTTTGCAGCAGGCTGAGGACAAGTGATGTCTCTCTCACTCAAGCTCCTTTTAGATTGGCCCAATATGGCAACAGAAAAAAAGAAAGCACTCCTAGGATGAAAGACGATCTGTTTCCAGAATGTTAAAGGAGGTCTTCCGCTTTAGGGCTTTCAAAATAAAACTCTTATTGTAACGTTAAAGCAGCTAGGGGCAACTTTTTCGATTGTTATTAAACAGTATAATTACAATATTGATGCATCACATCTTACCTATAATAGTAGTTGAGACCAAAGCCGTGTGAATTGGAGATTGCTCCCTTGGATGATTATTAAGTCTGTGTCTGTCTAAACTCGCGTCAACAGGGGGCTCTCTCTCTCTCTCTCCTTACCGCCGGCCCGGCTACCCGGAAGTGAAACGCGGAAGTGAAACCCGGAAGTGAAACGCAGCTGCCTGCCTCGCCGTTTGCGCTGCCTAGCAACATAACATAAACAATGTGAACGCCACGCATACTCTCGCGAACATCTCTCGTTATATTCTAACAGGTTTTTTGGAAGTTATTTTGTGGTTATGGCCGAAGTGGCTGCTGCAAACCGTTTCATTTCACTTCCTGATCTTCCCTGGCCACAGACAGCCTACACTGGCCGATTCACTCGGGGCTCAAGCGAGACTACTCTGCGTTGGTCTCGTCGACTATTAGAGGTAAGATGTGATGCATTGATATTAAATTTATACTGTTTAATAACAATCGAAAAAGTTGCTCGTAGCTGCTTTAAGATTAATATAAATTTTGTTTTTGAGTAATGCTTTACAGCGACAGTTTCACTCCATATGTAATCTTTTTTTTTTATTTAAGAATTTTTTTTCCCGATTTTTTATCCCATTTTATCCCCCATTAGTGCTCACTTGATTTCTCAATCCTGGTTGCTACTCCATCCTCTGCCGATCTGGGGAGAGCCGAGACTGGCTCCATGCTTCCTCCGAGACATGGGCAGTCAGCCAGCCGCTTCTTTTCACCTGACAGAGGAAGCTTCACCGGTAGGACATAGCACGTGGGAGGTTCACGCTATTCCAACCAGTTCCCCTCCCTCTGACCAGGCGCCCTTAACGACCAGAGGAGGAACCACATTAGCAACCAGGATATTGCATGTTTTTGTGAAGGGGGTTCCTATATGAAGGAAACCCCCGGGAGGCACGGGGAGAACATGCAAACTCCACACAGAAAGGCCCTTTTGACGACCCCACCCGGGCGGTGGGCACTCGAGGACATGCATTCCTTCAGCGTTCACATCGTCCCAGGTGGAAATCGAACCCCCGACCTTCGAGCTGTGAGGCGATAGTGCTTACCACTGCACCACCGTACCTCCTCTCCATATGCAATCTTAACATCACAAGTATTTTTGATACAAGGTTTGCGGTTTCGTTCATTGAAATACCCTTTTTCCTCCTACATTCAATAAGGCTATTCCTTTTATTTAAATGACATTATTTTGAAAGTTCTAAAAGGAAGTTTCTGTTTCATTCTGGCTGACCTGACACTGCTCAGCTGTGTGAGCAAACTGCTCAGGGGGAATGAGGGGAAAAAGCTGTAACAGGTAGAATAGAATAGAATAGAATAGAATAGAATAGAACTTTATTTGACATTTCAACACATGGTTGATTGGAAATTGACTTGGTGCAGAAGTGCTCACATAGAATCACATAGAATCACAGGAGACATAGATGCAGAGAGTTCCATACATACAAAAACAAGGAAGTAATAAAAAGGATAATAACGACATTAAAAAAAAACAATTCATGGAACCTGTTAAAAAAGGCAGGTTCCATGTGCAGAGGTGTAAAGGCAATCTGAAAGTGTCAATGGCCTATTTTTAGCGTTTAACACATGCTGTTTACCTGTGTTTGAAAACACTGCAATTTAGTTGCAACAATACCTAGTGAATTAATAGCTTTTCATTATTATCAGGGCCATTTTGTATTTTCCACCATTTGCAGCGGCTATGTCTCAGATTTCAAAAATCGTATTGATTAGATATTTAGAGATAGCTTTAATTATACAGTAAGTCATTGATCCTTCCATGCTATTTCAGTGCTGGCTTCCAGACTGACAGCTAGTGAAAAAAAGCTCCAGAAGATCAAGGTCGAAGAGACTGAGAGACAGAACGCTGGTTGGTAACTACAAAACAAGCATTATTTGGTAATTTTAGAAAAGAGAGTGGTTGAGAAATGAATGGCTCCCATACTTGTAGTACAAGCAGCAGCAGTGGCAGCCCTGGTTTCCAGAGTGACAGCCAATGAGAAGGAGGAGCAGGAGCAGAAAATTGAGCTGAATGTCTTTATGACTAAACTTCACCTCCAGATGTACAAGATGGTGAAGATGGAGACAGAGAATGCAGGTAACAAGTCAAGTCAGCTCTATCAAAACAGAAGATTAATTTCAAAACTTTAAATGATCATACAAAATTAAATTTTCTCTCTCTCTCTTTTTCCAATGTATTCATGAGTCTGAATAGTAAGGCTATCCTCAACAAGTGATTCCTGGAGTAACTGAACTCTGGGAATCAACTTCTTCTTAGCGTCAACAAGTCTTTGGCTGCGTTCCGATCTGCGAGTAGTTCCCCTTCGTAGTGGACTGCACAGGGTATTAGCCATGTTAAGTAATATGGCTGAATACCCTGTGCAGTACACTTCGCTGGGAACTACTAGCAGATCGGAACGCAGCCAATATTTCTTAACTGAACTATTTAGGTATTTATTTTTCCTTTTTATTAGTGTGAGTACATGCATGGACAAAAGCCAGAAAATGCATCTACAGTGCTATCTGGATAATAAACAATCTGAACACACACGATGTAAAGCAGGTGAGTAGCTGGAGAGACAGCAAGTCTGGCTGTTGTCAACAAAAACAAACATGGCAGCTGTTAGCCTAGTCGCCAGAATAAAATGTTGGCATGTTATGTTTCTGCAAATCGTGAATCTCAACATTTGTGAACCAAAAATATGTTGCATACCCAACAAGAGCAGCACTTGGCGATGGCGGGAAGGAAAAATACCCCTTTAAAGGGGAAGAAACCTTGAGTAGACCTCGCTCTTGTCTTGGTGGGTGTGCATCTCGCCTTCTCGCCTGTGCTTATAGAATGAGTCCGGAAGTATACTTCTGGGTTTATCAGGGGAAAGGTGAATGGGGTTTTAGAATGTGGATTTCACTTACATGCATAAAATAAGGTCTGTGGTTAACAAAAGTTTATGGGAGCGCGAATTTGGGTCCAGCACGATAATCTTCACAAACGTTATTAACTTTTATGAGCACGCCCTGCCTCGGGACTACCCGCTCCTTGGGGAGCCCTCCCTCTGGTGCGCACACCTCGGATGCACCAAACGGTGGCCACGACTACAGTAGTATACAGCGGTACGACTTCAGAGTTTTATTGTTGTTTGCATTAATGACTGTTATCTTGTAGCCTATTTTGATTTTAGAGACCACAATGCATTTATTTAATTCAGTCTGACCAGAAGCAGGGATCAAATGTATCCCCAATGACGATCAAGCGATCAAAACAAATGAGCAGAGGAGAGGATATCAAATGCAGAGGGAGGGAGGGAGGGAGGGAGGGAGGGAGGGAGGGAACCCCCCCCCCCCCCCCCCCCCCCCCCCCCCCAAAAAAAAAAAAAAAAAAATAGAAAAAGAAAAAGAAAAAGAAAAAATGCCCGCTGCTGCTGCTATCACACATTGAGTTTCTTTTTGGGGAGGCAAGAGGAGAATTGTCCATTTGTGGCACGGTAGGCTGGGGGGCGGGTACAGACCCACCTGAGCCTGTGGTGATGACACTTCTACCCACAAATTCTGCCAGGTGTAAATAGACTGCATTATATCAAACTTTTCTAGTCTACCGACCACTCAAAGTGCTTTACAACAATGGCTATTCACACACACATTCATACACTGATGGCAGCAAGCTGCCATGCAGGGTGCTGGCACTAGTGTTGTCACGGTTTTCGGTACTTCGGTACTTAGTCGGTACTACATTGCTACGGTACTGAACGGTACCTATTTTTCATGGTACCGAGGGTACCGAGTTTACTATTTAGTTTGCCACCATGGCTTTAACTCCAGGCGACTGAGGCGAGTTTATTTGAGTGCTGGCAATGAACACCAAAACATGGACACAGCCGTCAGCTAACGTTAGCCTGTCTGCCTGAGCAACACACATACATACTGTGCATACAGCCCCGCGCACTTCCGGGACTACGGTGTCCCTGAACGTCCACACGTAATCGCGAACAGTCATCCACAGCTTGTTGACACAGTGCGGCGAAGAGAATGGCTAGTGGAAGTACAGCAGGAGCGGCTGCTCCGATTCAAACAACTCAACTTGTAGTGAAGAAGAATGCAAAGAGTCGCATTTGGAAATATTTCATATTCAAGGCAAATGCAGATGGTGTTATCATCAGTCCCCAAAACCCCATCTGCAAAAAGTGTGAAAGCGGCTTCTAAACCAAACAGGGTAACACATCCAATCTCGCCAAGCACCTGAAAGACAGGCACCCAGACCTGTTCAAAGAATTCAAGGTGGGTTAATTCTTTCAAACGGTGTAAAATAACACCTTTAACAACATATCAAACGGACCTTATCCTGTCACATTAGTTTTTGAGATAGCTGGCAATGCATTGTGTAACCAAAAAACGTTTGGCTAACGTTAACTTGTTTTGTAATGGAATCATTATGGGACACGGCTAATAGCCAAACTTAGCCATAGTTCCATAATGATTCCATTACAAACATTGCATTGCACACGTGCTACACTATGCTAGCTAACGCTGTGCCAGGTATTAGCCGTGTCCCATAAAGATTCCATTACAAAACACGTTAACGTTAACGTTAGCCAAACGTTTTTTGGTTACACAATGCATTGCCAGCTATCTCAAAAACTAATGTGACAGGATAAGGTCCGTTTGATATGTTGTTATACGTGTTATTTTACACCGTTTTAAAGAATTAACCCACCTTGAATTCTTTGAACAGGTCTGGGTGCCTGTCTTTCAGGTGCTTGGCAAGATTGGATGTGTTACCCTGTTTGCACTCTTGCCATAAAAAGTTTAATGTAGGCTAAGTAAGCAGAAGCACAATATTGTTTTTGTTTTAAATACCTGAGGGCTACATGCCACTGGTGTTGCACTGTCTGCACTCACTGTCATACAGAGTTGAATGTAAGAAGTAAGCAGAAGCACATTGTTTTGTTTTAAAGTTGAAGGCTACATGCCATTTGTTCATTGGAAATGGTTGCATATTTTAATAAAGGAGAATATGTTGAAGAAATATCAGTCTGTTTTTTTTACCGTGGTACCAAAATTGGTACTGAGTACCGTGGAAATTCACTAGTACCGGTACCGACTACTGAATTATTGGTACCGTGACATCACTAGCTGGCATAGCCACCAGGAGCAATTTGGGGTTAAGTATCTTGACCAAGGACACGTTGGCATCGACCTTCTGATGAGTGGATGACCCACTCTACCTCCTGAGCCACAGCTCCTCACATTAGTAAAGTGTCTAATCTAATGCTCTGTCTTAAAGATTTTTTTTTACAAATTTTCAGGGCCTAATATTAAATTTGCTAATTGGGGGAATTCCCCCCTTATATTCTTCACATAGGGGAGATTTTTAGACATTTGGGAACTTCATAGACTTCGGGGGGGGGGGGGGTATCTACAGTGCGGTGGTTCTCAACATGGGTTTGAGAATCACTGTACTATTGAGCTTATCTACAGGTCTTACATTGTCGTATTCTTACCTCAGAATTAATTTTGTAGCTCTCCTCCAATTTTTTTTTTTTTTTAGAAAAACCTTTTGTTCAAAGACTGGACCACTTCATAGAAAAACACAACTTATTGAGTGACAATCAATATGGCTTTAGATCAAACCGATCAACAGCAATGGCAGTGATGAAAATGATAAAAATATCCACAGCAACTGAAAATAAAGGATATACTGTTGGCGCATTCATAGGGCCCTATATTTCCCCTGGCCTTAGGCGCTAAACTGGCATTAAACACAAAAAAACATGCTTTGCGCCTGACTCGGGAAGATAGCATCATGTTTTTAGGCCCCGAAATGCGCTTCAGGCCGAAGAGGTGTGGCACAGTGCCAGAATAGGCCAGAATGGGCGTTTCGGCCTTAAACGCTATCTTCCCCACTGCCGTTAATTTAGCGCTTAGCGCTTTTCAAAACCAGGCCTTATTCAGTGCACCGACTCCCCTACCAAATGCCACACACAGACACACATGTGAAATCTCCCAGCATGCATTGAGGCTAATAAATTTTGACAAGAAATAGCAACCAAATCAGCCTAAGTAGGCTAAGTGGTAGATAGAAATAATAGTTATGTTAACACAACATGCAATTCTAGAACATTTCAATATTGGACAAAATAAAACATAAAAATCAAAACACAACCCTATGTGAAACATATATGTAATCCAGGTGGCATATATATCCGTCGCAAATACAATGTGGTATAGACGCGAGTGACAACGGTAACACGGTTGTACTGTGATGTCCGCTCCAACAAGACTTAGCTTACTTGACACGTGCTTTTTCAATAAAAACACATTTATGCCATGACTTTACATAATGTAGGCTATATTTATGTGCATCATTTAGCCTGTGCTGTGATGTGCAGGAGCAGCAGGTAGCCTACAAGTTATAAAACTACCTGCCCTGAATGAGCCGAGTGGGGGTGCTTGTTCACTATTGTGAAAGTTATGTCTTTACAACATAAAGATCATGGAATTGGATGGTATCAGGAATGTCACCGATAGTTAACGTTCTATATTGTAGGCTACAGGGAGACCGCATCAGCCCTGCTGAACAGATCTGTATTTGTCTGGCTGTAGGTTGAATTGTTTTATTCAGGCTATGATCTGTGATGTGCTAAGATATCCAAATTGGCATGAAGAGATGACAGCGTGCAGCCGCAACCCGGACTGGATCGAGTGCATCGGAGCTTCGAAAGGAAGAATGTCATTGCGTAACTGCAGTTCACCAATGACCACAGTTGTGAATAATTCTACGCCTAAAAGGCGTGGTTAACACATTCACTGCCAGCCGTTTTTTCAATACTGTAGGTAGGTTCTGCCAAGTTTTTTTTTTGAGGATTCTGGCTCATCTTTCAAGAGCCGAGGATTCTTTTCTGCTAAGATTTTGTGAACACAAATTATCTCAAAAGAACTAATAGAATGTGTGCTTTCTCTGTCTAAAAGAGTTAGTTTGTAGAGTTAGTAGTTATGTAGGCATTAGCAGTAGAATACAGCATGGTTTCAGCGTCTGAAAATTTATGCTGAGATAAATGGCTTTTTGTGAAATTCGATAGAACAGTCACTTTAACCATTTATTTTTGGCGTAAGACGTCAGACATCTAAACAATAGTTTTGAACAGTAATTTCCTCCATAGCAGCAGGAAACCCCCCTCTCCTTCAAACTCCTCCCTCCGTGTGTGTTCTCCTCTCTCCGTGGCTGCAGCGGTACAAGCGAGGCTCTGCCTGTCTGTGCTGCCTGGCTGCTGGCGGCTGCTCTTTGGGCGAGTCTGCATGAGTCGTTTCGGTTGTGAGCTCAGCTGGAATGAAGCTGCGTGCGATTGTGGGCTTTCTGCCGGTGTTTCAAAGTGTGTTGCACGCATAATCTATTATGCAAATTTGCAATCCCCCACCGCCAGCTCCCAGCGCGATAATGCGCGAAAGCGAAAGCGTTTTCGCCAATCCATTTTACAGTATGAGAATGGTTTCCTCGCGCGTTCCCCTGCAGTTTTGGCTCGGCTTTTCTAGTCTGGAGAGCACTGTCGCCACTTAGTGGGTCGGTGGAATGGGTTGTACACGTTCGGTGGCTCCCATATTTTTATAGGAGACGTGGGGGGCGTTGATCCACGTCCCACCATCAATTTTTTTTTTTTTTTTTTTTTGACGACTTGACTCGTCAATGGCAGTCAACCGTTGGATTTTTTTTGACGAGTCAACTCGCCAATGGCAGTGAACGTGTTAAATGGTTAAGGCCGGGTTTAGCGCCGAGGGGAAAATAGGGACTGCGCCTGACCACGCCCACTAATAGCGCTGCGCCTGGCGTTAAACGCTATTTTAAGGCCAGGTGGAAGATAGGGCCCATAGACTCTAAAAAGGCATTTGACACAATCGATCATAGACTATTAACTCATTGAGTGCCATGGACGAGTATGTTTGTCATTTCGTTTAGTAACGTAGAGTGCCAAGGACGAGTATGTTCGTCAATTGCCTTTTTTGACGGTGGGACGTGGATCAAAGCCTTATGTATGTCCTGTACAAATATTGTAGCTATTGAAGCTGTATAACCTATTTTACGGACTCATTAGGTGGCGACAGTGCTCTCCAGATTAGAGAAATGTCCGAAATATAGCCTGAAAAAGCCCCCTGATCAAAGAGAAAGCGCTCATGCTGCAGCCCAGAGCCATGTAGATTGCTCTGGCTGCAACTGACGGTGCCTGGCAACAGCAGTCAATCCGTGCACACAACTGAGCTCCTCTGCCTCTGTCTGTCTGTCTGCATAGTTTCTTCACACGATTAGCCGCCAGAAAGGCAGCACCCGACGCCGAAGTGACAACCCTTTCCCTGCAGTCCGGCTTGGCATTTCCTTGTCGCGCTGCCTGGGAGGCGGCGCACAAAAAGCACTCTGAAAATAGACGCTGGGTGCGTGAGGCTGTGTGTTACTAGTGTGGGGAGGAGTTTGTAGCTGAGGGGGGGGGAGGGGGGTGGGGCACCCAGGGCAGCACACAACTACACCACGTCACTACATCAGAAAATATTAGCTAGAGTCAGTGAATGTGCTTGAAATGCTGCATTTCACAAAAGGCTGAATATCTCAGCTTCTAGATAGAAATGCCTGTATTTGCTGTTTTTGACCTATCTTCTCCGGCTGATAACTAAAGAACGGAAAATGGTATCAATAAACTTTTTTTTCCTGATGATACAATAGAGTCTCCTTGTTCTTTTTGCGTGTTCGGTGTTTACTTAGTAATATCACACAATATTCTGTGGGCCTCGAGAAATCACTGAAAACGCTCTGAAACTCTGGCACTGGGAGCGTCCGTTCTCCAAAAGTGGCTGGCACTCAATGAGTTAATAAAGAAACTTGAAAGATATCTAATCCATATAAGTAGCCTACCTATGTTTTAAAATACATACTACAGCATGCGCTAGGATGCGTCATCAGTGATGTTATCTGGGGTCGTAAGGTGTTTCGGGTCTCTCAACATCATACACCCTCGCCTAGTATACCCAGCCGAGGCCAATTAAGACCCCAACTGGCGTCCCAGAAGCCGCTCACGGATCAGCCTTCCTACTCTGTCTGCAACGAAGGGTCGTACACCCCTATCCGCTGCAATAGAGCTAGTGCTACACCGCAGTATTGGCCCTTCGGTGCATGGAGGGTCTAGGCCAGGGGTGCCCAAATTATTTCCCATGAAGGGCCAAAACTCAATCTGGGTGGAGGGCCGAGGGCCAAAAATAAACGTTGTGGAATTACATTAAAATGTATTGTGTTTTATAGAAAATTAACATTCTAAATCTAAAATAACATTTCAATATAATAATCTACTTTTTATCCGTTTGGTAATTGTAATAATTTGCAATTGGTTATATATATTTAAAAAAACATCTGCATTTGTGGGGAGCTTAAACATTTAATCAGTAAACACCCAGTTAAAAACAGTATTTTCCACCTTTGTAATCAAGAGAGAAATTTGACTGAATTCACAACTTGAAAAATCCTCAAGGTACTTTTAAAATCAGTTTCGTAGTGGCGACGTATATTGTACTCTTTCAAAACAGCCACTCTGTCTGCAAATGAGACAAACCGCTGTTGAATTTACTTTGGGAAAAAAAATACTCTTGCTGAGCTGGTGTAAAGCCAGTGACTGGGGAGGGATCAAATATCAGAGCTCACCCCCCAACCAGGTGATTCAGCCAACCAATCAGGAGCAATCAATCCTCAGATAGCAATGCCTCACACCCGTGTGATAGAGTCGGGGAGAGAGAATACCAGCTGCACAAAATTAACGTTAATCGTAGATAGAAGAGTCCCGACATCTCCATTCAGGCACGGACTGGATAATCAGGCACGTCGGGCAACTGCAAAAAAAAATCGGGCAAAAAAAAAAAAAAAAAAAAAATACCCCCAAATCCGTGGCGGGCCAAAAAAAAAGAGCGGGGGCCAAACTTGGCCCACGGGCCCAAATTGGGCACCACTGGTCTAGGCCCTGTGGGTTTCTCCCGGCCGCGCTCCTCCTTCGTCTCACCAGACCCTCCCGGGGAAAAGGCAATCCAGAGGCTGAGAGGATGCCTCAAGGACGCCTCAAGAGGGCCTGTGCGCTGCACGTCATTCGCCTGCGCTGAGCACCTGGCTCTAGCCTGAAGGACCCCAGGCCGCGCCGATCTCTGCACAGATTTTCAGGAGGCTAATTCGTAGCGTTTGTGGATTTCTCCCTCACGAGAGAGCCAGGCTGGGGTGCTAAACCCATCCTGTACCGAATGCCGTCTCTCCGACCGTTAACTGTCTCTCCAGCTTGTCACCAATCTATACTTGGTTGTCACCTAGTCTATTCCTAAGTGTCACTGGCCAGGGGAGCCAGGATTCTATGTTTTAAAATACATACTACAGCATGCGCTATAGGACGCGTCATCAGTGATGTTATCTGGGGTCGTAAGGTGTTTCGGGTCTCTCAACATCCGAATGAGTACAATGACAGAATTGACACGACCGGTTCAAATAGTTGATATTTGCTGAATATACAGTATATGATACTGTAAAATGGGTACATAGCATGAGACGTTAATTAGGAGATGAAAGGTCAGTTATAAAAAAGATCAATTTGAAAATATTGTCCAAAACAGGTCTTGTGACATATAGTACACATGTGATGCTTACTCTGTTCACAGCCTTGGAAGGCAGACTTTGCACCAGTGAGAATGAGGTGGAAGAGCTGAAGCGAGAGAATGCAGGTACTGTAACTTCAAAATGTTGATCTTGTCTAGAATATGGCTAAATGGTAAAGTCAGGGCTTAACGCAAAAAAACATTCTGATGCTGAAATAAAGAAATCCCAGCTTTAGATATTTACAGTATATCGTCGAATCCACCAGACTGCTTTACATGGAAACATCCTACTGTAGTAAGAAATCAACAGTTCCTTTCTAAGAAACTATTAGGAAATTGTAGATACAGTACAGGAATAAAGTGTTAGGCTGATATTTAACAGCTTAGTCTCATCACTGTTCTTGTCCAACATTCAAAGCGCCTCAGTTAGTTACAGTACAGACTGTGGTTTATTACTGTCAGGCAGCAGTGAGAGTGATTTGACTTGCTATGCTCATAATTCACAGCTGAATATATGATGGTTGACTTAAAAGGGATGCAGCTTAACTTTATATCAGTCTACCATCTATTGTATGTCTTGTCCCTTTACACTGTATGCACTGTATGTATACAGTTGTCTTTGTAAGATGTGAGTATATGCTGTGTAGTTGGTCTTTAATTTGTCAATACATCTTTGCTCCACTGTCACACCCTGTTCATTCACTGTATTTGACACTTAAAATGAAACACTTAATTAAAATAGGCCAATGTTCATTCTAAGACAATTATGAACAATTGCATTTTTCCTGCTTTTATTTTACTCCAAAAATACTCCCTTACATACTCATAGCACACATACTCCGTTTAAGATGTCCATTTGTTTTCCTTCTTTGTGTTTACAGATAGATTGATTGATTGATGACTTTATTACAGACTCAAGTGTTCCATAAAAATACATAAATACAGTACAGATACAAGGACACAACATATATTAAAAAGATACATAAAGGCATCGTCTCCAGTGTTTCCATAGACCAGAGGAATACCTTGTATCACTCTGTTTAGTGTCAGTGAGTGCAATTATCAACTTGTTTTTTGACTCTAGGAGTCGACACATAAATCTATACATAAAATTCCTTAACACAGCATGGAAGGTGGGTACATTACTGATCACAAACATAGTACTTGCACTTGTCCATCTTGGGAGCTTAAGCAGAATCCTGAACGCATCATTATATGCAACCTGAAGTTTTTTCAGTTTTGTGGTGCTATAATTACACCAGAGGTGAGCTGTGTACAGTGGAGTACAGTACGCTCTAAACAAGCAGATTTTTACATTGTCTGTACACATATAAAACTTTCGGGCCAACATGTTGGCCTGTGCATAGAGCTTTCGACACTGGCGCCTTACATCATCATCATCACATAACTCATCTGAAATGATGTGACCCAGGTACCGTACTTTCTTCACCACATCAAGAGTGCGATCAGACAAAAGAAAGGGGGGAAACTTTTGCTTCTGGTCCTCCTTGGTTTTTGCAATCAGAATAACACTCTTTTTAGGATTGAACAAAATATCATATTGAGCTCCATAGTTTGAGCAAACTTTAAGCAGTTCCTGTAGACCAGCACTACATGGAGATATGGTGACCAGATCATCCGCGTAAATCAGGTGATTGATAAGACTGTCCCCCACCATACATCCAGTCTTGCAATCTTTAAGCTGCTTAGAGAGGTCATCCATATAAACATTAAAGAGGACAGGTGACAAAATCCCACCCTGCCTCACCCCATTAGTGACATGGAAGGGTGCAGATACACTACCCCCCCATCTAGCTTGCATGGTTTGATGCTTATACCAAAACTGCAGGATCCTTAACAGGTAAGGTGGTACCCCTCTGTCTTGGAGTTTACCAAACAATGTCCCATGATTTATCCTGTCAAAGGCTTTGGATGCGTCCAAGAAGCACATAAATACTGTGGAGTTCTGTCGTCTATATTTACTAACAACTTCTTTCAGTGCATAAATACATTGGTCTGTGCCAAGCTTACTTTTAAAACCAAACTGATTATCCGTGGTTGCAATATATTCACTAAGTCTATCTAAAAGTATCCGTTCTAGAACTTTAGATAGTATGCTAGCCAAAGCTATTGGTCTGTAATTTTCAATGCTAGATATTTTACCAGTTTTGTCTTTAATTACGGGTACCAATAATACAGACAACAAGGAATCGGGTAGCATGCCATGCATTAACAATCCTGTGAAACACATGGCAAGCAACACAGATATTTTACCACTAGCATATTTTAAATGCTCTGCTGTTATCTGGTCAAGACCACATGCTTTGTTCATTGATAGTTTGTTGATGGCATAGCATACCTCATCAGGTCTTATAATCACTCCATCATCAATGGAAACATTTTCAACATTAAAATCGTCGCTCTTGACACAATTAAAAATGTCACTGTAATGTTTTCTCCAGCGCTCCACAATATTTTCAGACCCAGTGATTCCATCAATACTCGATGGCAAGGGCACCTTACTGTTATTGATAATTTTAACCTCTTTCCAGAATTCGTTGACATTGTTATGCTGAAGCTTCTTAGCCATGGAATTAGCCCTCATAGCCTGCTCATTTCTTTTAATAAAGCGCACTGCATATTTAAATTTAGCATTAGTGTGTTTCTTGTGCTCACACTCAGGCCCCTGCCTAGGCCTCCCTGCCAACACCCAGGCTTTAAAAGCTTCTTTGGCCTCTGCATGGGGCTCAGAGACATAATCATTCCATCCTGGTCTGATACTATGCCTTTTATTTGGTTTATTGCAGAGAGGTTTTCCACTATTGTTTAAACAGTCCACAATCTTTTCATACATAGTACCCAATCCATTAGCATGATTTTCTTTTTTACAGTTAATGTCATCACACAGTATAGCTTCAGTAGGTAAATCAATATTACTAAGACCCTTGTCCGTCAGTGACTTGAAATGCCAGAGGTCCTTTTCAGTCATCCTGGACCAGTCTAGTTTCCCACTCATTGCTTGGTTATCACCGCTGGTCATCTCAGGCAGTCTTTCAATATTTAAGATCAATGAGACAGGTATGTGATCTGTTGTAGCCATCTCATACATGATCTCAATTTTCTCTAAACAATCGTGAGCATCAGCTGTACATACACAGTGATCCAGCCAAGATGTTGTGTGCCATGCTTCACTTATGTATGTATAGCTGTCTGCAGGCAACAGCACTTTGCTGGAGAGAACCAGTTTGCTATCCTGACAAAACTGCTCTAGGTGTTGTCCAAACAGAGATTTCTCATCGGAAATGTCAGCGTTCATGTCCCCCACAATAAATATACATGTATATGCAATTTCCTTAATAAACGAGCTTATAAAAGCAAGCCTGTTGATATAGTCATCTTCATTTTTATAACATTCATACGGGGTATATACATTTAAAATTAAGAAAGCTTTATCATTATACACAACTTTAATGGCAATGCCCCCAGACCTAAGGTGGCATTCTCTGCAGGTCTAACTGATGCAGGACCAATAGGACCCTTCCATACAGACGTCACATTGATCTACCCTAAAGTCCTCACCAACATACAACTCAAATACAGGTACTACTAACCACACATTTACAAATACTGAATGCAACACTCCTCAGGCTAACCTTAGTAGCGCTAATGATAAACTCACAGCACTGACCTGCTCTGGATTTCCTCCTCAGGCGTCTTCACAGCCCCGGTCAGAGGAGTCTACTACTTCAGATTCACTGCTTTTGAGAGACGTAATCCACAGTGGCTGGGTGTATACCTTTACCACAACGGTTGTAAAGTTATGTATGTTTCTGAGACAGCTACTGGTTTCGCATCCATATCTAGTGCTCTCACCCTGGAACTGAGAGAGGGTGACGTGGTCTACATGCGTCTTTCCGCATTTCTGATGATGTTGACAATCGCTCAACCTTCAGTGGCTGTTAGAGTTACAACAGTTAGCCTCAAGGTGAAAGAGGTCAGCAAGGGACCACAAGTTAAGAGTTGAGAAGTTGAACCACTCGACTGGCTGGGGAAACTACACCGGGTGAACAGAAGTGATGCTATCTACATATATGAGTCATTTTACTCCATAGATTGCCTGGGTGAAGTTTAGTGGTATCAACAAAACAAAAGCATGTGCAGCTCTCCAGCAGTCTTTGTCAGAAGATCTCATCCACAATGATGGGAGATTCGCACACGTTATTTCTTTGTGACCATTTGGGTAGACTTAGAGAGCATCTCCCTACAAACTGCTAAAATAGTGACGAGGTGAGACTTCAGAATGTGAGGTGCTGTAGCTCTGCTGTGTTCAGTCTGTTGTGTCTGTTTGGGCCATGGGCTCAGGCAGAGAGTGGAAAGCTCAAAGAAAGTACAGGTGAAGGAGAACAGTTTGGGCCCATGCCCAAACGGAAAAATCAACAGAAAAACAGCAGCCCTGATATCTGGGCTGCTGAGCTGAAGGAGTTGAGGAACATGGCAATGGAGGAGAAGGTGGAGCTGACTCTGCAGTGCCAGAAAGACAAAGTGGCTGATCTGCAGAAAAGAAACGCAGGTAAAGAAAGCGGAGCAAGACTGGAAAACACTGAGTGACGTTAACGATGATGTCATAACCACTGATGATGCATGTCATGGCCCACAATCGCCAAGTGATGTCATACCCACTGATTATGTGGATGACATGGCAGGAGTTGACATGAGTTTAGTCACAACGTTAAAAAAAAAGGCGCCCATGGTGCATCATCTCCAGAGTCTGCACCCTAGGAATTGAGCAAGATGTCCAGTCATATTATATAGTATGATAGTCTCATACTATGCAGAGTGAAGAATAATGATTGCGGGCTGTTTTGGGAAATGTCTACTCTGAACATGACTTTTGTGACTTGCTCCTATCCTTTCCACATGCTGCCTCCCCCTGTTTCTCTCTTGGTCCTATTACATATTGATCGTGTATAAATGAATTTTGTCTGTAATAAATGTATGAGGCCCTCTGGCTGTCATGAATTTCTCCTCCCCGTCTCCTAAACATTTGGTCCTCGGAGGCAGTTTCAAGAGCTTTGCACGTCCACACTGAAGGCAATATGCCAAGCCAGAGAATACCCCATTATACTTAGTCTACACACACACACGCACACGCACACACACACACGGACACAGGAACACACAGACAGACGCACGCACGCACACACACACACACACACACACACACACACACACACAGACACACACACACACACACACACTCGCGCACACACAAATATACACACGCACGCAGGCGTGCACACACAAATATACACACAGACACAGGAACACACACACAGACAGACAGAAACAGAAACAGAAACAGAAACACACACACACACACACACACACACACACACACACACACACACAGGGGAGTGAGACAATATAACATTATAATCAGGGGTGGCTGTAGTGTGTTTTCCCCTCAAATCTGTGCCTGAGGCTTTTCCATTATTGTAATGCCTTATGCTTCCCATTCTGACTGTGCAAGTAACTGTGTGTGTGTGTGTGTGTGTGTGTGTGTGTGTGTGTGTGTGTGTGTGTGTGTGTGTGTGTGTGTGTGTGTGTGTGTGTGTGTGTGTGTGTGTGTGTGTGTGTGTGTGTGTGTGTGTGTGTGTGTGTGTGAGAGAGAGAGATAGTAACTCTGCATCCCGTAGGAACTCATGTTATTATTCTAGCTGGGTTGATGGGCACACACGCACACTCACACATACGCGCGCGCACAACATGAACATAGCAAAACATCTCCGCTTTAGAACTGGTTGAATCAAATGATTGATGCTGCCTGTGGCTTTGTCTTATTTTGCCTTGAGCCTCACTTTTGTGACGCAGACAGGTTTTGGGCGATGCTAGTGGTATCAAACAGGGTAATGTACAGGGGGGGAAAGGATAGAAAGAATAAATGTGTGTGTGTGTGTGTGTGTGTGTGTGTGTGTGTGTGTGTGTGTGTGTGTGTGTGTGTGTGTGCATGTGCGTGTGTGTGTGTGTGTGTGTGTGTGTGTGTGCGTGCGTGCGTGTGACGTGTGTGTGTGTGTGTGTGTGAGAGAGAGAGACAGCAAAGCAAATTAAAGACATACTCATGTGTGACATTGTGCACATACTTGGCCAAACCGCATCACTGGATGACGGCAATGGAACCCTATGCAGCCTGAGCTTAGGGAGGCTTGAGTGTCTGACTCTAGCCGGCGGATTCTGTTTACATTTAAAAACTACGACAGTTCACACAACTTTAACACAACATGCATATATTATACATCAAACTCTTGAGCTAATTCTGCTCTCACTCAGAATGTAAAAAATATAAGCGATGTGATCTATAGTTTTTGAGATATTAACGTTTGTTTGGCACAACTCATACAAACTGCCGTGGGGTTCCGCATATCTGGGTGGCAAGTGACGTCATGCTGATTCGTCCTATAAAGCTGATTCTGATAAATACCAAGAGCAATACCAGAGCCGTATAGATAGAAGAGTCCCGACATCTCCATTCACTCCAATGGACCAGTTTTTACTCTCAAGAGTTCCAGGAAGTAAGGTCCTGGATTAAGCAGCACTGTCGAGTTGCACTGTTGTGTTGTACTCTGAAAGGGTTTCCCCCCCCTTGAATCAAATTGTACATTATCAGCTTTATTTTAGCATGCAAAAGTAGCGCGAGACTCATTCCTGGCTGTTCATTGGCTAATGAGTCTCGCATTTTGGTCCTCTGCTGACGCCACTCTCTTTCCAGAGGACACTAACGCTGCCTTCCAGACAACTGGGACATTCTGATTTTCTGGCCTCCTATTAGGAAAAGTGCGCTGGAATGGCACTCAAGAAGTGGGAGCTCCGACTTGAAAACTGGGAGAAAAAAATCTACCCCCACTAGGCTGGGAACCAGTTGTCTGACGTCACACAACAATGGCCGCAACATGGAGTATGTAGTCCAAAGTATTAAATGCCTAAATAAAATGTATAATAGAGTCTGTTACATTATGTGTCATTGCTGCTCCTCATTTTCATTTAAATATGTAAGGAGGGTGCTCTGCTCGTTGTTAAGCTGTCTTGCTATTTGCCAAACAAAAAAAAGTTTGTCGCGGTCCGCCGTGTTTCTTGGTTGCATTTTGCCTTTGTGCTCTGGAATGCTTTGAAGGTGGGGGGTGGGACTTTTCCACTGGGAAACACCCACGTCCCAGGTGTCTGGAAGGCAGCATAAGCAATACCATTTGTTGAGAAGCATACTGACCAATCAGGAACCGGTATCAATTTAGTAACGTTCCTCGATACCCATCCCTATCCCTCCGTAGGTGTAAATTCCTCCATAAAATAGCCGTTGGCATAGTGCTTAGCTTGGCAACTGGCATGGCACATCATTTTGAAAGGTGGAACTCTTGGAGAGAACTCTTGGATTAACGTTAGGAATTTTAGATGTTAATTTTTTGCCGTTTACCCTCTGCTATTGAGAGTAGGAGAGAGAGAGAGCGAGAGATAACTGATTCATGCTGTGTGTCATTGTGTGGCAATTTAGAGTTTGTATATATTTGGCAAACCTATGAAATAGTTGATAAAACATAAGAAAGTGTGGATTATAGTTTTGCCCAGGGCGCCTGACTGGCAGGCACCAGCACTGACCACAACATTACAAAGCCAGTAGGCCTGTTCGATTTGACCTAAAAATAAAATCTCTGATTTTTTCTCTCAAAATTAGATTTTCTATTTCAATTAGATTTTTTCATAGTATTATACTTCTCTAACCATTTGTTGCCCCGCACAGCTCAAAAAAAAAATTCTCAGAAATGACACAATATATGCTTTTAGTCTGAAGGCAGAACAACCCAACTTACTGTTGGCGCTGCTATGCCTAACTTCCTGTCTGGCTTGCTAACCTGCAGTCTCTTGACACGGGTATGCGGGTAACTGCGATAGCAGTAGGAGGAAATTCAGACAGACAGGGTGAGTCAGGCTGAGGCTGCTAACGTTACAGCCAGAAGCAGAAGCTGTAAGCTACTCGGTGGTCCCACGTGTTGTTTTGTTGTTACGTGTCCTAAAGGCAACATTTCACCGTCCGGTGATAACGTCTGTGTTCGTGAAAAGTAAGTGTGTGTGTGTGTGTGTGTGTGTGTGTGTGTGGCTCTAATTTTCTTGTGCAGCCCACACTGCAACATGCTGCTCGCACTCTGATGTGTGCTTTTTTGGATGTGTTAAAAGAAGTTGGTCGCGCTGATGTCTTTAGTAGCCACTAGCCACGGCCTTCAGAGAGACTTTACAGCGGGATGAGGGACGCAAAAGCAGCACACGTACATGAGAGAGAGCCGCCGTACCGTAATTACCCTAGTTAAGTGAAAATCAATTTGACGATTTTAATTGTTTAACATCGTCCTAACTAATTAATTTGAATTGCGATTCAAAATTGTTTATCGTGCAGCCCTATCAGCCAGGTATAGAGGAAAGAAGTGTGATCACGTGGCCATAGCCGAACTTGTATGTATGTGTGTTTGTGTGTGTGTGTGTGTGTGTGTGTGTGTGTGTGTGTGTGTGTGTGTGTGTGTGTGTTTGTGTGGACACATCCGCTCACTGGCCTACCTGATGATATGTCAAGCCGGTTGTTTTTGGTGGCGCTCGTCACATTGATGTGAACTGTAACCTTGCCGTCCTCGAGC
Organism: Poromitra crassiceps; assembly: GCF_964638095.1. Lineage (NCBI taxonomy): Eukaryota > Metazoa > Chordata > Actinopteri > Beryciformes > Melamphaidae > Poromitra > Poromitra crassiceps. The sequence goes on from NC_139624.1 coordinate 76,285,554, forward strand.
GAGATCTCCAGCGTCCCGTCGTCAAGGTTACTGAAGAGGAGAAGCCCGTTGGGGTTCCAGGTACGGAACTGGAAGCCCACAGATACTGTGTTGTGATTGGCCCGACCTGGCAGCTGCAGGAAGCTGGTGGCATTGAAGAAGACCGGGAAGGTGTGGGTCTCCACGCAGGAGGAGGACAGGTTTCGCTGTGTTAGAGAGACAGATACAGAGGAAGACGCACACAAAGACAGAGATGGGAAAGTCATCAGTTGACCTTCAAAGAGATAAGACAAAAAAACAAACCCTGGAATGCAGCATGCATGTGAAGTTGCTTGATTGTTTCAAGCAACACCATTGCCAACTGTGAATCTCAAGATATTTTATATATACATACTGTATATATATATGTTTACATCAAAACCACCACTTATACTGTACATGTTTTTTGTTTTGTTTGGCTTTTGTTTTTTTAACACAGCATGTGGTAATCGCCATTGACACATTCACATCACCTCCCAACCCGTTCAGCTGCTCCCACAGAGCAGGCTCTTGCCCCTTCCTCCTCCCTGAGCAGTTTGCTCACACGGAAGCGTCAAGTTAGCCAGAATAAAACAGAAATGCCCGGTTAAAACTTTCAAAATAATAAAATTTAAATGAAAGTACTGTAAATAGCCTTATCGATGCACGTTTGAGGAGAAAAGGGTATTTCAACGAACAAAGCAACAAACCTTGTATCAAAATTGTATCGTTATGGGGGCTCACCTGGTAGAGCGCGTACCACAAAGGCTTAGTGAATCCGACCCATGGTCCTTTGCCGCGCACGTCACCCCCTCTCTCTCTCCACACCTTTCCTGTCTGCCTACTGTCCCATCAATAAAGGCAAAATGCCCCCACCCCCCAAAAAACAACAACAACAACAAATTGTTGTGATGTTTACATATGGAGTGAAACTGTGGCTGTAAAGCATTACTCAAAATTAATATTAAGGTTAAGCATTTTATTTTGAAAGCCCTAAAGTGGAAGACCTACGTTCTGGCTGACTTGACGCCTGATGCTCATGCACTAAATGTCTCATCCTAGGAGAGTAACTTTTTTTTCTGCTGGCATATTCTGTCATTCGTGATCCATTGGACACAATGTAAAGACAATTTAAAGTAATTAACCATTAAGAAAGTAAAATTTCAGCCTCTGGTAATCACTGACGCCGTTATTAAGGTGCAAAATATACCGCTTCCAGCTGGTGTGCTATTTATATTGCGTGCGGTTCACAGCTACTCCGAAAAATACTCTACACATCTCATTTGGAGGTCCATCTAATCGGCTGTCACTAACGCCTTTGTAACTTTTAGACAGAAGAAAAAGCCAGTAGTTTGTGGATATTACTGTTTTTTTTGGGCCAATGTTTACAGTCAGATTGAACGTTTACTATCGGGGATACTTGCATAATGCAGTTTTGGGTTGGTTGAGTTGACTACCATCATGAATGTGTGAAACGGTCTGAGGGTGTTGTGTTGTTTGTGTGCTGCTATAGTAGTAATGTGGACTAATAGTAATGTAGAATTTTAGCACTAATTACCATTGAGCTTTCCCAACCTCCTGCTCTTAATTAAATCATTAGCAAAGTCACAATATTGAGCTGCCCTATTACCACCTAGAGGACTGTGGATTGTGTTTTATGCATGGTATGCATGAGTATGCATGCATACATTCAAGTGGAACAGTGTTTGTATATGTTTACATGTGTTTGTATTTGCCCATGTGTGTGTGTGTGTGTGTGTGTGTGTGTGAGAGAGAGAGAGAGAGAGAGAGAGAGAGAGAGAGAGAGAGAGAGAGAGAGAGAGAGAGGAGAGGGGCCGTTTGGGAAACACTGATATACAGACATAATAAGAAAGGAACAAACATAAAGATGTACATTGCATATCACATTCTGAGCTCTTCATGTTAATCTCTACCTCCTCATCAGCTGGGCTCTCCAGAGGAAGAGGAGCTGCAGTGCTTTGACATCGATGGTGTGTACGCGCGAGTGTGCATGCGTGTGTGCACATGCTTGTGCGCGCGCGTGTGTGCGTTTGCATGTGTGTGTGTGTGTGTGTGTGTGTGTGTGTGCCTCCTCAGCTTGAGAGCGGATCTGTTTGGATTAGGACTGAATGGCTGCATGAGTCATCAGAGAGAATTAGAGGTGCTGCTTTAATGAGCTTGATTAGTGCCTCCATTTGTTCTATCAGTTCAACAGAGAGCCAAGGAGATACACTTCCTGTTTACTGCTGAGGAGGAAGAGGAGATACACTTCCTGTTTACTGCTGAGGAGGAAGAGGAGCTACACTTCATGTTTACTGCTGAGGAGGAAGAGGAGATACACTGACTGTTTACTGCTGAGGAGGAAGAGGAGATACACTGACTGTTTACTGCTGATGAGGAAGAGGAGCTACACTTCCTGTTTACTGCTGAGGAGGAAGAGGAGATACACTTCCTGTTTACTGCTGAGGAGGAAGAGGAGATACACTTCCTGTTTACTGCTGAGGAGGAAGAGGAGATACACTGACTGTTTACTGCTGAGGAGGAAGAGGAGATACACTGACTGTTTACTGCTGAGGAGGAAGAGGAGATACACTGTTTACTGCTGAGGAGGAAGAGGAGATACACTTCCTGTTTACTGCTGAGGAGGAAGAGGAGATACACTTCCTGTTTACTGCTGAGGAGGAAGAGGAGATACACTGACTGTTTACTGCTGATGAGGAAGAGGAGATACACTGACTGTTTACTGCTGAGGAGGAAGAGGAGATACACTTCCTGTTTACTGCTGAGGAGGAAGAGGAGATACACTGACTGTTTACTGCTGAGGAGGAAGAGGAGATACACTGACTGTTTACTGCTGAGGAGGAAGAGGAGATACACTTCCTGTTTACTGCTGAGGAGGAAGAGGAGATACACTGACTGTTTACTGCTGAGGAGGAAGAGGAGATACACAGACTGTTTACTGCTGAGGAGGAAGAGGAGATACACTGACTGTTTACTGCTGAGGAGGAAGAGGAGATACACTTCCTGTTTACTGCTGAGGAGGAAGAGGAGATACACTTCCTGTTTACTGCTGAGGAGGAAGAGGAGATACACTGACTGTTTACTGCTGAGGAGGAAGAGGAGATACACTTCCTGTTTACTGCTGAGGAGGAAGAGGAGATACACTTCCTGTTTACTGCTGAGGAGGAAGAGGAGATACACTGACTGTTTACTGCTGAGGAGGAAGAGGAGATACACAGACTGTTTACTGCTGAGGAGGAAGAGGAGATACACTTCCTGTTTACTGCTGAGGAGGAAGAGGAGATACACTTCCTGTTTACTGCTGAGGAGGAAGAGGAGATACACTTCCTGTTTACTGCTGAGGAGGAAGAGGAGATACACTTCCTGTTTACTGCTGATGAGGAAGAGGAGATACACTTCCTGTTTACTGCTGAGGAGGAAGAGGAGATACACTTCCTGTTTACTGCTGAGGAGGAAGAGGAGATACACTGACTGTTTACTGCTGAGGAGGAAGAGGAGATACACTTCCTGTTTACTGCTGAGGAGGAAGAGGAGATACACTTCCTGTTTACTGCTGAGGAGGAAGAGGAGATACACTTCCTGTTTACTGCTGAGGATGAAGAGGAGATACACTTCCTGTTTACTGCTGAGGAGGAAGAGGAGATACACTTCCTGTTTACTACTGAGGAGGAAGAGGAGATACACTTCCTGTTTACTGCTGATGAGGAAGAGGAGATACACTTCCTGTTTACTGCTGGAGGAAGAGGAGATACACTTCCTGTTTACTGCTGAGGAGGAAGAGGAGATACACTTCCTGTTTACTGCTGGAGGAAGAGGAGATACACTTCCTGTTTACTGCTGAGGAGGAAGAGGAGATACACTTCCTGTTTACTACTGAGGAGGAAGAGGAGATACACTTCCTGTTTACTGCTGAGGAGGAAGAGGATACACTTCCTGTTTACTGCTGGAGGAAGAGGAGATACACTTCCTGTTTACTGCTGAGGAGGAAGAGGAGATACACTTCCTGTTTACTGCTGAGGAGGAAGAGGAGATACACTGACTGTTTACTGCTGAGGAGGAAGAGGAGATACACTTCCTGTTTACTGCTGAGGAGGAAGAGGAGATACACTTCCTGTTTACTGCTGAGGAGGAAGAGGAGATACACTTCCTGTTTACTGCTGAGGAGGAAGAGGAGATACACTTCCTGTTTACTGCTGATGAGGAAGAGGAGATACACTTCCTGTTTACTGCTGAGGAGGAAGAGGAGATACACTTCCTGTTTACTGCTGAGGAGGAAGAGGAGATACACTGACTGTTTACTGCTGAGGAGGAAGAGGAGATACACTTCCTGTTTACTGCTGAGGAGGAAGAGGAGATACACTTCCTGTTTACTGCTGAGGAGGAAGAGGAGATACACTTCCTGTTTACTGCTGAGGAGGAAGAGGAGATACACTTCCTGTTTACTGCTGAGGAGGAAGAGGAGATACACTTCCTGTTTACTACTGAGGAGGAAGAGGAGATACACTTCCTGTTTACTGCTGGAGGAAGAGGAGATACACTTCCTGTTTACTGCTGAGGAGGAAGAGGAGATACACTTCCTGTTTACTACTGAGGAGGAAGAGGAGATACACTTCCTGTTTACTGCTGAGGAGGAAGAGGATACACTTCCTGTTTACTGCTGGAGGAAGAGGAGATACACTTCCTGTTTACTGCTGAGGAGGAAGAGGAGATACACTTCCTGTTTACTGCTGAGGAGGAAGAGGAGATATACTGTAAGAGATGTAGATATTACAGACTATATCAAAGGCAGTTCTTTAACTGAGTTTAAGGTTGGCAAAATACTTAATGTGCAGTTTCAGAGCACTGTGCATCTGAAGAAGAGAAGGCATTTCATATTCGTAATCGTTTCTGGACTTGAGATGGTTGAAAAGACAAACTGTTCCCCAGTCGTTGCCGTGGGAATTCTTTCTTTATAAGCTGTAGTGAAATGGCTGCCAGGGTACCAAAGGGGAGCATGCAGGCAGTGAGGCGAACACGTAGAGAGGTCAGCGATACAATACGTCAGTCTTATCTTCAAGGTTCAAGGTTCACTTTACTGTGAGTACCCTTTTGATCCAGCACCCAGGGCCAGTGTGGCCTAGCTTTGGATGTGCGTGTCCCTGTCGATTTTTTGCACTTTATTTGTCTCCCATGGAAGAAATTTGTCTTGGAGTAAAAGACTAAAATGCTGCAGTACATACATAGACAATACAGATGTATGGTGACACGTGCCACACTAGCAAGTTGAGGTAGTCACAGTCATTCATCACAGTCATATATACTCATCACCTTTGGCATCATACAATACAACATTGCAAACGATAGTAGTGTATCTCACGTTACATTACCTGCAAGCCAATACGCCAACTTTTCACCCATGTGCCATAGTGCCCATACATAACCAAGATACACAATACCTTTACCGTCATTCTCCGTACAGTATACAGTGAACAGTCCAGTTAGTTAGTATTCCCAATGAATTGGAGGAAATGGTATAACCGTTTAAAGTCACCAAAAACACACATTTCTAACTGCGCCAAAAAGCTCTATGTACATGTTGTGACTCGGGTACTCAAACGTCATTTTCGTAGTAATCCACACACCGAGAACTAAACAAAGATCAAGTTACTTCCTTGTTTGCCTGTACAAAGCTGTATGCTGTACAGTGTATGCAGCGTGGCCATGTTTAGAAAGTAGTTCCGGCTATCTATTTACATGTACATAGAGCTTTTTGGTGCTGTTAGAAATGTGTGTACTTTGAACGGTTGTACCATTTCCTCCAATTCATTGGCGATACTAACTGGACGACTGTAGCTCGCTGTATACTGCACGGAGAAACTCCCAAAAAGTTTGGCGTATCCCTTTAAGCTTACTGTACATGTTACGCCCCGGCCAGACTACAGTGACGTTTTGTCGCGTGTAGATGCCTGCTGTTGCCTGCTGATCGCTTGGTGCTTGCAGCTTGATTGGCTGTCTTGCTGTATTTCCGTCTTCAATTGGTCGATTTCAAAATGGCCCTCCCTCTCGTCGCTGCCGTCTGCTGCTCGATGCCTTGCAAAGCATGCTGGGATACCTGGCTACGCGATCCACAAAGCGAATGGACAGCAGCGACAGCCTGTGTCAAATGTCGCGCAAGTGTGGCCGCACCGTTAGCAAACAAGCTTATGAATCTGTTAGACTATGTTGGTGTAGGGCAGAATTTACTGCCACACTTAGGTCAGATACACAGTGTGACAATAGTGTTTGACCGTTTTATGTTAGCACATGAGATGTGTATGTGTGTGCGCACATGTATTGTCCTTACGAAGCTGGAGGTGTCTAGTTTCTTGCGTCGGGCCAGGTCAGTGATGTTGTCTCCACTGTAGTTGATGCTCTCCATGCAACCTTTAAAGTTCTTCCGTCCTCCGCCCACCAATGGCTTTCCACTGTATGGCATCCCCCCGAAGCTCAACTAGAGAGAGAGAGAGAGAGAGAGAGAGAGAGCAAAAAAGGGAGATGGATGCACAGCCGACAGACAAGACTGGGGCCCTCCCCTGGTTTCACTGTGGGGGAAGATTAGCACCAACCCCCGCATCGACAAATACGTCTACAGGAAACACTGGTTAAGCTACAGTATCTGATTGGCATGACAAGTTACAGTAGGACCGCAGCAATGATTAAGCCAGTGCTAAGGCGACCTGGAAGAACAGGCACAGGGTCAAGGGATCAAAGGGATCAAAGGGAGGGGGCATCACTATGGCTCCTTTCTTTGTGCAGTCTGGATTTCCTCGAGGTGCTCCAGTTTCCTCCCACAAGTCCAAACACATGCAAGTCAGGTGAACTGGAGACTGGAGATAATTTTCCCTTAGGCAGGTGAGTGAAAATTGATTGATTGCTTATTGGTTGTTGATCATTATTGTATCTGTTCAATAATGATCTATGGCTCTCTCTAAGACGTCTCTCAAGTGCCCCATCTGGAGAGCACAGCCAGGGAGAGATAACAATGTATTTTGTCTTATGTAAAGATCAAGGTTGTATTGTGTCTTTTGAGAAGATAGAATTTCTCTGAGCTAGTGGAAGCTTACTGGCCTCCCAGGTGGGGGGCTGGTGCTCACTACAGTATATGGTAGGGAGATGCCTTTGCTTGTGGCACACTCCTGACTGTCTTTTCTACAGGAGTGTGACCCTCTGTGCACATTGGAACTTTTTCAGGGAATAAATCCTCCTAATATTAATTTTCAACGAGCAACTCATTTATTCTTCAATCAACAAAGCATTTGAGTCATTTTTCTATTACACATGATTGCATTAGATGTAGCAAATGAAATGCATGATGTAGTACATGAACTAGCATGGTATATAGACAATGATGTATTATGGTAGATGATTTGTAAAGCCCTTTAAGAAATGCTTATGATATAGGGCTATATAAATAAATGTGTTTTGACAGGTTTGAGGGAAATAGAAGTGATGAGAGGAGAGAAGAAGAGATGGTGTGTTAATAAATAAGCATGTGGTGTACTGAAGCGTGTGGAATTAATGAAAATGTAAAGTGGTTTCTGTACAATAGTACATGTGTTTAGTTTTCTGCTTCAGATCAGCTCCGAGGGAAGCAGAGATGGTGAAGGATGGAGTGCAATTATCAGTAGATAATGTGTGTGTGTGTGTGTGTGTGTGTGTGTGTGTGTGTGTGTGTGTGTGTGTGTGTGTGTGGTTGCAACACGTTCTCACTCCGAGCACGTAGCATATTGACGCTTTGTCCCGTCCCTTGTGCGTCACTTGTTACTAACATGGTACCCTTGAGCGACACATGAAACGACTTGGGCTTTCCGACTAAACTCAATGCAAACCCATGGAAGTCATCTTTGATGCTTATGGCAACTGCTCCCCCATTAGCCTAACTGCTCCCCCATTAGTCAACTGCTCCCCCATTAGTATGCTTCACTAGTCTTAGTAATTACTGTCAAGGATATACACAAACTCAGCTGGATAGTGGGTCTATAGGCTTAACTGGGAGCAGAACTCACTGTGTGCGCACATGCACACAAGAGCACTGAAGGCAGACAAGATGGAGTTGGCTGGTAAGCTTTGAGTAAAAGCCGGTTGCAGTTACGCTATCTGTAGAGAGACTCAGTCAGGCAATAACAGCCCTGCCAATATCCCTCCAGGCTTCACCACAAAATCAACTGCTTCACTTTAATTGCAGTGTGGTTTATCCTGCTCCATTTCTCTGTATCCCACTCAGCATTGGAACAGATCAGCTGTATCTGCAATACCTGGTAAAGGTCACACACTGACACACAAACACATATCCATATGCATGCACACGGCACAGTGCGCACACATGTATACTCACATATGCAAATGGTTGAACATGCACACATAGTAGGACATACACGACTATGCATGAAAGCACAAACTCAATAGCAATGATATGTTCCAAAATAAATTCCTACTCTACTGGAAGCAGTATTAGCTGCACATGTTGCATTTCATTACCGAGGGACATTCATTGTGTGTGTTTTATAAATTAGATAGTATTATATGTAGCTAGGGCTGACAGCGAAGCTTCAATCGTTGTCATGGTAATCGATGTCCAATTCAGCAGTCGAATGCTTCGTTTTGGTTTTGTTTTTTTCCTTTAAGTGTTATGACCGGTCTAGGGGTTTTGACGACAACATAAACTTAAACACTGACAACAATGAAAAGGTACGTGTGATTTCATTTTCACACATAAAAAAGGCAAACCGGGATACTGGACTCTCTACTCTCACATGCTAACAGAACAAGCTAACTTAAAGCCTGAGGAGTAGGCCGAAGCCTAATCCCCCCCCAATGCCATCTTGAAAGCACAGGAGTTATATAGGGGCCTGTCCCTGGAGTGGCCAATCCCCAGTGACGATGTCACCAGCCAATCTCCACTGGTCAGCCAATCCCCTACTGCAAACACACCTGCAGGGAATAAAGGTGCTCAAACAGCAGAGTCCTCACTCTCCACACACAAGGAGCAAAGATCCTCCCACAGAAGTGAGGTCTCACTCCACACAGTTACCGAAAAGCACAAGGAATAAAATACTACAATTACGGCCTAAGGCCGTAACATAAGTTACATAGTAACATAAGTAGTTAGTTACATAAGTAACATGGGGCGGCTTTAGCTCAGGAGGTAGAGCGGGTCGGCCAATGACGCAAGGGTTGGCGGTTCGATCCCCGCTCCCTCCCAGCTGCTGTCGTTGTGTCCTTGGGCAAGACACTTAACCCTCCTTGCTCCCAATGGTGTGTAGGCCTGCGTGGCAGCCTGCCGCCATCGGTGTATGAATGGGTGAATGTAGACTACCTACTGATTGCTATATAAATGCAGGCCATTTAGGCCATAAGTGAAACTGAGTTTGACCGTGCAGTGATTCTCCTCACAGCCAGCATGTGAACGGCTCAATTAGGCTCGCAAGATGTGGAAGACGTCAAGCATCTGGAATAATTTCAACATTTGCACAGACGATCCATGAGGAATAGACAGTCAAAGCTCCAGGTAGGCTGTGTGTGAAGGCTTGAAATGAATACTTATTTTGTTTTTGGCTTATTTATTCATTTGTGAATGCTGTAATTTATTTGATGTGATTACTGATTACCGCACATCCGCGTTTGTTTCAATAAGAAGGACAATTCTTGAAGTCTTGAGTTCTTGAAGCTCGAAAACTGGTATTCAGGACAGCCCTAATTAAAACCAATATTTAATTTCCTGTGTTGTATCAATGTACACTAGAGACACTGGAGACCAAGCTGAAGCTACTATAAACCAAAATGTAAGGGACGATAATGAAACACTATAACGAAGAAAAACAGCAACACAAAGAAGAAGAGATTGAAGCGTCGAATAAGGAGAGGAGAGGAAAATTAAGTGGTTGGAGGAGATGAAGAAGAAGATGAGGAGGAGGAGGAGGAGGAAGCAGCAGAAGTAGTAGGAGCAGAGACAACAACAGCAGCTAAGACATACTGTGTGGTAATGCAGTGTTAAATAAAATAAAAAAACTCGTAACGGACAAGCCCGTCTTTTATTGTCACACGAACACCACAACACATGCATGCGGCCACAACACACTCATGCTGACGGTGGCCGGTGAAAAGTGTCCTCTGCATTTAACCCATCCAGGCATGTCCTTTCCTCCGGGGGGCAGGCCAGGAGCAGTGGTCACTTTCTCATACAGCGCCCGGGGACCAACTTCGGATGTTGTCGTCACAGGTCGGATGACGATGACGATCTGATCTTCTGCATGTTTTTAGTTGGGGGGTTATATACGGAGGAACCCCCTGGGGGAGCACGGGGAGAACATGCAAACTCCACACAGAGAGAAAGGCCCTTACGACGAGATACCCCACCTGGGCAGTAGGCACTGAAGATATGGGGGGGAACACAACCACAGCGCCCACAGTGTCCCAGGCGAGAATCGAACTCAGGACCTTCTGACTGTGAGGCGACAGCTCTACCACTGAGCCACCGTGCCCCAATATACCAGCAGCATGATAATAATGTCAGCAGACAGCAGGGGGAGAGAACTGGAACGCTGTGCTATGCTACGACATCATGGCTTTGTAACAAACACAGTAAAGGCAGGTGGAAGTGAGCAGGGTAAAGCAGGGGGAGGCGAGCGTTTGGCGCTTAATTAGTGAAGCAAACTGACTCATAGTGGCAGAGAGTTGGAGGGTAGACACGTAAGGTACGGTTGCAGACAGCACCTCATAGTGGCAGAGAGTTGGAGGGTAGACACGTAAGGTACGGTTGCAGACAGCACCTCATAGTGGCAGAGAGTTGGAGGGTAGACAAGTAAGGTATGGATGCAGACAGCGCCTCATAGTGGCAGAGAGTTGGAGGGGAGACAAGTAAGGTACGGATGCAGACAGCGCCTCATAGTGGCAGAGAGTTGGAGGGTAGACACGTAAGGTACGGTTGCAGACAGCACCTCATAGTGGCAGAGAGTTGGAGGGTAGACAAGTAAGGTATGGATGCAGACAGCGCCTCATAGTGGCAGAGAGTTGGAGGGGAGACAAGTAAGGTACGGATGCAGACAGCGCCTCATAGTGGCAGAGAGTAGGAGGAGAGACAAGTAAGGTATGGATGCAGACAGCACCTCATAGTGGCAGAGAGTTGGAGGGTAGACACGTAAGATATGGATGCAGACAGCGCCTCATAGTGGCAGAGAGTTGGAGGGTAGACACGTAAGATATGGATGCAGACAGTGCCTCATAGTGGCAGAGAGTAGGAGGAGAGGCAAGTAAGGTACGGATGCAGACAGCGCCTCATAGTGGCAGAGAGTTGGAGGGGAGACAAGTAAGGTACGGATGCAGACAGCGCCTCATAGTGGCAGAGAGTTGGAGGGGAGACAAGTAAGGTATGGATGCAGACAGCACCTCATAGTGACAGAGAGTTGGAGGGGAAACACGTAAGGTACGGATGCAGACAGCGCCTCATAGTGGCAGAGAGTTGGAGGGGAAACACGTAAGGTATGGATGCAGACAGAGCCTCATAGTGGCAGAGAGTTGGAGGGGAGACACGTAAGGTACAGATGCAGACAGCGCAGCAAGTCATTAGGCTGCGCTCACACTTCAGGTTACTTCAGGTCAAGTGTGGACATACAGAGATAATGATCTGCTGACATTTGACCTTTAGAACGAGATTGCAAAACTGCAAGAACTAGCTGAAGAGAGAGAGGCAGAAAGACAGAAAGAGATGGAGTATAAAGAAAGGAATGCAAACATTCTTATATCACCTCCTTTGTGCATGTGTGTGTGTGTGTGTGTATGTGCGCGCGCGCCCCCCTCACCTCGTAGTCCAGATCGAGGTGGTCGAACTCTCCGTTGGTCCTGAAGTGCTGCATGTGTCTGTCCAAGGTGAAGTTGACGTTGCGACGGTAGCGTTCGATCACCACTGAGTGCCAGTGGTGGTCGTCCAATAAGCTGCCAGTAGTCACAGAGGTATGGCCCAGGATGGAGCCATACTGGTTACTGCCTGTAATTAACAAATAAGAATAATCATAATAATATTAGGATATTTCAGTCAGTGTCATTATGTAACATAACGTTACATATAATGTTATAGAGCCCAAATGGTCTGCCCATGTTATAAGCGTCACTTTACATGTATGGTATCTATACAGTTACGTGTGTCTACTAACATTAAAATATCATAAAGTAACGCTATTTTCTGATAGTTTGCTAAATTACTACTTGCTATCTGCTAATGTTGCTAGCGAACTACTTCTTCATCTTGCTTTCGGGCCTTGCGGCACATTGCTGCCTCTACCTGTCGGAAGTATTACGGTTCTTATTTATCCGACGTGAGTTAATGAAAAAGACTTGAAATTGTTTTTTTCAGACCATAAACTAATTTGGAAAGTGTTTATTTAAGACATACACCAAGAGAGAAGTTGGCTCATTTCCCCATTGAGTTGTATGCACTGTACCTGGTAGTGCTGTACAAACTGCGCCCCCCACTGGCCAATGCAATTTCCGCATTAGCTTCAAACAGAGGGAGGCTGAATTGGGCACTGGTGTGAATGCAAGGGGCATGTAAATAAAATTATTTTTGTTATTTATTACGTTTCAGGCAGTCTTCACGATGTTTATTGTGCATGTTCATATCACAATGACGATGAAAACACTATTTATCATGCAGACCTATTACTGTATGTGTGTATGCGTTGCCCACCCAGGTTAATCTGCAGCAGCAGCTTGGCCTTGTGGAGCTCCAGGGTGATGTAGTCTCCCTGCTGGCCCTCCCCGTGGAGGATGACACCCTCGTTCTCTGACGTCTTGAACTTCAGGGCGATCACGTCCTTAATTATCTTCATCTTCTTCACCTGCACAAGTGTGATCAAACACCAAGAGACCCTGAAGCCCAATTTATGCTTTGTCTGCCGACACTTTTGAAACGGTCGCCGACAGAAATGAGGACTTGAGTCGACACGGTCAAGTGTCGGCGAGCCGCGTCTGCTACCTGGTGAAATGTCTAGTGTCGCTGACTACGTCACATAATGTCGCGCAAGTCTGATTGGCTATATAGACGGGCACGCGCGACTTCCTTGTTTTAGTTTTCGCTGAAATTAAATTAATGAACGTGTCCCCGGTATTTTTATCAGCATGTCCTTGATGTATGACTTCGTGAAAATCACAAAGAACACCGTGACCAACTTCCCAGAGAGAGAGGAGGTGATTGTGTGGTTGTGTGTCGTTATATTATATGCGGCTGCAGTTACATCTTGCCTCCGACGTGGGTTCACTGACAGCATTCCCTCTCTTGGCTGTCTGCCCTAGTTCTCTGCCTCCCTCTGTCTATAGACCAAATCACCGTGACGTCACCATGTAAACAAATTTACTTCCGGGTACCACTTGGGGAAGGCGGCAGGTTTAAATGTGCGTGTTGTCAAATAAATGCTGTCAAACCCTCTCGCTGTTTTTGGCCGACTACTTTCAATTTAAATGGTTAAACGGTTGGTAAACATGCTTGTCCGACGTATCTAGCCTTTCTTCTGTGTTTGTTTTATGTAGTGTTAGCTAGCTAATAACGTTTGTTTGTCTGTCAAACTCGCTGTTTTTTTGCAGACTCGTTAACGTTACAGACAGAGCTACTGACGCCACGTTAATTTAATTTAGCTTCAAGTCTACTCTGGTCTGGTCCAACAGGTAAATTAGCTAGTCTGGTCTCCACTAACGTTAGTGAAAGTGTTGTTATGAATGATATTAAACAACAACACAACACGGACGAACCATTTTTGTCTTCTTTGTCTGTTTTTGTCTTCAACACGTCAGTTTGTGCCGTCCACCGCCATTATAATGTGTGGACCTCAGGGGTACCCGGAAGTAAATGTAAACATCCCCGCTGATTTGGTCTATAGCGTCACGGGACCGTTGAGCCGCGGAGAGAAGCATAAATGCAGCAACATGAGCGACACTATTTCTCGTCTGCGACCATGTGCTGAGCGACACTTTCTAATAAGTATAAATTAAGCTTGAAGGTTATTTCAGGAGACCCATTCTCCAGCAGAAAGTTGATTCAAACTAAATAAATCATTGATGCTATTTTAAAGCTCTGATTACACAATTGTTAATTGTGTTTACATGTACCTGATCAACCTCCACAGTACAACTTTTGCACAAGAGACATAATTAAAAGTGATTTATACTGTCTATAATAATAGAAATACACATCAACATAGCAAATGCAGTACCTTGAAACGATATGAGATGACACCCTGTCCATCAAAGTTGATCACGTCCGCCCCTAAGAAACAGTCGGAAAAACAGAGCAAAAGCCAGAGATAGACAGAAACAGAGAGAATGAAAAGAGAGCAAAAGAGAGAGACAGAGAGTGAGTGAGTGAGAAAAAGAGAGATGGTGACAGAGAGAGACAGAGAGCAAGTGGGAGAGGGATTAGTGATGAATTGAGGTTGCAGATAAGGAAAAGTCATGTGCAGCAAAGTGAACTGGAGAGTGTGGAGAAGATGGACGATAGAAATCAATACAAAAGGAAAATAAATCAAGACCCAATCCCAAAGTGACATCTCCAACATTTTAACCCTTTGATGCACAGGTTTCACCTGGAAGCTCTCTTTCAAGACTTGATCAGAAAATACATTGTATTGATTCAATGTTTTATTTTAATAATAATGGCAGGGTATCTTCATCTTTTCGTACAAAATGATGATTTGATGTTTGTCAATAATCTAACATATTTTGTGTAGATACCTATTACGAGCTGTAGAAAAATGCCAACATCATATTTTTTGCATCCACCCTTCCTTTATTTTCCCTATCCATATTTTCTTAAAGCAACTACGAGCAACATTTTCACTTGTTATGAAACAGTCTAAATTGAATAGTGATGCCTCACATCTTACCTATAACAGCAGATGAGACCAAAGCTGAGTAAATCGGCGAGTGCTCTCTCGTTGGGTATAGAGTCTCTCTCTGGGACGGAAAGACGTAGAAGTGAAACGAAACTGTTTACGGCAGCATAACCACGAAATTAAAAAAATAACTTCCAAACAAACTGTTAGAATATAATGAGAGATGTTTGTGAAAGTAGAAAGCCCCTGGAAGTAGCGAGGAAAGCCGTTCTTCTTGTTTAGGGTCTGTTGCTTTAGGGTCACTTCCGCGTCTTTCCGTCCCGGAGAGAGACTAGAAACAACAAGAGAACACTCGCCCATTCACTCGGCTTTGGTTTGGTTTCATAACAAGCGAACATATTGCTCGTAGTTACTATAAAGCACAATACAATATTTCCAATTTGTAAAAGTAGGAATAGTACAGTATGTAATTTAGGTTTATGATCATCAAACTACCCATAGTCTGCTAGTGTTAACGTATGTACTAACGTTGCCATGCAAGCAAGCTAAAAAAATAAAAAATAGATAGAATGTAATGTTGAGAAAACACAGGTTGGAAAGCTATGCATAATTGATTGTAAGTAAATAGCTAACATCAGAATTGGCTCCTGTTCTGTTAATGGCTAGCTAGAGGTTACTCATCTATTATACATACATTATGCAATAGTCTAAATCCATTTATAGGCTTGGGTTGCCTTGGGTATTGTTTATTTTTGTTGTTTATGTGATGTTGTCATCAGTGTAATTTAGATGCTGGGAATTCTTGAAAATTGTAAATATACAATTGTTATTGACACTCTGTTGGGTCAGCTTCATAGACACACAGCTTTTTTTCTTTTCTTTTTTGCCAAACTGGATATGCAGCATTTGAGAATAAAAGTGTTGGTCGAAAAAAGGAGGAGTGTGGAGCATGTAGCTACAGCTGATCTAACAAGGAGAAATAAAATACAGGGCTTGAGTCGCTCCTCAATCTCAGTATGATCCCCCTGAGTGAGAGTGATACTGTGTGTGTTGATTAGAGTGGGCAGAGGAGAAACGTGTACAGGTGAGGGTCAGATATGAGAACTTGGGAATGGTCGGATCATCACACACACACACACACACACACACACACACACACACACACACACACACACACACACACACACACACACACACACACACACACACACACACACACACACACACACACACACACACACACACACACACACACACACAGCTATGATGAAACTCCAAAGAGGGGAAGGAGGAAATTACATCTAACTTCAGTGCTTCTGAAATGATCCATGCTGCCTCTCACCATCTCTCTGCCATCTCTTTCACTCTCTCTCTTCATCTCCCTCCTCCTGCTGTCTCTCCATCACTCCCCTTGCTGTCCCTCCCATCCCCTTTTTCTCTTCTCTACAGCTTCCCCTCTTCTATCGCTTTCTCTCTCTCTTTCTCTCATCATCTCCTACTGTCATGTTAATGGTCCACACACTGGTGGTTGATGACATTTTTCCAATTGTTTTGTGATATATTGCAGATGTGTGCTACACAGAAAGGGGGCTGAATGAGAGAGAGAGAGAGAGAGAGAGAGAGAGAGAGAGAGAGAGAGAGAGAGAGAGAGAGAGTATGACTTCTTGGTCTGTAGCCAGGACAGCTGTGACGGCGAACACTCAAGATGGCTGAGATTTCCTGGACGAGAGCCTGACCCAGATGGCGTTTTTCTACCAGCGATGTGAAGCGACAGAGAGGCACAGAGATGGAGTGGGAGGGGCTAGATGTGGAGCGCTGCGACAGAGAAAGAGAGTCCCAGCTATTAGTCATCAGAGGCTGTAAGCTGGAACTGGATGTCAGCACATCATGTCAACAGATGGGAACGTACCATGCTGCTCTGTGGTGGGGGTGTTAGCTGCAAATGTTTATGGCTGCAACATTATGATAATTTCAGTAGAAATATATATTTATATATTTATTTTCATCAAAGTGACTTCTATACTTTTTCATAACGAAAGGCTGTTGTTACCCACCAAGAGCGATGTGAATATACAGCACGAAATGCGAATTTTGACCCACCTGTCATTCAATCATAACAACAGATGTGTACACGTCAGACGCGAAGTTCCGAAAAATCGACTGTGGTCCGAAAGAATAAACACCACAATAATACTAAGCGAAACTTCGCTGTTGTTATGCATTTGCATTGACTGATATAGGTTCGAGAAAATATTATTGACATGTGAATTATTCACACAAAAATAACGCTCCAGATGTGTAAGGACCTTTAGGTACAGCAAAGTGTAAAGTTTTGCTACACTACCAGTCTACATTGTTCTTTACTTGTATTTGTATTATTTCACATTTTACTGTAGCCCACCTATCCCCTACCTACTTGTTAGAGAATGGCGCTGAGTTTGTAAACGGATAGATTTATTTTCCAACGTTTATGAAATGTCTATGTAAAAATTTAAAATTAAATTAAAAAAAATTAGTTTGACTGTGTATGGTTGTAGGGGCAAGCGTGTGTGTGTGTGTGTGTGTGTGTGTGTGTGTGTGTGTGTGTGTGTGTGTGTGTGTGTTTAACGTGAATCAAAGACACAGGCAGTAAATACAGATCAGCCTTGTAAAAGATACAGCAGGAAGAAGGATTGACAGACATTAAAGAATATTTTTAGTCGATTTTAACATCAGTCTATTAAAAAGGGAGAACGTCTCACTCTCTCAAGCAACCCCCCTGAGGCTTAAAGCTGCAAATATGTTGTTTTGGCTTTCATATTGTTTCTCTGGTCTCGCTATACCACAACAGATGATATCCGCAAAGAAAATCTACATAAATACATTTCTTAGAGTCAACAGGTGTATGACTCACGTTACAACCTGCCTCAAGGAAGTACAGTAACAAATGAGGGGAGTCACACACCAAAGTAAAAGTTAAAACAATAATTTATTAACTTAATCTGATCTAATAAAAAGGTAAAATAACTAGAGAACACAAAGTACATTAAACAAGAACAAAACGTGCATCGATGAGGAGGGAGGGAGACTGAATGGTCTGCAGGTCTTTCTTAAACATAATGAGGGCAACGGGCCCATGGTGCACCCAATCAGCCTAACGACCCCAATGCCAGGCTCCTGCAAGACAGGGCCAGGAGAGTGAGCGGGTCATCACAAAAGCTAAAATCTTATCAGATGGGAGACCCTGGGACAAAATGTCATCAAATGGGGGTCTGTGGTCTAATTTGTGTCAGTTTAGGCGTCCTTGACATTAAAGTTTTTAATTTGCACACCCTTTCTCTTTCTTTCTTTCTTTCTTTCTTTCTTTCTTTCTTTCTTTCTTTCTTTCTTTAGTCTCTCTCCTCCTTTTTGTACACACTGACTCGTTTCCTTCCTCATCTATGAAATAATTGATTTCCTGGATCCTGTGTTAATCAAAATGGAAATGAGCATGTTAATGCCACAGCACGGTGGATCACGGCTCCTTCATATTCTCCACTAACTCTGACACACACACACACACACACACACACACACACACACACACACACACAGTCTTATTACACAGTTCTGAATCAGTCTTTACTTATCCTTAACTTAACAGCTAATGTTACTGCTAACGTACACTTCCCCTCATGAGGCGTTAATTAATACTACACCACTCTGGAGCCAGTTTATTGAGTGACCATTTTTGGTCACTCAATATGTTAAAGGGGCCCTATTATGCATTTCTTAATTTTGTATCGTATATGTTGTTACAATCTTGGATGGTCATATATTAAACATGGGCTAAGCTTCAAATAAATATGTGAAAGTGTTTTAATGTTACCCCCATGAACCCCCCCCCCCCTCCCGCCCATGAACTCTCGTAGACGAGATCACATGGATTTATGACGATTTTGTGCGAGAACCATAGTTTTGGTGACGTCAGGCAGGACTTGTTACCCTGGCAACAAAGTTGCGGCCGGCCGGCGCGCAGCGCGCGCATGCCCTAGCCCCCACCCTTCCCTGTGTTGACATTGCTCCAGTACTCTACCGACCGACAGTAGCGCTGCTAATTTCCACTCGTCTCGGCCGTAGCCTTTCACTTTCACACAAAACAAGGAGACGACTTGGAAGTGAGCCAGGATGTAGGACTGAAGTGGTAAGTTCTGAAAATATGTGTCTCATTCCAGCATCGGTTGTACCTAGCAGCTAGGAAGCGCTAACGTTACTTACCACCGGCTGGGTAACGTTAGCACTTGCTATTAGCCTAGCAGCACAGCTGCCTTTCATAGACATGAACAACCGATGAATGACGAAGGCACACATTTTCAGAACTTGTAACGTTAGTCCAACTTGCTGACTTCTCCAAGTCCTCATTTTGGTTTGGTCCGTGTAGCCTTTGCTAGGAGAGGCACACTATAGTCACAAGCATTTGGGAGGTTAGCTAACTAGCTACATTAGCTGTTGTGTTGTGGCTTGAGTGTGAAGCTCCCCGGGCAGGGCGGGGAGCTGTAAAACAATTATATAAACGAGCAAGGGATTGTCAAAACGAATTTGACCATCGATTACAAACGTGACTTGGGCGTAACAAGCAAGGCTATCAATTGATATATCAACATCCCCCTAGCTATCTATCCCCTAGCTCCACTCGGCCCGGGCTGTGCTGGGACATTTCCTTCGGCGGCTGGCCGAGCAGGGCATCACGTACCGCGGCCAAACACAAAATCTCCTCGCGCTGCCCTCCTGGAGTATTTTCCGGAGGGTGGGGGTTCAAGGACAGGACCTAAAACAGAACATTTCATACAGAGGCTGAACTGAAGGGGGCAGTGAGAGCCAGTACAAGATAAACTGAGTTTTTTCAACTATGAATGATGCAATAAGTTACTCTACTGGAGGCCAACAATAAAATAATAATACATTATAGCAAAATATGGGCCCTTTAACTCATTGGGTGCCATGGACGAGTATATATGTTCGTCATTTCGTTTAGTAACGTAGAGTGCCAAGGACGAGTATGTTCGTCAATTGCGTTTTTTGACGGTGGGACGTGGATCAAAGGCTCAGGCATCTCCTGTACAAATATGGGAGCTATTGAAGGTGTATAACCTATTTTACGGACTCATTAGGTGGCGACAGTGCTCTCCAGATTACAGAAAGGTCCGGAAAACAGGAGGAAAAAGCCGTGATCAAAGAGAAACCGATGCATGCTGCAGCCAGAGCCATATTGATTGCTCTGTCTGCAGCTGATGTTGTCTGCGAACCGCAGTCAATCCGCGCACACAACTGAGCTCCTCTGCCTCTGTCTGTCTGTCTGCATATAGTTTCTCCACACGATTACCCGCCAGAAAGGCAGCACCCGACGCCGAAGGGCCAAACCCAACCGCGCTGGAAGTGGGGAGCTGCCGGGGCTGCAGCCCCCCCTGGTGGCGGCCTCAGCCCCTGCACCTTCCTGACGCAGCCCCCCCCAGCAGCCCCACCCTCATTTGGCGAAACTTCAGTGACTGTCACAGGCATCTCTCTCTCTCTCTCTCTCTCTCTCCCCTCATTTCCCCGTGGGTGCTCTGCTCTGGGCTCTAGGCTGTGGCTGGGCGGGGTCGAGTCTCTTTACATTGATTTGATAGCAAACTCCACCCACCCGAGGCCCGCTGGCGGCCCCGGGTTACAAAACGAGTTGATCAAAACATAGCCCAATCTGATTGGCTGCATGAGTCAGTGCACTCTATGTGACCCTGCTGACGCAGTGAGTAAACACACTTGTGCATTGAGCGGTATCAGAGAGAGAGTGACAGACTGACACATCTCAACACAAGTAGCCAAAACAAAATGAGGAGATTTTTGATCACAAAACCTAGTGCGTTTTCCACCACCACCAGTGCAACCGTGACGAGTAGCCTACGACTTCCAGTTCCAGGTGAGGTGTAGTGGTGTATGTTATAATGTTGGTTAAAACTTTTGATGTCTCAATCAATGTGTCTGTGTGGGTCAGTCGCTGATGCTGACGCTGTTCATGTTCTATGTTGCTGAGATGAGTGTGGTTTACAGCATGCTTCGGTCGCTTGTTCCTATTCTGTCGAACTGAAGTGGTGTGTGAAGTGTGTGTGTGTGTGTGTGTGTGTGTAGGTCGCTGTTAAATCTCCTATGGTGCGTTTGCGTCACTACAGCTTTATCGCTTTATCGGGGGATGGGTTGGGCGACGGGCATGCGCAAGCATGGGCACGCACTGGCACAGACAGAAATCGGCACCCCTGATTCCATTCAAGTTTTAAGACAATGTGCATTAGGCTACAAGTGCCAACTTCACGCAGCATGCTCGCACAAGGCCGCGCCGCGCAGCGCACTTTGCGTGTGCTCGCACCTCGCACGTGCACCGCGCCTCGCACGTGCGCCGCGCAAGTCCGAGTATATGCTTCAGACCCCCTCGTGGGAGATAGCTTCCCGCGCGCCTGGCCAAACCTTTCCCTGCAGTCCGGTTTGGCATTTCCTTGTCGCGCTGGGAGCCGCCCGGCGCACAAAAACGAAGCGCTCCGAAAATAGACTGGGTGCGTGTAGGCTGTGTGTTAGTGTGGGGAGGAGTTTGCAGCTGAGGGGGGGAGAGGGGGGTGGGGCACGCAGGCACCACACAACTACACCACGTCACTACATCAGAAAATATTAGCTAGAGTCAGTGAATGTGCTTGAAATGCTGCATTTCACAAAAGGCTGAATATCTCAGCTTATAATTTGAAACCTGTCTTTTTGCTCAAAACAGCCTATCTTCTCCGGCTCATAACTAAAGAACGGAAAATGGTATCAATAAACTTTTTTTTGCAGATGATAGAAGAGAGTCTCATCGTTCTTTGTGCGTGTTCGGTGTTTACATAGTAATATCACACAATATTCTGTGGGCCTCAAGAAATCACTGAAAACGCTCTGAAACTCTGGCACTGGGAGCGTCCGTTCTCCAAAAGTGGCTGGCACTCAATGAGTTAAGAACAAATTGGTGATTTTTTTTTATTTTTTTTTTGTGTGTTTGCCAAACCTTAGATACCCTCAGATGACATCATACATACCCAAATGTTTATTCATTTTCAGAATTTTAACCCTTTATAAGCCAGTTTGTCTTGATTATAAAAAAAAAAAGCTTTCTATTTGTTTCAGCTTTCCACAATTTCCCACAAAATACAATTCCCACCCAAAGTTTTTGGGTGGGATTAACACTCAGGGGTATATGTAAAAGTTTGGCACCAACGTTGTGTTTCTTCCTCTTTTATTTTTGACGCAGTGTCAATTTAAAAAAAAACTACACCTCAATGGCGTTAGACCCTCTCGTTGACCATTTTTGGTCACTTAGGAGAGTCCTTTCTGGACAAGCAAGTGACCATTTTTGGGCTTAACGCCGTTTAGGTGTAGTTTTTTTTTCTCCTTTTTCTTTTTGCTAAATTGCTTACAACTGTTTACCCTGCCTTTTCAGCACAAAATGGCCCTCATCATCGTCACGTTTGTTTGTTTTGCCCCCCCACAAATCCCCCGCCCCTGGGAGGGCGCCCCTAATCTATATCCTGCTTGGGCCCCCAGATGGATAGGGCCGGCCCTGCCTGTGAACCAATGTTGTCCAGCATTGCATTGCATTCCCCCGGGGCGCTCACTGCAGTACGGCCGCCCCTGGAGCTCCAGAGGGGAGGGGTTTTAGCTCCAGAAAGGAGGAGCTGGGGCTCCATTGATGAAGCCAGCTGCAATGCTGCAATCGGCTGCAATGAGGAAACTCACTCCCGGGAGAATGTCTCATCCTCTCGGTGAACGATGAGGTATCGTCACCCCCCACCGGCCCCAGAGCCCCAGCTGTATTATAGGACGGGTCCTCTCCCTCTCCCCCTGAAGCTAGAATTTTTATGCTTCCCGCATCGACGAGGACCGCGTGTCCGTGACTCCGTGCGGAAAAGTGTCGTCAAATCAGCATACACTCGCCTCAGCAAGGCTCCTGTGCGGACGGTTTTCGCCTGGCCGCGGCCGTGCACACCCCGAATTTTGGCCTTACTTCCGCGAGCAGAAACCCGCATAGACTCAGAGTATAAAAGCTCCACACGTTTCCTCGTCAGGATTCAGTGTCTCTCATTTCCGTGCGACCGGGCCAAACGTCAATCATATTCCCATCTTGAGATCAATTCCACCTCGCTGTCCTCCTCCGGGAAGATCGCGTTCGCAGGCGCAACAGGCTCCACACCCGGCGGTGTCCACCTGCTTTGCCGACCACCCCCAGTGCCGACAGCCCGCAATGCCAACGTTAGGTTTAGGCGTGGGGGGTGGGAGAGGTTAGGGTTAGGGTCTGCATGAGGGTTAGGTTTAGGCATGGGGGGTGGGAGAGGTTAGGTGTATGAGAGGTTTATAGCTCCAGCCAAGCGGCTCTCAAAGTTGTAGGGATGTGTGTGTGTGTGTGTGTGAGAGAGAGAGAACGTTCAGAGGCAGGATGGGCAGAGCAGGGCTCCATGCTGCTTGCAGGTGGGCTTCCCACATCTCTGGCAGGTGGTGGTGACCCTGGATTTTGCATCAGTGCAAAAGTGGCAGGTTCGCCTGCCACTCACAAGCGCGTCGGGGGGGCGGAGGGGGCGGACGAGGGGCGGGCCCTGCAGCAGTGTGTGTGTGTGTGTGTGTGTGTGTGTGTGTGTGTGTGTATGAAGAGAGTGAGGTGAGAGTGACCAATTTTATCTCTGTACCTGCAGTTTAATTTTTTTAATTTTTTTAGCTATAGCAAAATTGCCTGCAAAACATGCGAAAATGTTGCAAGCTGCTGAAAAATACTAAAAACTAAAATGTTGAAGCCTTAAGTCCAAAAAGTCTGGAGGAAGTCGTTAAAAAAATCATTTTTGTAAAAAGTGTCTGGGGGCCCAAAATAGCACTTTTTTGCAGTTTATAATGGTTCTTAATGGGAAAATGACTTAGCCATTTTTGGACACTAACGCCAGAATGGTGCAATTTGTATTTTCCCGGGGCCAGAAATGACTGTAGGTACTCAAGTGTTCAGATCCTTGATATAAGCACCAACCCCCCCCCCAGCCAAGTTTCATAGGATTTATGGCATTTTAAAGCACATTTATAACAATGCGACCAAACGTACCTAGCCAAAAAAAGCCTAACGCCTCATTTAACAGTGCTAGTTGATCCAATGCCTGGATATCTTCGGGATTGGGAGTTCAATGCATGTCTTATCTTATCTTTCTTTGTGAAAAATTATGTAGCTCAGCAATGTCCGTCCTCGCGTTCCTTTCTTTCAAAGTAACTAACCCTTTCTAGAAACTGGGCATGTTGAGGAAAAAAGGACATAGAACATTTTGTGAGTCAAAGGGAACTTGGAATCTCATGAGATCCCACAATGTGATGTCACAGTGAAGGCAGAGTGAATGTCACAATTCCGAGGTAGGAGTGAGTGCAGCAGCCAACAGAAACATTTGATGTCTTTGTGGAAGCGACACAGATGCATAGGAGCCAAGAAGAGGCGAGTGGAAAAGTGAGAGAGATTTCCAAATGAAGACAATGGTGGATCGTACCAATGTATGCCACAGCACAGGGAACAGAGCTTTCCAGGAAGCCCCTGTGAGAGGCAGGATGGGTAATGAAGAAGATCTTCTACTGCCAGTGACTTCATATGGACCTGGACTAGAGACATTTGGAAGAAGAGGAACATCTCGCGGCGGTTCCCCATCACCAGTTCTGGCAGTTCCAGGTGGGCGCACAGACTGTCGCGATTGTCCATGCTTGAACCCGGGCCCCAGCCCAATGGCAAGCGAAAAGCCTTCAGCTGCAGATGGCCCGTAAAAAGATGCTGGAGCAGCAAGCTGTCAAGACCAACGGCCATAAGCTGGAAACTATCCCAGTAAGTGAGGGACAGCAGACTCCCCAACAGGAGGGAGAGAAGGCATCCCAGCAGGCCCAGGAGAAGGAGGGAAGCTCCAACAAAGATGAGGTCATGGACTCCCTCAAGCCTGCTGAGCAACTGTTGGCCCTCAAGACCAACAGTGACTACTATAAGTGGAAACTGGAGAGTGCGGAGAAGATGGACGATAGAAATCAATACAAAAGCAAAATAAATCAAGACCCAATCCCAAAGTGACATATCCAATATTTTAACCCTTTGATGCACAGGTTTCACCTGGAAGCTCTCTTTCAAGACTTGATCAGAAAATACATTGTATTGATTCAATGTTTTATTTTAATAATAATGGCAGGGTATCTTCATCTTTTTGTACAAAATAATGATTTGATGTTTGTCAAGAATATAACATTTTGTGTAGATACCTATTACGAAGAAAAGAGCTGTAGAAAAATGCCAACATCATATTTTTTGCATCCACCCTTTATTTTCCCTATCCATATTTTCTTAAAGCAACTACGAGCAACACTTTCACTTGTTATGAAACAGTCTAAATTGAATAGTAGATTATCTTCGGCACTCGGCCTGCGGCCTCGTGCCTACGACCGAATCACAGCAGTGCCGATATTAGCCAACAACCGCACTCCCTCTCGTGTGATATTGCTTAAATATTCCATATTCCAGACTGAAATGCTAACAGGAGTATTGGCCAGAATGACATGAACATTTGGACACTTATTCAGCGGGTATCGTGCATGTTGCATCAGGTGCACTGTAAAAAAAAAAAAAAAAAAAGTTGTCAAGTTGGCTTAAAAACAGTTGTTTTTAAGCAGTGCAGATGCTTCTATTCATTCAGGTGGTGTCTTGTCATAGACGCGTCAATGGGTCAGAGTGGGGGAAATCCTCCCGTTTTCCCCATGCAGCACAGCTAGCATTTAGCTGCTAGCCCAGCCCAGGCACACACGCCATGTTGACTGACCTGGGGATACACAGAGACTCCGGGTGCCTTCTCGGGGACTTCTTGTGAAGCGGCGCCGCCTTCTGCTGGTGGCTCAGATCATTGAGATATACTAGCGGTTTGCCCCACCGGCATACTGACACAACACTACCGGAAGTAACGTTTGTGGGCGTTCCCACACACAGACCCACTGTATCTATACCTGACGTGTGTCCGTTTGTAGCACAAGGTGTCCATTTGTAGCATGAGAGGATAGACCAATCAGGAGGAGCCTATGCATATGGAGAGGGTCCGACGAGTGCTCACAGGGTGTGATTTCTAAACTCAGTCAAAATCAGTTGCTTGTGTACTTTTGCTTTTTGAATGCTGTTAAAAAATAAGGAATTTTCTTTTCTCTCTGCTAAATGATCAAACTGGGAACATAACATCTATATGTACATATCTGTCCTCTCCTCGTCCTCCTCTTATTCCTCCTACTTCTGTTTCTTCCTGCTTCCTCGTTGCGTCTATCTCGCTGCCTTTCCTCTGTCTTTGTCGAACACTCTACTTCCTCCCCCATCTTTTCGCATTGGAAGCGCGGATGGAAATGTAGGCAGAGTTGATTGTTAAGAGAGTTGGAGAGTGAATGATGGGTGGATGAATAGACGGATATGAGTTCTCATTTTCTGACTGAATGGTGAAGATAGGAGCAGTGACAGCATAATCATGAGAAAGCACTGTGGGCTTTCAAACACAGCTGACAGACAACTCTGAATGATGATGCACCAGTGGCCAAGGGGAGTGTGTACAGGGCCACTGGAAGTCATTTTAAGCAGGGGGTGCTGGGAGGAAGGGACTCTCAAAAAAAAATTGACGTTTTTTTTTTACATTTTTTTGCCATATTTAGAGGAATATCTCATTTTAAATTAACATTAGGATACTGTTGTGATGTAATTATTCAGTATTTTCTCCTTTTCTCACTTATTCAGAGCAAAGAGGGAGATATATAGCATGATGATAATGCTCTATATCTCCCTATTTGCTCTGAATACACCAGTTAACATGACACAGACTTAACATGATATAAATATTATCAGCAAACTTAATGACTAGACTAATTATTCTGATCTGAATGGCATATATCAAGAAACATTGACTCCTCTCTTTGCTGTATAGTGGGAGGTGCATTTTTGAGTAGGCTATAAACATAGCATGTCAAGTTCACATTTCTTTATTGCCAGATTAAACAATTCGTATTGGTTGTTGGTTGGTTCAACACAACATGTGCGTGCATGTGCGCTTCTTCTTCTTCTCTAGCCTACAAGCATGTAACTTCCTTGATTGTTATTGTTGATAATTCTATTTAAATAGGCTACATTTTCATTTCCCAAAACATTCTTAAACAAGAAAGGAACATAGTGCACTGCAAAATATTTGTAATTACATTTGTAAAAAAAAAAAAAAAAAAAAATTGGAAAAAATCTAGGCACTTCCCGCGGGCCTGAGTGTGTAGGTGTGTGTGTGTGAGTCTGTGTGTGTGTGTGTGTGTGTGTGTGTGTGTGTGTGTGTGTGTGTGTGTGTGTGTGTGTGTGTGTGTGTGTTTTATCACTGGTTTCTCTGAGAGTAATCATAAGCATGTGTTTGCCTGATTGTGTATTGTGTCTCATCTGACGCATGTCAAGACATGGGAAGCAACATTCATATTTGTCAGAAACTTAAACACAGCAGCAGGTTGAGCCATCTTGCTCTGTTATTACTCTAAAACGGCCCGGAAACAGCGCAGCACCCCATTAACACATTCAGTGCCAGCGACGCCATATGGCGTCATTAGAAATTTACCGTAGAGTGCCAGCGACGCCAAATGGCGTCAATAACTCGAATTTTTTTTTTTGACGGGGGGGTGTCGATCTATGCCTCTTACATCGCCTCTTACAATATCAGAGGTATTGAATGTGTCTAACCTATTTTACAGAACCCTTAGGTGGCGACAGCGCTCTCCAGATGAGAGAACGTGGAGTGAAACACACAGAAGAAGTCATTGGGGGGAAGGAAATCGCATCGCATCCGTCCGTATGCAGCGGCTTCATTGAAGCAACGTTTAGCTGTGCCCCTGCAGCAGCCAATCTGCTATCACAATTGAGCACCTCGGTGTCCGCTGCAACAGCCTCCGTGTCCGCTGCAACACCCATTTGCATGATCAGCCGTGGATTTGTTATTATTCTCAACTTGAAGCATGGGAGCTGGTACACGCGGCTGTAAAAAAGCAGGATCTAGCGGACTTTTTCAGTGCTGAGCACAGGCAGAGAAAACAGCAGAGCAGAGAGACACTCCTCCCACAACGGGGGGGGGGGGGGGAGGAGGAGGGGGGGAGGTGGGCACGCAGAGCCAAGTACACAACACAGACCCAGACAGCAGGACAGGGTTGGCAAACGCAAGCCAGAATATCCGATGCCCACCAGCAGCAAAAGATCAGCAAGAAGCTGCAACCAGCAGCGCATGCAGGCGCCAGCGCTGCTGGTTTCAGCTAAAAATATTATTCTTCCAAACAAAATTCCCTTGCCTTCACTGTTTTATTGAAGGAAATTATTTTTGAGGTGTGACTACATCAGAAAATTAGCTTCAGAGTCAGTGATGTGCTTGAAATGTTTAATTTCACAAAAGGCTCATTATCTCAGCTCGTAGAAAAAAAGCTCTGTTTTTCGTTCAATCAAGCTATCTTCTCCGGCTCATAACTAAAGAACGGAAAATGGGATCAATAAACTTTTTTTTGCAGGTGATAGAAGAGAGTCTCATCGTTATTTGTGCGTGTTCAGTGTTTACATAGTAATTATTAAAGAAATTATATGACTGTTTTAAAATGCATTGCGGCCTATGTGGCACAGCAAGCAACCTTTTGCCCAAGGGCCGTGGCACTGAAAGTGTTAACAGTATTGCTTTTCCCCTCAGACCATCGGCCTACTGGACCTCTTTCTTGGAACGGAAGCCAATTGGGCCGATCCTGTTCATCTCATTATGGTTTATTCTTTCCTTGGGTGATATTATCAGGAAACACTCAATAAATGTCCATTGTTATGCAGATGATACACTATATCTATCAGTGAAGCCAATTGAAATTAATCAATTAACTAAATGTCAAACGTGTCTTAAGGACATAAAGGCCTGGATGACCTCGACCTGCAATTTTCTGCTTCTAAAAAATGTAAATTATTTTGCTTGGCCCTAAGCACCTTAGAGAAACATGATCTAATGATATAGGTATTCTGGCATTACCCTGGCCTCCAGCACCACCATAAGGAATCGAGTTTATTTTTGATCAGGATTTGTCCTTTATCTCCCACATAAAACAAACTTCAAGAAGTGCCTTCTTTCACTTACATAACATTGAAAAAAATCCGGCACATCCTGTCTCAGAAAGATGCAGAAAAACTGTCACGCATTTGTTACTTCTAGGCTGGATTACTGCAATCCTGTATTATCAGGTTGCCCCACAAAAGTCTCTAAAGACTCTCAAGGTTATCCAGAATGCTGCTGCATGTGTTCTGACAAAAACTAGGAAAATAGATCATATTTCTCCCATACTAGCTATCCTTCTCCTCTCCTACAAGGCACTTAATGGTCAGGCACCATCATATCTTAAGGAGCTTAAACAGCAGTTTCATTCGGCACTGCTTTTTCTCCCAACCGTACAACTACCGTATTCCTCCGCTAAAAGCCTGCAGGAATACGGTAGTTGTACGGTTGGGAGAAAAAGCAGTGCCGAATGAAACTGCTGTTTTGCGGAAAAGTAAAGCGCTGAAAATTGTCAAAATAGAGCGTGCATGTACACATATATCGATTTGTTTAGGTGGGCGTTGTTTTAGGTGCTAAATTACGTTTTAGTTGTTGACCCCCAGGACTTACAGAGAAAAAGCTGGTGAGGCTGCTGCTCTGGGTGCCGGATCTCGTTCGACGCTGCGCCCTGATCAAGGGCCCCTGTACCTAATTAAGTTAGTGTATCTTACTAGCTGATAGGACCCCACTTCAAAAAACCGAACTATCCCTTTAAGAGGTCAATTCCCTGCATGATACATTTGTTAGAGAACGAGGGACTTTGTGTGTGTGTGTGTGTGTGTGTGTGTGTGTGTGTGTGGGGACTGTGTGTGTGTGTGTGTGTGTGTGTGTGTGTGTGTGTGTGTTTGTGTGTGTAGACTCACAGTAGGAGCAGCCGTAGACCTCTATGCGCAGACCGATGCGTCCTTCCTCGCTCCAGTCCAGTGGGACTAGCCTCAGAAAGCGGGCTACGACCCCCTGCTGGAGCTCATGGCGAACTGCACTCTCCGAGTTAGAGTTCCCCGAGAAGGCCTGCAGTTGCACACACACACACACACACACACACACACACACACACAGGTTAAATACGGCAAAAGCCACAAGCCTGCAGTGAAACAAACCCTGAGACTTGGATCATGAGTATTTGTTCCACTCAGCACATCATGCCCCACAGGTGTACACACACTAAACAAACACAAGAATTATGAGTCTACATATTTAATGAGCCGGTTACTGTGTAAGACAAGCTCACTGCAGGGGATTTGAAGAAGAAATAGTAGAATCTGTTGTACACGTCATATTAGCACTGCATTCTCTGCCTACAGTTAGACAAAGGGATCACACTGAACTATAGCAGAGCAGAGACTGTGTAGGTTCTGAAAGCCCAACCTCTAGAAAACAAAACTTTCAGGACCGACAGTGAGCTACAGTACATTTCTGAGGCATTTGAACACAGAAGAATGTCTCAGTAAAAAAGGTCCCATGCCTGTTTTGCTTTTTTACTTGACTACAAAGTTATCTGGATTTCACTTCAGAAAAATATGAGGCAAAAGCTGTCAGCTTGCACGTTCAGAGAGCAAGATAAGAGATTTCCAAACAATCCCTCTTGGTGCTGGATGGCAGTTACATACAACGTGCAAGTTAAAAATCAGACTTTTATGATAGCGATGTCAGTATTGAGCGCGGCTTTCTGCGATGCTGCACTCTCATAGGATGGATACTTGAGATATCCGTGTAAAGGTGTTGACTGACTGCATGTGCGTGGGGTGGTGGTGAAGAGAGTCGTGACAAAGGAGATGCCCACACACACACACACTGCTTGCAATGCTCGGCTATTTTGCATTCTTTCGGCGCAAGTTTTTCATCTTTCTAGGTACAGTAGACCTACTGCTTCTGCTGATCAATGACACCACCTCCTGGCATAGCTAACTCATATTACAAATTACAGTGTAATTATTACACTATAGTATACAATCCCAAAGTACATCAGTATTAGCTACACCTGAGAGAGACAGAGGCTGAAACAGTGTGAAATATTTGAAAATGCAGTTGGAGGCATTCTTAAAGGGGGAAGAACCCCCCCAGATTTCTGGCAGAACGGCATTCTGCTTGATTTGAAAAAAGAAACCAAAGAAGCAGAAGAGCGTCTCCTCTTGTCTCACTATATTCTTTGGCTATGTTCAGACTGGAAATATCTACCTGAAACGGCGCCATGACACTTTTCCCCGCATAGAGAAAATCGTTATATCAGAGTGTATCAGAGCTACGTTAGAATAAATGTAGCCACGTTGTAAATATCACGTTGTAAATATCAACAACTAGCCAACGCTGGTGGTCCGTATGGAAACACCGTTACTCGCAATGGTTAAGTTTGTTATATCAATTTGGTCATTCAGTGGCGTTTTATTGCCATGTAACATAACTAATGTTAGCCGCTAGCATTAGCCACAGTACCAGATTACCCACAATGCCTTGCGTTATCCCAGGGGACTCGCGCTACATTTAATGCATAAAATATAGCTGATATATTCCCACATGAGTGGGAAAGAGGGGAGTTGGCCGTGACGTAACAGACAACCAAATCGGCCATTCATTTGGGCACCCCAAAAAGCAGGTTTGAACCCATAGAGGGCACTCTTGCTGCCTGAAATTATACCGTTTGTACAATTGTAACAGTTTGGTCTCAGATGTGGAGATTTATGACCAGAATCCTTTACACACCACCTCAAAAGCCATATATATATATTGGTTAAAAGCTGAAAAAAAGTGTTTTGGGGGTTAGTTACACTTTAACTCATTCTCTGCCAGGGTCATTTCGGTCTGTGTGCTCCCAGTGCCAGGATTTTGAGCATATTTCCTGATCTTCCAGGACCCACAGAATATTCTATGCTAGGAATAAAATTACACAACATATCTCACAATAAAGCAGAGACTCTCTTCTTACCCCTTGTAAAAAACTGAAACTCTACCATGTTTCCTTGTTTAGTTACAAGCAGTGGAAGTTAGCTTGTTTTCACTAAAAATGCCCTCCTTGGAAGAGAAATAGGAGAAAAAGAGGTTTTTAGTGAAGGACACCATTTCAAGCAGAACTCTCTTTTGAGCCTTTTATTTTTTGCCTCAGTGACACATCAGACATATACAGTATTTGTTTCCCCCCCCCAAAAAAAAAAAAAAAAAAAAAAAAAAAAGTTTTTACTGACTTTTACTTCCTGGAACTTATTTACCAGATAGTCCAAGACTGGACGGACCTTGAACAATCTGTCACCTGGGTTTGCTACAGTATTGTCAGTAAAATGGAAGAACCTCAGAATAAGTTGGAACCTATTTCGAGACATGGTCTTTCCGAAATAGGGGGAGCCACGTCCCTTTCCATGTGGGTGACCTGTAAATTATAGAATATAAATACATAATTACCATAAAATACATATCATAAAAAATACATATATTACAATACATGTATTTACAATACAATAACATATTTTTTTGTATGTGGTAAGTGTGATGAGAAACTTTTTGTCCTTACCCACAGGACTGAGACTAGGACTGGACTCCATCGACTCAGAGTCTGAAAACACAAAATATCAAAGTATGATAAATATGTGCACAAAATCAAATAAATAATTTACTTTTACAGTTGCCATGTGGATTTTTAGCTTAGCTTGATAAAAGCATAAACAAATGGAACCAAATGAACCCTTATGTTCTCTCTCTCTCTCTCTCTCTCTCTCTCTCTCTCTCTCACACACACACTCTCTCACACACACACACACACACACACACAGGAATCACACAGGCAGCTGCAGGCACCCAAATGGCCGCACATGATCGTCACTAACATATCGATCACAATAAAACAGTACATACCTTCTGCACAACGTTGCACAACACAGAGCTAGTCGAGGCGCTAAGTTTACACAGACGGCTGTGTGTGATCATTTCATCTCAAACGCGATACAAAAAATAGGCTACTTCTTACCATTGTCATCGGTCTCTCGAAGTGGCACCCATTCCTCCTCCGATTCATCTGTGTCAGACGGATCAGAACGCTGTGAAGGGGAGCCTTCGTCGCCCTGGCGCTCCGTCGTGGAGCAACAACAAAAGAAACGCCCGCGTCTTCCTCGCCATCGTCGCCATCCGAGAACTCTGGGTCGGACTCTGTTTCGACCACAGGCTCCATCT
Source organism: Poromitra crassiceps (assembly GCF_964638095.1). Lineage (NCBI taxonomy): Eukaryota > Metazoa > Chordata > Actinopteri > Beryciformes > Melamphaidae > Poromitra > Poromitra crassiceps. The sequence goes on from NC_139624.1 coordinate 76,318,681, forward strand.
GGACCCTGGGCAGGGTCAGCAGCCCCATGGTCTCTTCGATTGTCCGCTGGCGTGGACCGGGGTGCGTGCTGGAACTGGGCCCAGGCAGGGAATCAAAGTGTTGAGGACGCCCAACAGCGCTGCGGCTGCGGCCACGCCGGCCACCGCCTCTCTTCATCTGCTACTGCTAAATAGATTACTGCTAAATGGGTGACTATACTATAAATACTAAACGTGATTTAGCGGGTTCCTTTTATCAGTTTGACTTGAAACAATGTCACAGGCTGGGAAAGGGTCTGATCTAATGTAAACAACCAAAACATGAAAGTACGTCCGGGTACGTCCTTGGCACAGAACGCCATTGTTAAAAGTACGTCCGGGTACATCCTTGGCAGAGAATGAGTTAAGCATTCCTTGTAAGCATGTGCATTTTTCTCCTCTTAGTCATACGATGGAGATCAACAGATATGGAATGGAGTCGACATCTGTTTCACAGCATAGCATGGAGTTGCTAGTTGGAAAAACAGTATTGAAAGTTTCCGCAGCAAGTGCACTAGTTTATGTAACCGCTCCTCCACTCCTCTCCTCTCGCTTGACCTGGCAAGTGACGAACAGAACCTCTCCTCACACACACACAGGTACACATGCATGCACGCAGAATAGCTGGCACAATCCATGGAGGAGTCTACCCTTGCAGGTGAGTGGAGGAGAGCAAGACAGGCAGGGCCGCTGGAAGTCATTTTAACTCATTCATGGCCAGTTTAGGACTGCCAATATTTAGCTCAGGCCAAAGATTTTCATAATTGTTGGTCATCTTTCAAGACCCACAGTAAATTATCTATTAGCACCAAAGTGATTTGCAATACCTCGAAATGAAGATGTACTGTATGTCTCTGGGTTCACCAGAAAAAAAAAGTGAGCTTTTAGCATGTTCTGTACTCTACTTATAGCCATTTATATACACCCTGTTTTCACCAAAAAGGTCTCTCTGAGAAGAGAAATTGGAGAAAAAGGCATTTTTGTAAAGGACACAATCTCAGGCAGAACTCGCTCTCAATTCTTTTATTTTGAACTGTATTGACATCAGACATGTAAATACTATTCGTTATGACACAAATGACAAAAAAATATATATATATATATATACATGAAGTGCTTTTTTTACATTCAACAATACAGTTTACTCAGTGTGAGTGAGTGTGAATGTGTGTGTGTGCGCGGGGCCCATGTGTGTCTCTTTACATTACATTACATTTCGTCATTTAGCAGACACTTTTATCCAAAGCGACTTACAATGTCACATTCTGTCAACATTAGTGGAATCAACTGTGGAACATCATCTACACAGATACACCCTTGCAGCAGTAGAGTAACATCAATGGGGTTTTTTATATTTTTTTTTTTTTTGGGGGGGGGGGGGGCGGTTTGGGGTGAAGAAGGGGGGGTAGATGCTAGATGGGGGGAGGGGGTTTGGGGTGGAGAAGGGGGGGGAAGATGCTACATCAAAAGGGTTAGTTCAGGAGGGTCTCAAGTGGAGCTTGAAAAGGTGAGTTTTTTTTCCAAAGGTGGACTCACTGAAAACTAAAATAAAAAGTTGAAAAAAGAAAAGAAAAGGAGTTTCCAATCTTCGGCGAAAGATGGGCAGGGATTCAGCCGTCCTGACCTCATTCTGAGATGTGGGCTCACTGGGTTGTGCAACAATCGGCTCCTCATCTGAAATAAAAGCAACATATCCTCAGTAAACTATATAATCTCATTTAGTACAGAGACAGTGTAGTGTACTAGTGTCTCAGTAAACTATACGATCATAGAATGCAGAGAGACAGTGTAGTCTCACACACACACACACACACACACACACACACACACACACACACACACACACACACACACACAGATGACATCATTACTGGGACTTTGTGTGAGTGTGATGACATCATCACTGGGACTTTGTGCGTGAAGCTGGTACTGGTACTGGTACTGGTACTGTCTGTACAATATGCATATATATCAACAACAAAATTACTCCTTACCGCGAGATCATCAGGGTCCTGTCGCATTGGAGTCCAGTCTTCCTCGCCCTCGACATGGACAATTGGCGACGGTGTGACCATCTCCTCTTCAGACGACTGGGAGCTTTGTGATGGCTGAGAGTCGAAGTACACCACAGCACGGGAAAGTGGCCGTGCTGCTTGGCTCTGTGTGAAAGCAATTTCTGTGGCGAGGCTGCCAAGCTTTACGGGCTTCCCGAACTACAATTTTGCGTGATCTGTGTTTGAAAGAGCCTATAGTCATTTTCAATGTAATCCCGGCGGGTCTTTGCACGGCGCAAATGCGCTCTGGAAAATGGCTCCTCCTGGGAAATACTGTCTGTTGCTGTGTTGTCCTCGTTCTCCTCCTCCTCACAAAGTTCTGACTCCGTCTCGTCTCGTTCGGGCTGGGACACAGGAACGGGGTCCGGCTTGGGTTTGGGACCAGGCGCTGGAACCGGATCGATCATGTTGGTCACGGGTTTGACTATCGCGAACAACTCATCCAGCGTTCGCTGCCCTGCAGCAAGGCGACCAGCTCGGGCAGCGTGCCGAGGGGCGTTTCAATGGCGTTTCTCCTACTCTGCAACAAAGCAGCGTTTCTCCCTTTCCTCCTCCCCCATTTCAAAACAACAGCTGCGGTGTGTTTGATCACGTGTTGTCGGCTTGTCTTTGAGGCCAGGGACGTGATACCATGTCACAGGCTGGGGAAGTCTTTGAACTACTCTAAGCACGAATAAAAACAAAAACACGTCAAACACGTATTTGGCTGGGAGGCAAACTCCTGATAAGACGTTAAAGACGTATATGGCCAGGAATGAGTTAAGCAGGGGGTGCTGGGAGGAAGGGACTCTCGGTGGGGCGCGCAAGGGCCCCGCCGAAAAACATTTGGACGTTTTTTTTAACCATATTTAGAGGAATATCTCATTTTAAATTAACATTAGGATACTGTTGTGATGTAATTATTCAGTATTTTCTCCTTTTCTCACTCATTCAGAGCAAAGAGGGAGATATATAGCATGATGATAATGCTCTATATCTCCCTATTTGCTCTGAATACACCAGTTAACATGACACAGACTTAACATGATAGAAATATTATCAGCAAACCTAATGACTAGACTAATTATTCTGATCTGAATGGCATATATCAAGAAACATTGACTCCTCTCTTTGCTGTATAGTGGGAGGTGCATTTTTGAGTAGGCTATTAAAATAGCATGTCAAGTTCACATTTCTTTATTGCCAGATTAAACAATTCGTATTGGTTGTTGGTTGGTTCAACACAACATGTGCGTGCATGCGCGCTTCTTATTCTTCTCTAGCCTACAAGCATGTAACTTCCTTGATTGTTATTGTTGATAATTCTATTTAAATAGGCTACATTTTCATTTCCCGAAACATTCTTAAACAAGAAAGGAACATAGTGCACTGCAAAATATTTTTAATTACATTTGTAAAAAAGAAAAAAAAAGAAAAAATGGGGGGGGGGGGGAATCCCTACTTCCCGCGGCCCTGAAGACAGGAGACAGCCATCTGTTATCCTAGATAAGACCTGAAGTGGGAAGGGCAGGAGATGGGTGGGGAGGGAAAAAGAAACAGTACTGAAGACATCCAGCTTTGAACTGACTCTTCAGTGACCCAAGCATGTAGCCCTGGAGATATGCTATCTACACAGGAGAAGATGGCCAAAGGTTCACTTCACACCAAGCTCATAGCTCCTGAGCTGCACTGCAGCAAGGGAGTAGGCATCTCCTCTGTGCCTTCCTTCCTCTCTTTTTAGTTAGTACATGTTGAGTACATGTTGAGCACATGTTGAGCATGTGTTGAGCACATGTTGAGCACATGTTGAGTACATGTTGAGTACATGTTGAGTACATGTTGAGTACATGTTGAGTACATGTTGAGTACGTGTTGAGCACGTGTTGAGCACGTGTTGAGTACGTGTTGAGTACATGTTGAGTACGTGTTGAGTACGTGTTGAGCACGTGTTGAGTACGTGTTGAGCACGTGTTGAGTACATGTTGAGTACGTGTTGAGTACATGTTTAGTACATGTTGAGTACATGTTGAGTACATGTTGAGTACATGTTTAGTACGTGTTGAGCACGTGTTGAGCACGTGTTGAGTACGTGTTGAGTACATGTTGAGTACGTGTTGAGTACGTGTTGAGCACGTGTTGAGTACGTGTTGAGCACGTGTTGAGTACGTGTTGAGTACATGTTGAGTATGTGTTGAGCACGTGTTGAGCACGTGTTGAGTACGTTTTGAGTACGTGTTCAGCACATGTTGAGTACATTGTTGAGCACATGTTGAGTACATGTTGAGTACATGTTGAGTACATGTTGAGCACGTGTTGAGCACGTGTTGAGTACGTGTTGAGTACGTGTTGAGTACGTGTTTAGTACATGGTGAGTACATTGTGAGTACATGTTGAGTATGAGTACATGTTGAGTACATGGTGCCATCTGGGAGCAGTCCGGTAGGCTACGTGGTGTACAGTGCTGTCAGAAGCTCTGCTGGAGTTGGGGGTTAAGTACCTCACTCGAGGGCAGCTGAACAGTAGCTGCTGTTTGTGGAGGGAGAAAGAGAGAGGCAACTCCTTCACCCAGCTCAGCATGTGAACAATACACCCACAGCAATAACAACTGCTCGTGACAAAACAGAGGAATACGAGACTTTTCCTATAGCAGCTTATATCACTATCTGTGGTAGGTTTTGAGCACAATTTACCAGTAAATGTAATGTAATGAAGTAATGTAAATGGCAAATGTAAACAATGGAGCAGCGCTTACATTTAAATGTTTATACTTCTGTGTTTCTGTGTCCGTCGCATGTTGTTGAAATCCCGTATAGAGGGTGGCAGTGTTTAAAAAAATCATATTGCACTCAAATTAAACATAGAAGCGAGACGAGAGAGAGTTGGATGTCGTCATGATCGCCTCTCTGATCAACCAATGCGACTGTGTGACTCCGGGTTAAGGTCCTTACACATCGGGAGCGTTTTTTTCGTGTGATTAATTCACACGTCAATAATATTTTCCGAACATATATCAGTCAATGCAACCGTGCATACCAATGGCGAAGTTTCGCTGAGCGTTATTGCGGTGTTTATTTTTTCGAACTGCGGTCGATTTGTCAGAAATTCGCTTCCAACGTGTACACATCTGTGGCTGTGATTGACAGATGGGTCAAAACTCGCATCGCAATTTCGTGCCATATATTCGCATCGCTCTTGATGTGTAAGGACCTTTAGTCTCACTTGCCAGACTTCCCTCCCTCCTGGGAGAGAAGTCTGGCTGCACGGAAACAGGCATGGCCGTAACTAGCTATGAGGACGGGGAGGTCCGGACCTCCCCTAATATTTCAGAGGATTTTTTTTTTTTTTTTTTTTTATAAAACAATCTGCATGGAAAAGCATGAAAAACACGGGATTGCTTTTATTTTTAAACGAAAGGCAGGTCAGGCAGGAAGTCATCTGACGCCGCGTCCGCGGTAACTTGATTCGGAGAGAGCAGCAGCATGGTGGTGAGTGATGACTGTCTGTCTGCCTGGCGAGATAATTGAAGGTGAGCGAGCTGCGAGACAGTGAGCGAGTGAACGACAGACAGTGAGTGACACTGACAGATTTTTTAGCAACAACCAAGAAAGTAAGTGTCTAGTCTGTCTCTTAAGTAATGTTACCTGTGTGACACGTTGGGATGCTACTGGCTAATCATGCATGATGCCAATTGCCAAGCTCCTGAAGTCGGGTATGCAGGTGGCTATATGCATGGTTTCAGTTTCATGACCCAATAAGTAACAAAAAGAGGTGGTGTAAAGTTAAAAACAACATAATATATTTTATTTTATTTTTCAATCGTTCCTATCAGGAATAAATAAATGTCCCTCTGTATGTTTTTTTTATTATCGATGATGACTTTGTGTGTTGTGTACGGCTTGGGTTGTGTACCTGTGTTTGTAGGTGTCATTTTGATATGAATTTGGCTAAAACAGTTTGTGTTTGTTAGTTACAATTATGTTGACAGGAGAGCTGAGCAGGTGGTGACATGAAAGAGAATATACTGAATAATGACATCACAACAGTATAATCCTAATGTTGATTTAAAATGATATATTACTCTAAATATGGCTAAAAAAGGGGGAAAAAAAACCTAAATTTTTTTTCTGCGGCGCCCTTGCGGGCGCCACCGTATCCGTCTCCCCTTGCTGGACCTCCCCTATTTCGGAACCCTGGTTACGGCCCAACAGGCTGCTGGTATAAGCTCTGCCATTGGTGCCGTCCATTTCAGTCGGCAGTGGAAGAAAATCGCTGCAAGATCTGCCGTTGGCTCCAACCCGCTCTGACTGACCGACTGTGACCATATATGGATTTATTTTCCGCTCCCTGCATGATGAATCCGTCGATCTCAAATGCCTCTGCCACTGTGCGTGTCGAATCTGTCGATCTCAAATGCCTGCGCCGCTGTGAAAGAACATCATGAACAATGCTAGCTCGTTGCTACACGCTGAAAACGATTTGGATCTGGAATGTGCCTGCTTGGTACTTTCGGTATTTGGTTGTAAAGGTAAACAGAGCCTTTCCGCGCGCTATCCCAGAGTGCCAGCCAGTACAGCCAGACTCTCCCACGTTGTAAGGAGACCCTTTTCAACCCCAAATGCATGTCAAATAGCGCCAGTTTACATGCAGGGATGCTATTTTCTTGAAAGCATAAAACGCACTTTGGTTTAATTCCTTCCCTATACCTTTCAATTCAGAATCGCTATTAACGCTCTGGGCTAGCACCACCCTGTGGAAATGTTGTTTTCTGTCTCTTCCTCATCTCACCTCTATTCTGGTTGTCTCAATCTGTACTCTCTATTCCATGTCTGTCCCCTGCCTGTCCTGTACTCTCTATTCCATGTCTGTCCCCTGCCTGTCCCTGTCCTGTACTCTCTATTCCATGTCTGTCCCCTGCCTGTCCCTGTCCTGTACTCTCTATTCCATGTCTGTCCCCTGCCTGTCCTGTACTCTCTATTCCATGTCTGTCCTGTACTCTCTATTCCATGTCGGTCCTGTACTCTCTATTCCATGTCTGTCCCCTGCCTGTCCTGTACTCTCTATTCCATGTCTGTCCCCTGCCTGTCCTGTACTCTCTATTCCATGTCTGTCCCCTGCCTGTCCTGTACTCTCTATTCCATGTCTGTCCCCTGCCTGTCCTGTTCCATGTCTGTCCCCTGCCTGTCCTGTACTCTCTATTCCATGTCTGTCCCCTGCCTGTCCTGTACTCTCTATTCCATGTCTGTCCCCTGCCTGTCCTGTACTCTATTCCCTGTCTGTCCCCTGCCTGTCCTGTACTCTCTATTCCATGTCTGTCCCCTGCCTGTCCTGTACTCTCTATTCCATATCTGTCCTGTACTCTCTATTCCATATCTGTCCCCTGCCTGTCCTGTACTCTCTATTCCATGTATGTCCGTTCCATTCTATGTCCAAAATGCCTGTGGTACTGGCTTAGGATTTAGGTTGCTTTCACACTGGCACCAGGTACCGTTCCCGAGCACACTTGTCCCCAAATTGACCCCAGTTTCGGAACATTTGAGGAGTGTGAACATTGCGTTCCGTTCTGTTCCGTTCTGCGCCCGGGCGCGCAAAACAAGGAACCGTGACAGGATCCACTTGCAAAGGTGGTCTGGGGAGCGCTTCGCCGTGCCCGGGCACGGAACACTTGTGAGTGTGAATGCCAACCGTTCCGAACCACATAGACAACACACGGGCGACGATAAACTCCAGGCATAGTTGATGACGCGAGGAGAGGAGAGGGGGGGCAATCGTTCCTGGGTGTGGAACGGAACAGAATGGAACGAAAGCAATCGTTCCAACTTCCAAGTGAGAAAGCACCCTTAAAGTGAACAAACACAAAAACATGCACACACAAGCGTGCACACACATGCACACGTACACACACACCGTCCTTGTTGCCTTTTAAACCTTTCTGCAACTTTAAAACTTGATATCCCAGTTAAGCTCATTCTATAGTCAAGAATAAAATAATACTAAGAAAAGAAAAACATTGCATATTGACTGAGGACTCGGCTGACTGCATGCAGACGATTTTACTTATTTTTGTCCAGCCAATAGTTTTCTCTCCTTGCCCTTGTCAGACTATATCAGAGAGAGAGAGAGAGAGAGACAGAGAGAGAGAGAGACAGAGAGAGAGAGAGAGAGAGAACAAAACCAATTCTCGTCTCCATCTCTCCCTCTGCCAACTTCCTTCTTTATTTTCTCTATTGTGTTCATCCTGCTATTCTGCACTTATCTGTGCTTGGCTGAATGAACAGCTCAATTTAAAGGCGTGACTATGCAGAGCAGAGGGCAGAGGGAGGAGGAGAGGAGGAGGATGAAGATGAGAAAAAGTCATGGCTGCTGAACACCTCGGAGAAGTCTGCCTATTCAACCATTTAATTTCCTCTCCTCCAGAGCCAAGGCATTAACCAGCAAACCAGTGTGTTATTGTGGTTTTGTGTGTGTGTCAGTGTATGAGTGTGTGTGTGTGCGTGTGTGTGGGTGTGTGTGTGTGTGTGTCAGTGTGTGAGTGTGTGAGTTAGTGTGTGTGTGTGTGTGTGCGTTGAGCAACTTAAGAGCTTTGAACACACTTTGAAGAGTTGTCTAATCAAGCTTTGCGGTAATTCATGACAACAAAGGCTACAAAGTGCCTGAAGCAATGTTCACTTTTAATTCACTGTGTGTGTGTGTGTGTGTGTGTGTGTGTGTGTGTGTGTGTGTGTGTGTGTGTGTTTGTTTGTTACACATGCATGCGTTTGTCAATGTCAACACGTGTATGCAAGAAATATGAAAAATGTATGCCTATGTTACAGTATGTATCATGTCATGCATAGCGTACATACACAATGTTTTTCCATCAAAAGTGTTTTGGTGCATTTGCTAATCCTTAGTGGATTCAACACATAATTATTCCCTAATATTATAGTGTTCTAGTATTCATGTGAGGATGTAGAAAAAGTCAAAAAAATAGCAAATATTCCAAAAGTTTATTCCAAAACTAAAGAGAAGAAAATAAAGACGTAACATTCCATGAGATCAATAGGGAAAATGTTGTGAGAGAAAAGTTTACTTGGAAGACAGAATGAGGAAAGTTAATAGCCTTGTTGGCCATTTGGAACGGCTGGGCTCCTGTGAGGAAACAAGCCAATCACTGCTACACCTGGTCAACAAATACCCACAAGACTTGCTCACGCACGCACGCACGCGCGCACGCGCGCACGCACGCCCACACACACACACACACACACACACACACACACACACACACACACACACACACACACACACACACACACACACACACACACACACACACATATATCCATTCTGCCCTATCAGCTCAGTGTCTCTCCTCCACCTCTCCCTCTTCACTCACCTAATTTCCTGAATGTGCATCTGTCATTTCTTCTTTGTGCGCGCGCGTGTGTGTGTGTGTGCGCGCGTGTGTATGTGCGTGCGTGTGTTTTTATAGACTTTCCAGCGAACAGAACTTCATGTGCGGAGGGGTTTGCTTGTTGCTGCTGGATCCTTTGTTAGACCAGCCTAGTCAAGCCATTATGTGTATGTGTGTGTGTGTGTGTGTGTGTGTGTGTGTGTGTGTGTGTGTGTGTGTGTGTGTGTGTGTGTGTGTGTGTGTGGTTTTGTGTGTGTGACTGTGTGCCTTCCTAACAGAAGCAGGGGAAATCAGTCTGGCTTGCTTTGGTCTTTTGTTTGTATTCAGGACAAAACAGATCAGATCAGAGGGGAGGGGCCATAGAGATGTGTGTTTGTGTGAAGCCCTTTGGGTGAGTGTGTTTGTGTGTGCATGGGCCCTGTGCCAAGAAAACTCATCTAAGGACAATGACTTCTGATGCTATAAGTGTCACTGTATTAATCACGTGGGTCCAACATTATTACGGGCCAAACAGTACAGGGAATTCTGGTTCATTTCAAGTTCAAGTAGTTTATTGTCATATGTATAATACAATGTATAATACAATGAAATTCTTTATGCTCTGAGCACCCTCAGCCTTACATAGGCTACACAAGGACATGGTCACAAAGACCGACAGAAAAAGGGTGTAGACCTACATAACTATGTAGGCTACACGTGATACAGACCTGTCTGTACACAGTGCGTGTAGACATAACACAAACCACGATACAGTACAATACAATAATGGTGCACAACAAAGTGACAGTGTGTTGCAGTGTGTGTGAGTCAACTGTTCAGCAGCCTGACTGCCTGAGGGAAAAAGCTGTTACTGAGACGGGTGGTGTGTGATTTGATGCTCCGGTAGCGTTTTTTGGAAGGGAGGAGTGAGAACAGGGTATGAGCGGGGTGGCTGGTGTCTTTGATAATGTTTTTGGCTTTCATTTTACAGCGAGTGGTGAAGATGTTATGGAGGTTTGGTAGATCTGTGCCAATGATTTTAGCTGCTGTCTTCACAGTCCTCTGCAGCAGTCTGCAGTCCTGGGCGGTCAGGTTGCCGTACCACACCGTGATACACCCTGTCAGAACACTTTCTATGGTACAGCGATAGAAATTCACAAGGCCTTTGGTGCTCAAGCCAAATTTCTTGAGGTGCCTCAGAAAGTACAGTCGCTGCTGTGCCTTCTTGAGGATGCACTTGGTGTTGAGAGACCATGTGAGTGTGTTTGTGATGTGTGTGCCCATCACAAACCAAATATTCATTTGAATATATACATGCAATGCAACGCAATGCGTGCAATAGAATAGAAAATAATATATCTTATATATAAAATTGAGTGTTTTACTTCGTTTCGAACTCAAGCTCTCACTAGTGCCTACTCCTACTTCGCTGCGTACGCAGCATTATGGAAGACTGTCATTTTTGCTCCAAAAATTACTTTACATTAAAACCTGACCACGCCCCTTAGGTGACGTGGTGCCCCCCTGGGCTGACTGGGCCTCCCACCTCGCCCCCGTGACTACGTCACGGCCAGTCACCCCAGGGGCCGTCACTCTTCGCTTCTTCCAGCCAGTGTGAGGACGTCGTTTTTCTTAAGCTCCGCGGTTAGCTCGAAAGTCAGCGCTCTTCAGAGTTTGGACAAATAGACTCGCTCCGGTTAATTTGCCCACCTTCGAGAGGTTCGCGTGGACGAGATAAATCAGGATTCGGGGACCCGTTCCTGTTCTCTTCACCAGCGGCATCGGATCAAGTCATCCAAGCTAAGAGTATCTTCTTGCTAACTGTTGTTTTATAATACTGCCGCTGTGCAGCGCATGTATTACTGTCGCCGTACAGTGCATGTATTGACGTTTCCCCGGCTGGGTTAACGTTTGTTAGGCTCGAGCGCAAGACTCAGGTCTGCACTCATAACTTTTAGCTAGGTTGCACACGTGCAGAATAGCTTGTACCGTTAAGCACTAGAACAACAGGCTAATTAGCACAGTTGTCACAGTTAGCTAGCTGCATCCGTGCGGTTGTTTCTGTTGCTAGGTACTTTAGGAACGCCGGCTTTAGAGCGCGCGCGTTAGATAGTTAGCTAGTTTGCTCAGTGCAGCTAGCTTGGACTACCTTGTAGCACTCCATATCTGGCTGCGTCCCCAGACAGGGTAACGCACCCGGTTATTGTGGCAGATAGCTAACGTGCACACGTGCAGTTAGTGTCTGTGTGCTAAGTTCTTCGCGCCAGCTACCTCTTGTAGGGCGCGCCTTAAGCGAGAGTAGTAGCTAGTAGCCATGCTCTTCAGTGAAATAGCTAGTTAGCTAGCTTGCTCCCGTGCAGCCAGTATCTAGCGATGTGTAACCCCGTTTTCCTGTTAGACAGAGAGAGGGGGGAACAGCTAGGTGCTGTATTAGCTGTGAGGCTACCGGTTACGACCGGCACAATTAATTTGATGTGTGCATGTAAGGGCAGGAGCACGCCGCACAGGCGTTGCTGGGACCTACATAAATATAGTGTAGCTTTTACTGGCGTCTGAGATTTTAGCTGGGCGATTCGCTAGCTAGGTGAGCTTGCCCCGCACCTTGTGTGGGCCGCTTCTCTCAGTACTTACGCCATCTTAGCCAGCTTGCTTGTCTGCTAAGTGTTGCTTGCCTCGTGCAATTAGCATCTACTAGATTGCAACTCCCGCTGAGGAGTTTCTTCTGAGATTGACTAGCTTCGCGGGCCGCTGGCCTTTGCTTGCGGTCACGCTTGCTTCCCCGTGTTACTCAGGGTAGAGACGCGCTGCACCGGCCTGTGCGCAGGCTTGTGTTAGCGCACGCTTGTCTCTCAGTGCTATGCTAGCTTAGCTAGTGGCTTCCACGTCTGTTCTCTCGGGTTAACAGGTTGTGGGTATTGGTGCCCCCCCTTCGGGATGGGCTATTGCCGCTTACGTTACCATTGCACGCGCACGTTCGCTAGCCTCCGGGTTTGCTTACTGTCTAGCCTGTGCTTCTTGCTAGCTTGCTTAAGCATTACTCCCGCTATTAGGGTGCGCCCTGCGGGAGCTTGCTATTAGTGGTTAGCTTCCTGCTTCCTCTTGCTACTGAGCAGGGAAGGTCAGGGAGGGGATGGGCCGTGTGTAAAACTACTTGGCCGAGTATGAATCGGCACGTTAAGTGCGTGTTCGGCCTTGGGCACGAGCACGCTGCACAGGCGCCTTGAACCTTCGGTTTTGTCCGCAGCTAAGCTCTTTAGAGCTGACCAAGGTCCGCTCTCAAAGAAGTGTTAAAGCTAGCTTGCCTTGCATAGGTGCAGATAGCAATATTTAGTACTGTTTAGCACAGAACGATAGCATTTTGCAGATAGCTGGCGTGCACCCGTGCAGTTAGTACCTGTGTGCTAAGTACATTGGGTGCGAGATACCTCCGCTACAATAGACATACTGCTCCTTGCTGGCGCTACGCGTCCAGCAGGGCTTACAGCTCGCCAAGGTCTGGGCTCAGTGCCAGCCTTTGGCTTGTAGCTCTAAGGACAAGCCCACCGCCCTTGGTGCCCAAGGCCCGGGGTGGTTGGGAGCTCTCCATGGGTCGCACTCCCTTGTTGGGGCGCCCCCTGCAAGCGCAGGGAGCCTGGCTGGGGGCACAGCGCACCTTGGTCCATGGCCACGGCCTGGCCTCGGTTGGCAGCGCCCAGGTCAAGCCCACCGGTTGGCTCACCAAGGCTGGGCTTAGTTCCAGCCTGCGGCTTGTAGCTTTAGACCCACCATCCTCGGTGCCCAAGGCCCGAGTTCGGTCGGGAGCTCGCCCAGGGTCTCATACCCAGCATCAAGGCTCGCCTTGGTCCATGGCTACGGCCTGGCCTCGGCTAGAGGCTCCTAGGACAGCCCACCATCAATGGCACCAACGGCTCATTGCTGGTCGGGAGCTCACCTGGGGGGCCGCACTGTCGGACAAGTCCACGTGCGTCTCGAGAGAGAGAACGTTACCTCCGCAGTCCCCCCAGCCTGCGAAAGGCGCACGGCAGGGGGGGGGTTACTTCGATACAACAGCGCGTCAGTAGGCGGAGCTTGCGTAAGAAGTTCTCCCCCAGCATGCACAGCTTCTACGGAACTGTCCATGCGGCGGGGGGGCGTAGCCTCTCACGTCCCGCCCCCCATCAGGGCACCGGATCGAAAGGTCCCGGTGCCCAGCAATATGCTCATGACTATATTCAGGGATCATTTCTATAGTTTCTAACTTGAGAAATGTGTTTCTAAAATGTTCAGTCTCGCTATCCACGATGATGAGACGGTGATACTCTCTTCTGAGCGCGAAGCGGGCAGAGAGACTTGATTCAGTTCATATGCTCTCTGCTTTTGATGACCGTTCACTGTCTCCTATGGGGACATTGAGGGAGAGAGTATGATCCGAGTGGTGGAACGGGTTCCGCTCCGTTGGCCACAAGAGACCATCTTGTCCAACAGGCTCGATGCCTGGGAGCATCTATGTTCCCCCGTCCCCATTACGGCGCACCCTCCAGAGGGGATACGCGCTACAGTTTGCCCACCCACGTTCGACGGGACCCCCGATCTGGCCGTGGAGGAGGAGGCCATGGACGGCTACATGCGTCCAAAATTGGACCTTCGGCGTCTCAACAAGACGCTGAGGAAGTCCCATCCCGAATGCTCTCTTCCCCACCTGTTCAAGTTGAGACAGGGGGATTTCTTACTTCCAGGGATCTGGAAGGTGCGGTCTTCCATGTCCACATGGTCAGGAGACACAGGAAATACCTGAGGTTCTCCTTCCGGGGGAAGGCTTACGAGTTCTGTGGCTTGCCATTCGGCATGTCTTTGAGCCCGCGAACCCTCACGGTGTGCGTGGAGGCAGCCGTGGCTCCCCTCCGCGCCTTCCTATATCTCAACGACGTTCTCTTAGCGGCCGACTCGAGGGTCTGTGCCGCGGAACATACCAAGGTGGTGACCGATCACCGGCAAACCTTAGGGTTTTTGGTGAACTGGCAGAAGAGTTGCCTCGTCCCAGCGCAGGCAGCGACCTTCCTGGGGCTCGAGCTATACTTCCTGCGAGCCTTTCGCCAGAGCGACAGGCGCGCACGGTTCGGACAGCAAGCCAAGGACGTTAGGTCTGTGCCCTCGGTGTCAGTGCATCAGTGCACAGTAATGTTGGGCCTGATGGCCTCAGCACTGCATGTGCTCCCGCTAGGGAGGCTACACATGCTCTCGTGGTCCAAATATGGTTCTCAGGCTTCGCCTGGACTCGGCCGGGGACCGTCATCGCAGGGTTCCTCTGACAGGTCAGGCCTGGCAGGCGCTGGCTATATGGGCGGACCCCCGTTACCTCTCGAGAGGTACTCGGTGGGGCCCTGTCCCGCTCAGGATGGTAATTCGCACAGACGCCTCCCTCTGGGGAGGGGGTGCGATTTGCGGGCATTTTTCGGCGAACGGCCGGTGGGAGGCTCAGGAGCTTCGCCACATAAACGTGCTAGAGCTGAAGGCGATTCGCCGGGCTCTGCCTCAGGACAAGCCCACCATCAATGGCGCCGTGGGCCCATTGTTGGTTGGGAGCTCTCTTGGGGACCGCACTGCCGGACAAGTCCGCGTGCGGCCAGACTCGAAAGAGAACGTTGCCTCCGCAGTCCCCCCGGCCTGCGGAGATAACACTTCCAGCGGCTCACACATGGGCACCATGTGCTGATTCGCTCGGACAATAGGGCAGCGATCGCCCACCTGAACAAACAGGGCGGTGTGCGGTCGGGGGCGCTGAACCATAGCGGGGATTCACCTGTGGGTGTTTCCCCGTCTCCTTTCAGTGTCAGCGGTCTATCTGCCGGGACGGCGGAGTTACGACCGGCCTGCTGTCTCGAGGCAATCCCCGTTATACGGGGTGGTGCCTCCACCCTCGGGTGATGGAACAGGTTTGGGCCAGGGTTGGTCGCGCCTGCGTCGATCTCTCGCATCGCGGCGCGCGACACACTGCCCACTGTGGTTCTCGATCCAGGAGGACAGCCCCCGTTAGGTCATGACGCGCTAAAAGCGCACGCGTGGCCGAGGGAGGGGCTCTATGCGTTTCCCCCGACCCCCCCTGATCCGTCAGGTGTTGGACAGGATGAGGGAACAGCGCCTCCGGCTCGTTTTAGTCTGTTTGGCACAGGCAGACATGGTTTGCGGACCTGGTCTCCCTGGCGCAAGATCCGCCCTGGGCATTGCCGGTACGGGCCGATCTCCTATCCCAGGCGGAGGGGGAGGTGTGCCACCCCTCCCCAGGCAGGTGGAAGCTAGCGGTCTGGCTCCTGAACCGGACCAGTTGCTAGCCCAGGGCTTGCCTGATAATGTGGGATGCACTATGCAGCAAGTAAGGGCGTGGATCCAGTGAACTGCAGTGTGCGACCAGTTCTCTGTTTCCTTCAGAGCCTGTTTGACGCGGGTCAGTCCCCGCAGTCGTTTAAGGTGTACGTAGCCGCGATTCTGCTTGCCATAGGGGAATTGAAGGGAGCCCCGTGGGGGCGTACCCTTTGGTCTTGCGCCTCATGAAGGGGGCGCGTAAACTGCGCCCGCCGTCGCGGTGCGTTTTTTCCCCCAAATCGGACCTGGTTACGGTGCTGGACGGGCTAACGGGTCATCAGTTTGAGCCCTTGGACTCCGCCGATTTAAGGGTTCTGTCTTTAAAGACCGCGCTGCTGCTGGCCTTGTCGTCAGGAAAGAGAGTTGGTGACCTGATTGCCCTCTCGGTGCAGCAGGCCTGTGTGGTAATGATGGGCGCAGGGTTACGTTGCGACCTAACCCGGCGTACCAACCTAAGATTATTAATGCCAGCTTTAGGTCTATGGTCATAGACTTATCAGCATTCTGTCCCCCGCCGTTCAGTTAGAGACGGGCGAGGAGAGACGTTTGCTCATGCTGTGCCCCGTAAGGGCGCTCTCGGCCTATGTGGCCAGGACGCGTTCTTTACGCATTACAGATCAGCTGTTGGTTTGCTTTGGGCAAAGGGTCCAGGGCGGACCCCTTTCCAAGGATCGCTTATCACACTGGATAGTGGAGGCGATCGCGTTGGCATACTCTGCCGTGGGCAAGGTTCCCCAGGAGGGTATCAAGGCGCTTTCTACGCGAGGTGTTGCGACATCCTCTGCGTTGTTGCGCGGTGTGTCGGTGGAGGACATGTGTGCCGCGGCCTCATGGTCCTCTCATCACACTTTTGTCAGGTACTACAGTCTCGACGTGTCCGGTGCGCAGTTCGCGCACGCGGTGCTGTCGGTGGCAAGAAAGTAGTATCGTTGCCACTCTAATATGTCAGACGGTTAGGCATAAACGTTGCCATATGGCCGTGGTTCACCGGTGCCTTTCGGGTCGCCCTGTGGGGTGCTCCCGGCAGCAAGGTCGGTTGAATGGAGGCACTAGTGAGAGCTTGAGTTCGAAACGAAGTAAAACGTTAGGGTTGTGCTACAACCCAGGTTTTACGAGTGAGAACGAGAGCTCTCACTACCCAGCCTTGCTGCGTCGATGCGTCTCTGGGTGCGTCGGATCTCAGCTGGCTGGAAGAAATGAGTGGCGGCCCCTGGGGTGACTGGCCGTGACGTAGTCACGGGGGCGAGGTGGGAGGCCCAGTCAGCCCAGGGGGGCACCACGTCACCTAAGGGGCGTGGTCAGGTTTTAATGTAAAGTAATTTTTGGAGCAAAAATGACAGTCTTCCATAATGCTGCGTACGCAGCGAAGTAGGAGTAGGCACTAGTGAGAGCTCTCGTTCTCACTCGTAAAACCTGGGTTGTAGCACAACCCTAACGTTTGTTTGTATCAAGTTCTGTGTTCGGCCACAGCTATGCTTTTACGTGCGATCGGGCTGAAACCTTCAGGGTGTGTAAAGGGCACCATAGGGCAGATGCGAGAGTTCAGTGATGATGTCATCAGTGATGATGTCATCAGTGATGTCATCAGTGTGAGGCTATATACTGTAAGTGATGGGAGTATAAGTAGGTAGAATCGGCAGGAACCAGACGGAGACGATGGCTTCCGCCCCTGGGCTGTGCGGGTGACCTGACGGAGCCGTATTCTTTAATTAGGTGATTGATGTCATAGAGCAGACGAGGCAACGACATACAGTAGTCATTAGTGATGTCATAAGAGCAAGTGAGCTAGGCATCGAGCACACGTAGCAATATACAATTTGGGTTATACCAGCTCAGTGGCCTTGTGGTTTGAGTGTCCGCCCTGAGACTGGGAGGTTGTGAGTTCGATCCCCGGCCGAGTCATACCAAAGACTATAAAAATGGGACCCATTTGCCTCCCTGCTTGGCACTCAGCATCAAAAGGGTTGGAATTGGGGGGTTAGATCACCATATGATTCCCGAGCGCAGCACTGCTGCCGCTCACCGCTCCCCCAGGGGATGGGTCAAATGCGGAGAACAAATTTCACACACTCAGGTGTGTGACAATCAGTGGGACTTTACCTGCATGGTCTGGGTGAATACTCGATTAACTTTACCTTTACCTTATACCATGGTCTGGGTGAATACTCGATTCTGATTGGCTGCAGGCTGTCCATTAATTTGTGATAATGTACAGTGATAATGTACACCAAGCTAAGTAGTTCCAGTCAGGTCTGTTCATCGTTCATATCAATGCGCCAGGATCACGACAGAGCCCTATACCACCGTTAAGGGTTAATATGACACTTTTATAAGTTTAGAAAGAAATTTAGTCGGTCAGAGTAACTATTTAGATTACCCCTGTGTGCTCAGTTTATTAAAATAACAGCTATTTAGAAATCTGTAGTTTTCGGAGATCTGCTGATGTTGTCAGCTGACAGAAGCCGGGCTCTCAGCTGTCAACTATCAAACCAGCTCTGTTTACAACTTTGCAGAAAGCCAGCCAGGCACTTTGCAAGAGCACGCGCTGCCTCTATCACTGACACCAATCAAGTCGAAGAGGAAAAAGATGAGATCAACAAAAAGAAAACAACGAAATGGGCAGTTAACAGCAACACACTGAGAGACGTCCTTATACAAAACATACCTGGACTCCAACATAGAAAGCTTCAGATGGTTTTCAGTCTACTCCGAGCGAGCGTGGCACGCGCCTTTTACGTCTTAAAGACCCGCAGACCAGGGATTCCGTTAGCCGGCAATTGCCGGCTTTTAGCCGGTATTTGTTGGCGTGGGCCGGCAAATTAAAAGGTCACCGGCTCAAGTGGTCGGCTGAAAATATGCCAGATAAATAAATTCCTTATATAAAATGGCCTAATATTGTGTGACCTATAGCCTAAGTGATGTTGCCAATAAGCTACGACTTAAATAGAGACTTAGCCTACATAATATTTTTCCGCCCCCTGTTATGTTGAGTGTTTCATGAATAAGAAAAATATAGCAGACGCTTTCTTTAGGCCTACACTGTAGTGCGCCGTTTAAAAGCCGCACACGCAGCATCAGCCAGCGCTGGACCCGCTGTGACTTGCAGGAGGAAACCCAAACGTCAAAACACACATCCCTTGCTAGGCAAGTCCTTTTTTTAATCAAGATCATGCAACGACAAGTAGGCTACTTCAGCCGAGGCCAGCTCAAGAAGAAACAGAAACATGCCTGCTGCCGTCAGAATCAAAAGAGACCCGACGTAGGCTGTCAATTTAGCGGAGGTAAAAAGCCTTTATGTTGGGTGAATGAATGAATGAATGAACCAATCAATCAACGGCTCGCGCTTGTTGCCCGACGCTCGTATGATGAGGAGATGAATCAAAATGCTTACCACAAATAAAGCCACATGGGAGCCGAGAACGAGTGCAGGAGAGCTGACGCAGGTGCCAGGAGAGGAGAGAGGTGTGGAGTGTGAGAGATTAACTCATTCCTGGCCATATACGTCTTTAACGTCTTATCAGGAGTTTGCCTCCCAGCCAAATACGTGTTTGACGTGTTTTTTGTTTTTATTCGTGCTTAGAGTAGTTCAAAGACTTCCCCAGCCTGTGACATGGTATCAGGTCCCTGGCCTCAAAGACGACAACACGTGATCAAACACACACCGCAGCTGTTGTTTTGAAATGGGGGAGGAGGAAAAACAGAAAACGGAGAAACGCTGCTTTGTTGCAAAGAGGAGAAACGCCATTGAAACGCCCCTCGGCGCGCTGCCCGAGCTGGTCGCCTTGCTGCAGGGCAGCGAACGCTGGATGAGTTGTTCGCGGTAGTCAAACCCGTGACCAACATGATCGATCCGGTTCCAGCGCCTGGTCCCAAACCCAAGCCGGACCCCGTTCCTGTGTCCCAGCCCGAACGAGACGAGACGGAGTCACAACTTTATGAGGAGGAGGAGAACGAGGACAACACAGCAACAGACAGGATTTCCCAGGAGGAGCCATTTTCCAGAGCGCATTTGCGCCGTGCAAAGACCCGCCGGGATTACATTGAAAGTGACTATAGGCTCTTTCAAACACAGATCACGCAAAATTGTAGTTCGGGAAGCCCGTAAAGTTTGGCAGCCTCGCCACAGAAATTGCTTTCACACAGAGCCAAGCAGCACGGCCACTTTCCCGTGCTGTGGTGTACTTTGACTCTCAGCCATCACAAAGCACCCAGTCGTCTGAAGAGGAGATGGTCACACCGTCGCCAATTGTCCATGTCGAGGGCGAGGAAGACTGGACTCCAATGCGACAGGACCCTGATGATCTCGCGGTAAGGAGTAATTTTGTTGTTGATATATATGCATATTGTACAGACAGTACCAGTACCAGTACCAGTACCAGCTTCACGCACAAAGTCCCAGTGATGATGTCATCACACTCACACAAAGTCCCAGTAATGATGTCATCTGTGTGTGTGTGTGTGTGTGTGTGTGTGTGTGTGTGTGTGTGTGTGTGTGTGTGAGACTACACTGTCTCTCTGCATTCTATGATCGTATAGTTTACTGAGACACTAGTACACTACACTGTCTCTGTACTAAATGTGATTATATAGTTTACTGAGGATATGTTGCTTTTATTTCAGATGAGGAGCCGATTGTTGCACAACCCAGTGAGCCCACATCTCAGAATGAGGTCAGGACGGCCGAATCCCTGCCCATCTTTCGCCGAAGATTGAAAACTCCTTTTCTTTTCTTTTTTCAACTTTTTCTTTTAGTTTTCAGTGAGTCCACCTTTGGAAAAAAAACTCACCTTTTCAAGCTCCACTTGAGTCCCTCCTGAACTAACCCTTTTGATGTAGCATCTTCCCCCCCCTTCTCCACCCCAAACCCCCTCCCCCCATCTAGCATCTTCCCCCCCTTCTTCAGCCCAAACCGCCCCGCCCCCCCAACAAAAAAAAACATGCAAGGGTGTATCTGTGTAGATGATGTTCCACAGTTGATTCCACTAATGTTGACAGAATGTGACATTGTAAGTCGCTTTGGATAAAAGTGTCTGCTAAATGACGAAATGTAATGTAATGTAAAGAGACACACATGGGCCCCGCGCACACACACACATTCACACTCACTCACACTGAGTAAACTGTATTGTTGAATGTAAAAAAAGCACTTCATGTATATATATATATATATATTTTTGTCATTTGTGTCATAACGAATAGTATTTACATGTCTGATGTCAATACAGTTCAAAATAAAAGAATTGAGAGCGAGTTCTGCCTGAGATTGTGTCCTTTACAAAAATGCCTTTTTCTCCAATTTCTCTTCTCAGAGAGACCTTTTTGGTGAAAACAGGGTGTATATAAATGGCTATAAGTAGAGTACAGAACATGCTAAAAGCTCACTTTTTTTCTTCTTCTGGTGAACCCAGAGACGTACATCTTCATTTTGAGGTATTGCAAATCACTTTGGTGCTAATAGATAATTTACTGTGGGTCTTGAAAGATGACCAACAATTATGAAAATCTTTGGCCTGAGCTAAATATTGGCAGTCCTAAACTGGCCATGAATGAGTTAAGGTGCGTAGCCTATTGCTGGAGATTCAAGTTGTGCGCTGTCCAGGGCCGGCGCCAGGATGAAATGACTGAGGGGGCTGTTATAACTGGCGAGGGGGCTGATTTCGTTTTTTTTTTTCGTTTTTTTTTATTTTTTTTTATGTGATATTTTTATATCGTAAAACATAGGTTATATACCCGCTATGCCTATTTCTGGACTTTTTAACCATAATAACCTCTGAAAAGCGCAATAACAACACAAGAAAGACTACTATTCAAAATCAAATAAAACATTTATTTCACAGCAGCAGATTAAGGCATTAATAGAGGTTCAAGGGTTCATAGGTTCAAATTTAATAAATAGCTACATCTCTGACACCTTGTGACAACCAAAGCACAGCAAATAGCGCTTCCCTGCCAATTCTGAAACAACAGAGCTATGTTTACAGGGGGTAGCCTACATCAACTTAAACTGATCAAATTTGATGAAGACTGCAGAAACAGCAGCCTAAACATGTCAGGTACAAACATTGCCTAACTGGCCTTTATAGATTAACTATTCTTAAAAAAAAAAAAAAAAAATCAAGTGAGGGGGCCGAAAATTGAACTGAGGGGGCTAAGCCCCCTTAGGCCCCCTCGTGGCGCCGGGCCTGACACTGACACTGTCGCACTTATTACTTTTAGCTACGTTGTTTTTTAGCTAGGTTGTTTTTTCATCAAGGCAATGTCTAGAAGATATGGGTTCACGAGTGTCTGCAAATGCAGATAGGCTACAGTAGGAGCGTGCTGCGTGCATGTTGTCTGTTTCAATAACGAATGCGGCCTTACCGAGAACCACGTGCCTGTTGAATGCCGACCAATTCAATCAATCAAAATTGATTTAGAGTGCAAAATCACACCGAGGTGTGTAAATATTCTTGCAGCAAAATCGGCCTCTTAACTCATTGAGTGCCAGCCACTTTTGGAGAACGGACGCTCCCAGTGCCAGAGTTTCAGAGCGTTTTCAGTGATTTCTCGAGGCCCACAGAATATTGTGTGATATTACTATGTAAACACCGAACACGCACAAAGAACGAGCTGACTCTATTGTATCATCAGCAAAAAAAAGTTTGCTGATGTGTGAAGCTATTTTACGGACCCATTAGGTGGCGACAGTGCTCTCCAGATTAGAGAAAGGTCAGGAAAACAGCAGGAAAAAGCCGTGATGAAAGAGAAACCGATGCATGCTGCAGCCAGAGCCATATAGATTGCTCTGGCTGGAGCTAACGTTAGGTGCGAACAGCAGTCAATCCGCTCCCACAACTGAGCCCCTCTGTCTCTGCTGCATAGTTTCTCCACACGATTAGCCGCCAGAAAAGAAAACCAAAGCCAAACCATTCTCATGAGAATGGTTTGGCTTTTCGTGTCGCGCTGGGAGCCGGCGCACAAGGCGGAGCGCTCCGAAAATAGACTCTGGGTGCAGGCACTTTGAAACGCGCAGCAGAAAGCCTAGAATCGGACGCAGCTTCATCCCAGCTCACAACCGAAACCCCAGAAATGCAGACGAACTCAGCGAGCCCGATCCAGGCTCCCCCGATGAGCGGCCGCCATCCGAACGTGGATCCGCAGGCAGCAGAGCCTGCCATAGCAGGCAGCAGAGACTGGCCTGACACACGCAGCAGAGCGAGCAGAGCCACCAGAGACACTCCCACGGAGGAGGAGTTTGGAGTTGAGGGGGGTGGGGGTGCTGTTTATTGAAGGAAATTACTGTTCAGATGTTTCAGGTCAGAAAATATTAGCTTCAGAGTCAGTGATTTGCTTGAAATGCTTCATTTCACAAAAGGCTCATTGTCTCAGCTTCTAGATGGAAACGTCTGTTTTTGGTGAAATCAACCTATCTTCTCCGGCTGATAACTAAAGAACGGAAAATGATATCAATAAACTTTTTTTGCTGATGATAGAAGAGAGTCTCATCGTTCTTTGGGCGTGTTCGGTGTTTACATAGTAATATCACACAATATTCTGTGGGCCTCGAGAAATCACTGAAAACGCTCTGAAACTCTGGCACTGGGAGCGTCCGTTCTCCAAAAGTGGCTGGCACTCAATGAGTTAATTAAAAAAAAAAAAAAAAATTATTAAATAAAATATAATGGAAGTACATGCAGTTGTTTATTTTAATTATGGATCATAATACAATGCAATTCCAAATGCACTTTTATTTAAAAAGTAGCCACACAGTGAGAAAAAAGAAAGTGAGAAAAAATAAATCATGTATTGGGGAAAAAAAGTGATGCATCGATTTAAGATGCATCACTGCGGATTAACGTTATTAACGCGGATTAACGCGGATTAACATTACAGCTGCTCCAGTACAGGAGAGCACACAAGCTAACACAGCTAACGTGGGGTCAGTGCGGATTAACGTTACAGCTGCTGCTAACTTTAGCTGTCGGACTTTTTTTTTCAAATAAGCCTAGTGGATAGTCTTTATCCTAGATAGGTGATATCTGACCATGGCAGGCAGAAACAGAAGGAGGGACAAAGACATTGTCTCGTCCGAGAAGTTGCCAGAGGAAGAAGATCTGGTGTTATTCAGTATGGATGCAGTAATCAAACTGATAAATCAATCGCTAGAACAGCAGAAAGCTCATTACACAGAGCTTCTGGACAGACAGACCGAGACTTTCAACAACTTTATCTGGCTTTTGATGGCCTCCACCAATGAAAGACTAGACAACATGACCAGAAACATCCAGGAACTCAGAGATAGTATACAGTTCACCCAAAAGGACGTCAACCAATGACAACGGTCATGTGAAGGATCACCTAAAGTCAGTCACAGATGGTTTTATCAATCTGGAGACCAAGGCGGATTATCTGGAGGGTCAATCTAGGAGAAAAAACCTGATGTTTGATGGACTCAAGGAGTCAGAGCGGCGCGAGTCCTGGGCGGACTGTGAAATGAAAGTCTGAGAGGTGATCAAAAACAAATTGCATCTACATGCTGAAGAAATTAACATCGAAAGAGCACATCGGGTGGGTCGCCTGATGGATGGCAATAAAAGAAGTAGACCAATCGTGGTTAGATTCCAAAACTTCAAAGACAGAGAAGCGATCCTAAACAGTGCAAGGGATAGAACAACAAAAGCTGAAAGACACCGGAATCTACATCAACGAGGACTATACGGATGCTGTGAAGCAGAAGAGGAGAGGCCTTCTGCCAAAGATGAGAGAGGAGAGGCTGAAGGGCAACATTGCATTCCTGAACTACGACAGACTGGTGGTCTACCCTCCCAGGAAGCGTGAGCAGTTCACACTCAGCCACATTGATTGATAACATCTTCACCAATAATATGGATAGAAAATTGGTGAGCGGCTTGTTGCTCAATGATATTAGCGATCACTTGCCGATTTTTGTAGTCTTTTACTGTGAACACACAGTTAAAAAGGAGAAAAGAAAATCCACCTACAGGAGAGTTAAGACGGAGGAAGCGCTAAATGCTTTTAAGGATGATCTATTAACTCAAAACTGGAAAAATCTGTATGGAGCAGTGGACGTTGACACAGCCTATGATTCTTTTCTAAAAACATTCCTTTTATTGTATGACAAGAACTACCCAATGAAACAAATTAGGAAGAAATCCAGCAGAACAGACAGCCCCTGGATTACTAAAGGGCTGATGAATGCCTGTAAAAAGAACACCCTGTATAGAGAATTCATAAATAGTAGAAAGATCAAAGCAGAAATTAAATATAAAAAATATAAAAATAAATTAATAGATATTAGAAAATGTAAAAAGGATTATTATAATAAAATACTTGATGATAACAAAAATAATACTAAGGGGACATGGAGGATATTGAACAGAATCATAGGCAGAGGGCCAACAAACATTGCCTTCCCTGATCACTTCATTGAAAATGATGTTAAAATTACAGACATGAATCATGTGGTTGAAGATTTCAACAGTTTTTTGTGAATGTGGGGCCTAATCTGGTGAAGGAAATTAAGCAAACAGAGGAGGGAGGCTTTGCCCAATACCTTGGAGAAAGTAACCCTCATTCTATCTCCTATTGAGAGAGGTAGAGAGGAAATCATTGACTGTGTCCACAAGTTCAAAAACAAAATGTCCACGGATGAGAATGGAGTTGACATGGCTCTAATAAAAAGAGTAATCATTGCAATAGCTGACCCATTGAGGTATATTTTCAATCTCTCTTTCAAAACAGGCTCTTTTCCTAAAAAGATGAAAACAGCTAAAGTGATCCCGATATACAAGGCTGGTGATAAACATCTATTTACCAACTATAGGCCAGTCTCCTTACTCTCGCAGTTTTCAAAAATACTAGAAAAACTTTTTGTTGAGCGGATGGACAACTTCATTGATAAACATCAGTTGCTTATTGATAGTCAGTATGGTTTTAGAACAAACCGATCAACCTCTATGGCCTTGATGGAGTTGGTTGAAGAATTAACCAACTTCATTGATAAAAGGAAGTATGCATTAGGAGTACCGGTATTTATAGACTTAAAAAAAAGCATTTGATACAATCGATCATGACATCTTGTTAAAGAAAATGGAGAGGTATGGTATTAGAGGAGTGGGCCTCAACTGGCTGAAAAGCTACATTGAGAACAGACAGCAATTTGTACAGTTAGGTGATTTCAGATCTACTTGCTTAGAAATGACATGTGGGGTGCCACAAGGTTCCATTTTAGGTCCAAAATTGTTCATATTGTATATTAATGACATCTGTAGAATATCAAATATTCTGAAATTTGTTGTTTTTGCAGATGACACCAATATTTTTTGCTCTGGAGAGAATCTGCATCAGTTATTGGAGGTTGTCTCATCAGAAATGGGAAAGTTGAAGCGGTGGTTCGACCTGAACAAGTTATCGCTAAATTTAAAGAAAACCAAGTTTATGTTGTTCGGTAAAAGAAGGGTCCACTTGAACACCCCAGTCGTAGTAAAGATCGATAATGTTGATCTAGAAAGAGTTTTTGAGAATATTTTTTGGGGGAAAATCTTGGACCACAATTTATGATGGAAACCCCACGTTAAGTTTGTATGCTCTAAACTGTCAAGAAATATTGGTGTCCTAGGTAAAACTAAAAACATTCTGAACCTGAAATCACTGTACATGCTGTACTGCTCTCTTATTTTACCCATCCTGAATTATTGTGCGGAAGTCTGGGGGAATACCTATAAAAGTACGCTTCATACATTATGCACACTTAAAAAAAAAAGCAATAAGGATTGTTCATAAGGTAGGTTATTTGGAACACACTAACGCACTATTTATAAAGTCAAATGCATTGAAACTGATGGATTTGATTGATTCGAAAACCGCACTAATTATGTTCAAAGCGAGGAACAATCTACTTCCTGGTAATATTCAAAAAATGTTTGCAGACAGAGAAGGATGCTATGATTTAAGAGGTAAATATAATTTGAAACAGCCGTGTGCTCGCACTACTCTTAAGAGCATGTGTATTACAGTCTGGGGTGACTCTTTGGAACAGACTGGATGACAGGATCAAAGAAAGTTCTAATATCTCTATTTTCAAATCTAATTAAAAAAAATATTGAATCAAGAAATACATTGAATCTTGAATCTTGAGTTACTCTGATTCTTGCTGTTTTTTGGCAATGTCCTTTTTTCTTCCTGGTAGAGTATTACTGTGTTATTGGTGGGTGAGTGTGCCTGGTCTGATGTGTATTCTGTACATTGATATACATATATGTATAAAAATTATTGTATGTGTAAAGAAGTTATTATGCATATAATGTATACTATATGGTGTACATGATGTATATTATATTGTATTATACATTATGTAAAGAATTGTTGTGTACATTGGATGGATTCTTGGAAGCATTGCTTCAACACAGGTTGATATCAAAGCATTGGGGTTTTGGTGTAATGTTGGATTGTATTATTGGGAATGGGTATTGATAGGGATTTGTAGGTGGATTTATGATGTGTGTGTATGGGTAAGTTTGTGTACGTTTGTGTATATACATACATATATATGTATGTATGTATGTATGTGTATGCATGTATACATGAGCGTGTGGGGAGGAGCGTGAGAGTTGGGATATGCATATATAGGGATGTATGAATTTGTTTATGAATGATTTGGGGGCAGGACTCGATAAGCCTAGGCTTCTTCCTGCCCCTTTTCAAACAATTCGCCTTTTTTATGTTTGAGTTTACGTATTTTCCTTTTGATGGAGTCTATTAGACTGTTATGTTTACTGTTTTTTTCACTTTATGTATTGTTTTAACTGTTTGAAATAAATCGTTTCAATCAATCAAGATGCATCGAGATGCATCGATAATCCGAATCGAATCGAATCGTAGCCCTCTGAATCGTAATCGAATCGAATTGTGAGGCCAGTGAAGATTCACAGCCCTAACACACACACACACACACACACACACACACACACGCACGCACGCACGCACGCACGAAAATGCATAGCCATTACTCAGGCTATGAACATTTGGCACCTTCTTCCCCCCTTCGCTCACACAAGGGACCAACTCTGATGGAGTGAAGATAAATATATAAACACCTCACTCAGGCACCACATGAAGTTCAGCCCATGTGTGTGTTTGTGTATACATGTGCGCCACTTTGTGTGACCGCTAAGACTTGCATTAGTTGTGTCACACAACTTCTGGCCGGCTCTATTCAGATGTAGGGTCTGCATGCATAAAGACTGATAACCTCCCTGGACTGAATTACATCGGTACTAGAGAGTACCGATTCAAGTAAAATCTATCTGTACCAAACTCCGGTACCTGCTGAGAGCACTGTGTGTAAAATGTTCTAAATAAATAACACTGTTGAAATAAGTTTGGACTTTTTTTCTTTCAACTGAAATTACATGTTTGTAATTACGGAGAGAGTAAAGTACCAAAAGGTACCGTTGGGTACCGGTACCGAATTCCAGGTACCGGAATCGATACCGGTATCGGTTCAAATGTGAACAGTACCCAACCCTTTTGGTACCCAACCCTATACATAATAGCCAGCAACACCTAGTTGTTTTATTTGCTTTAATAGTAATTGCAGCTATTGTAGACGCCCTGACATGGGCCGGTCACACCGCCACTGTTGTCAAAAAGGCCCAACAGCGACTACACGGACTCAGGCACCTGAAGAAATTTGGGCTAAGGCCAGAAATCCTTAGGGACTTCTACAGAGGCACCATTGAAAGCCTGCTGACTGGCTGCTTCACCACCTGGTACGGGAACTGTACCACCATGGACCGCAGGGCGCTACGAAGAGTGAGGCGCGCGGCCCAGCACGTAACAGGATGTGAGCTGCCAGAACTGCAGGAACTGTATAACCAGCGGTGCCTCAGGAGGTCCCTGAAGATCATCAAAGACACAAACCATCCCCACAACAGCCTGTTCTCCCTGTTACCCTCAGGGAGGAGATACAGGGTCCCAAAAGCACGCACAAATCGCTTGAGGGACAGTTTCTTCCCGCAGGCCACGAGACTCCTTAACATACACAAATAGTGTAGTAGCTGTACTGTACCGTACTGTAGCTGCTACCATTATGTATGTCTAATGTTTAATTGTATGTTTAATTAGTATATGCTATTTGCACCTGTGCAAACAGAACGTCGAATTTAAAATGTTTAAGTACGTCTAAAGTATGCACATGACATGTTCACCTATGTGCAGTGAATATGCCACTTTTTTTCTTAACACGTTCACTGCCGTCGACGAGATATCTCGTCAAAAAAAATCCAACGGTTGACTGCCGTCGACGAGTTATCTCGTCAAAAAAAAAAAAAAATTGACGGTGGGACGTGGATCAAACCCTTTTACATCTCCTATAAAAATATGGGAGCTATTGAATGTGTTTAACCTATTTTACCGACCCACTAAGTGGCGACAGTGCTCTCCAGACGAGAGAAAGCCAAGCAAAGACAGCAGCGTGAGGAAGCCATTCTCATGAAAATGGATTGGCGAAAACGCTTTTGCTTTCGCGCTGGGAGCTGGCGGTGGGGGATTGCAAATTTGCATAATAGATTATGGGTGCAACACACTTTGAAACACCAGCAGAAAGCCCAGAATCGCACGCAGCTTCATTCCAGCTGAGCTCACAACCGAAAACAAACGAGCCCCATCCAGACTCGCCCAAAGAGCGGCCGCCAGCAGCCAGGCAGCACAGACAGCAGAAACTCGCTTGTGACACGCCCGCTGCAGAGCCACGGAGGGAGGAGGAGAACACACACGGAGGGAGGAGTTTGAAGGAGAGGGGGGTGGGGGTGGTGTTATGGAGGAAATTACTGTTCAGAACTATTGTTTAGATGTCTGATGTGTTACTGATGCCAAAAATAAATGGTTAAAGTGACTGTTCTATCGAATTTCACAAAAGGGCATTTATCTCAACTTTCCTTTTCAGACGCTGAAACCATGCTGTATTCAACTGCTAATGCCTACATAACTACTAACTCTACAAACTAACTCTTTTAGACAGAGAAAGCACACATTCTATTAGTTCTTTTGAGATATTTTGTGTTCACAAATTCCTAGCAGAAAATAATCCTCGGCTCTTGAAAGATGAGCCAGAATCCTCAAAAAAAACCTTGGCAGAAGCTACCTACAGTAAAAAAAAAACTGTTGGCAGTGAATGTGTTAAATGTTTAAATACGTCTGAAGTATGCACATGACATGTGCACCTACTGTATGTGCAGTGAATATGCCACTGTCTCTGACTTGTCTTATCACTCTACTGCCTTATTGCTTGTTGTGTCTCTTGTTGTTTTTGCACTCATATGCCCTGTTATATTTATGTTGTAAACGGAGTCCACAGCACAATAATTTCACACGTGATACTCGTACTACGGAGTGACAATAAAAATCTTGAATCCCCCATTATTTTCCTCTATCTAAACCTCCATTAATACTGTGTACAGTGGTAGACCATATATAAATCCCCCTTTAGACACAGCAGACAGTTCTTTCTTTACTGTTACAGGATAACTAAATTAGCAGGACGACAGGAGTCGTCATGTTGCCATGGACACCACAACCATTATTTGTTTTCAAACAGGCAGATAACATTTGGTTCAATGATTGTTAAATTGTTGTGCTGACTGTTTGCTCGCCCACGTTCATTTTAGCGACATGAGCTTGGTTTAGTATTAAGGCAATGTAATACACAAGCAGCTGATGTGTGACACAATAGAATGAGCTTTATCTTGAGGTATTGTAACAGGCGGCAGCAGGTGCATATCTCCTTGCTCCGATTGTTGTGCATTTCAAAGATAGCTATATAAATGAATTCATTTCATTGATGTCAAAGTGCAGAAAGTGCTCTCTCTAGTCTGCATGGACACAGCATGGTCTCCTCTGGCCGGCTCTATTCAGATGTAGGGTCTGCATGCATAAAGACTGATAACCTCCCTGGACTTGTGTGTGTGTGTGTGTGTGTGTGTGTGTGTGTGTGTGTGTGTGTGTGTGTGTGTGTGTGTGTGTGTGTGTGTGTGTGTGTGTGTGTGTGTGTGTGTGTGTGCGTGCGTGTGCACACACGCGCGTGCGTGTGTGTGTGTGTGTGTGTGCGTGTGTGTGTGTGTGTGTGTGTGTGTGTGTGTGTGTGCACACAGGCAAGCATGTTTGGCATCTCCATTGATAGCGTCTGTCCAGTAGAGAATGTTGTGTTGCTCTGGTATAGAATAGAGCTGCAGTACATCTATCTCATGTTTTGTGTGTGTGTGTGTGTGTGTGTGTGTGTGTGTGTGTGTGTGTGTGTGTGTGTGTGTGTGTGTGTGTGTGTGTGCACGTGTGAGTGTGTGTGCGTGTGTG
Source organism: Poromitra crassiceps (assembly GCF_964638095.1). Classification (NCBI taxonomy): domain Eukaryota; kingdom Metazoa; phylum Chordata; class Actinopteri; order Beryciformes; family Melamphaidae; genus Poromitra; species Poromitra crassiceps. The sequence goes on from NC_139624.1 coordinate 76,349,791, forward strand.
CATGTGTATGTGTGTGTGTGTGTGTGTGTGTGCGTGTGTTTGTGTGCTTGTGTGGTGTGTGCTTGCATGTGCGCACCTGATTACCTTTTTTGCAATTCATGAGGTGGGTCAACGTGAGTGTGGATCAAAACAGGAAGATAATATCTCACACAGACATCAAGCCGAATGCTAAACCTCTTAATGACTTGACTTGAATATTAAATCAATGTGCCTCTCCCCCCACCCTTGTTTTTTTTACTTGAATTGATCCTTTGATCCCCCCCCCTCCCCCCTCCAACCTCCAACCTGTCTCCTTGGCTGGCACCCAATTAGCTGCTGTGGGGACTATGGATCCATCTCCATTATGTGCCTTAAAGGAGAATTTCAGTATTGTTCAATCTGGAGGGGACCCGACTGTATTTTCTGTATTATTTGTTTTTATACCATGGTCTGGGTGAATGCTCGTTTCTGATTGGCCGGCAGGTGTGCTTTAAAACCGTATAATGCACACGTAGTCCAGCTCAAGTCTAATCACATGTTGTAAATTCATCTGCTACCCAACCTGCACAGCTGTTTAATCAAGCAGCACAGCTAACGTTATTCAACCAAGGTTCCTCCTATTTACTGGAACATCAAACAATGTTTCCATTGCATGAGAAGCCAACGGGACGGTTACGCTTGTTCCAGGTACTGTATTAGTCGGTACCTTGCTACCTCAGCTTCTCTGAGCTGAGCGGACTAGCTTCCCTGCACCACACCAGCCCGTATCCAAGGTTTGTCCTAATGACTGGAACAGCAATGTTTCCATTGCATGAGAAGCCGACGGGATGGTTATGATTGTTCCAGGTATTAGTCGGTTCCCCACATGTTGCTAGGTAAACTGAGTTATGATTGGTGAAAAAATGTACGATTTTGATTGCTAAACTTGCACCAAAAATTTGCGAATGGTTTTATTCTATATTGTTGGCAAATAACCGTGGTATAAGCGGGATAATCAACTCCTAGGTGTGCATTACACGATTTTAATGCACTTCGTGGAGGGTATTTGCCTCCACGTCATGCATTAAAAATCGTATAATGCAGACCTAGTCGTTGATTATGCCTTACATGTATAACTAAGTCATGTGAGCAGAATTGTTTGTTGTAATTGGTGCAGTGTTGACTTCGATTGCTTCAGTTTGTTTTTGCAACGGACACAGGCTCAGATTGTTATTGTGAGAGAGAGAAAATGAACGCTAGCATTTACTTTGCAGCAGCAAAGTAAATGCTGTGGCCGCAGTGTAGCCTACTGTGGCCGCAGTGTACAAGGGAGAACGTCTGAAAAGGCTGCTGGACCAAAGGTGGACGGGTCACCTGGCTACCGTGTCAGTCATCGTCAAGAGCTATGGCGCTATTCCAGTTCCCCGTGGAGATTGACAGCAGTGGCCACCGTCACCATCACTAAACTGAAAATAGAGGCAGCAGGGCTCCTAAAAAGCAATCAATGACACTCCTAACAATGTGTTAAAACTCTACACTGGAGTGAAGCTTGTGAAAAGTGCTTTGGATTGCGTGGGGAAGCTCAGGAGTGATGAGGAGTTCCAAGCCCTTTACGCACAGCGTGCCATCGGACCGCATGACGCATCGGAAACAGCAGCTCCTCCGCCAACTAAGGCAACCCGCCAAGTCCCTGCACACCTGCAGCAGCACGTCTCTACACACCTGCAGCAGCACGTGGTGGACAGCACTGTAGGCCAGCAGCAGCAAGAAAGAGGAAATGAGACAGAGTGCAAGCAGCTGTTCTTCAGCACCCTGGAGAGTGCCACTGGGGAGATGGACGCCAGATTTAGTGAACGGAACCGCCAGCTGGTTAAGGCAATGTGTGCCCTTGACCCAGACAGGCCCCACTTTTTGGATGCACAGAAGGTGAAAGCACTGCAGGAGCTCACCAACACAGTTTTAGCAGAATCTGAGTTTTCTGTAGCTCAACAGTTCTTACAGTCTGAAATGGCCTGCTCTACAAAAGACAAATGGACCCATGTACTGGTGCCATCTTGCAGCGCTACTCTGGGCCTCTCACCACCATGCCAAGCGTACTGACAGCACTGAAACAAGGAGTGACTTTCGGGGCATCCTCAGCGACATGTGAGAACACATTTTCAACTCTAACTGTCTTCAGTCAGCAGAGAAAAGCTCAACTGATCCAACTGGCGTTTGAAGGGGATTTTACAAAACGTTTTTGGGAAAAGGACTGGAAGGATCTTTTGCTCAGGAAGTTCAACAACAAAACCAGTAGGAGGCTACAACTCTATTTAGGAGCGGTAAGAGAATTAAGCTGGTTTATTTTTCTGTTGCTTTGGCTGGCATGTCAGTCAGACAGACAGAAACACATGTGTTTAGGCTGCATAGATAGGGCCGTGCGACGCTGTCCGCTGTGCTGAAATGGAGTGGAGGAGAGATAGACAGACGCACATCACTTTGGTTCAGCCTGCTTTTCGTTGGTGTGAATTGAACTTTCGGCCCTAATTCTAGGCTATTTTTTTTCTCCATTGTAGCAATCCACAGTCCAGTGATGGTCAACGGGAGAGGGAGAGAGGGAGAGAGAGCTTGAGCAGCATGAGCAGAAAGACAGACAACACAATCTAATCACATTATTTTTATTTAATGACCCTGGCACTGTTGGCTATAATTTTGTTTAGTTTTTGTTGATTTCTTCAGTCAACTAATGGTTCATTCTATGATTTTTGCATAGATATATGTTCAGACTGTTCCAGACAGTTCCTGGCATTTTGCGTTGTGCAAAACTCAGGTCTATTACTGCATTCATTTCACCACTGCTGTGAAACAAATGTTTTATTTGATTTTGAAACAGTAGGCTTTCTTGTGTTGTTATTTAGCTTTTTAGAGGCTATTGCATGGTTAAAAAGTGCAGAAATAGGCATAGCTATGCTATATAAAAATATCTGCCCCCTTGCCAGTTATAACTGCCCCCTCAGTCATTTCATCCTGGCGCCGGGTCTGGGGTCTCATCTATCAAACCTTACTTAGAATCCCTACTAAAACCATGACTAACTTGTCCAGTGACTATCTACTCGATCCAATACGTGTTTCACCACCCAGTATCGTCTTGTAAAGGTATCCCACACAGACATAGTGATGTAAAAAACAAAACGGTTTAAAAGTAAACAAGACAATTTACGCAAATAATCTACACCAACCCTGACCCATGTTTAAGTCCAGCGCCCCCAGTGGTTTAGTGGCAAAGAGAAGTCACTGAGAAGTGCACACATACCTTATCCCACACAAATTACATTCAAAAGCCGAAATGCCAGACCGCCGTCCAACTGAAGTGCGCGCTTCCCCTCTGTTGGTTAGTTTATTTGTCCTGTCAGAAAATTGCTTTGCATCTGTTGTGACAAGTGCAGATAATTGTTTGCAGTGAATGCGTTTATGAAAGATATGTAGTCTATGGGTTGTAAAAAATATGTTTTGAATTATATCTCCTGTGTCAATAAAGTCTGTTTTTCCCCGTTCACACCTCCCTGCCTTAAGTCATTGGAAATGTTTAGAACAATCATATTCTACCAGCCAACACTGCAATCTTCTCTTATTTTATCCCTGTGATTAATTTAATTAATTAATTAATTTAAATCCATGTGGTCATGAATGGGCTGTTAATGGTCTTTTTTTGTTAACTTTAGGTTTTTATTATATGTTTTTTACAAGATAGACGGACGCACAAGACAGACACACAATACAGTCCTTGACAGCAAAACATGGCAGTATGAATATCAGCATTTTTGACCTTACAGACTTAATTAGTGAAAAAAGAAAGAAGAAAAAATGACATGACAAGGTCTGGGATCCCTCTCATGTTGATAAGTACCTACTGTAGTCTCTCCCCAGACACAAATATTACGTTGAATCGCTGCGCTCCGCATACTACATAAATTAGTCTGTGCCACTTCACAGCCACTTCTGGGGTTTGAGGGTGGGTCTAGAGGGGTTGAAACTGAATGAGTGACAGGGCATAGAACCAATGCGAGAGCGGTTTGAAAAATGGGCTGGGCCTCCCCTGTCGTCTGATTGCAAAGTCGTTACTGATTGGGGAGGACTGAATCCACCACTGGCCAATCACTGGCCAAGTGAACGGTTCACTTCCGACTCCAGCTGGCTGAGGGAAACTGTCTCAGAGCCAGAGAGAGATCTGCAGCATGCAGTAACGTAGTGTATCAGCGTAAGAACTCTCATGGGTCTGGCGTTGAGACTAATAACCACCTCCTCAGGAAAATGTCAGACTTTAATTGTAATTTAGCAGTTAGAGCTTCCATGACATAAACCTCCTTGAGTTTTAGCTTCCATTGACCCACTGTAGGAGGTTGTCTCTATTTCAGTGTTATCATTTTTCTTGCAGTCATTAGGAGTACATGCAACAAATATAATTAGTCACCAGTACACATGTCTTCAGGAGTCAGATGGAGCAGAGGGCTGAGTGGTAACTCTATTCCCAGAATCCTATCCATCTCCCCCTTTACCTCCTTCCAGAAGGAAAGTATCTCCGGGCAGTCCCAGAATACATGTGTGTGGTCGCTGATCAGTCCACACTCTCCAGCAATTCATGGCAGAGGGGTTGGCTACAAATTTGGAGATCAATAAAGGTGTCCTAAAGAAAGATGTCTTCATTTTCCAATCAAACTCCTTCCACATGTTACTGTTTATACCCTTGTGACAGCCAGTACATATTTCTTCCCCATTCCTCATCCTCGATTATAATATTTAGCTCCA
>NC_139624.1:76357033-76431617 GCF_964638095.1 Poromitra crassiceps
GTCACAGGCGGCAGCACAGGGAGGGAACACAGCAAATCATGCAGAGCCCTGTTGATCAAAGTAGAGATGTGTTACTTCCCCAAAGTGTGACCTCATCACACCTCCTGTCTCCGGTTCAGAAGCGCTCCAACACCTGAGCCCTGCTATATTAGCTGCTAAAACACCAGCCCATAAGAGAACACTGTATAATGGCAATGTGACACTAGAGGCCATTTACACCTGGCACTAACATGCGTTTTCTCTGATCAGATTGCAATCGGATAGTGCTTGACCACATTAGCTTGATTTCATTTACACCTGGCATTTTGGGTGATCAGATTGCAATCTGATTGCAATCTGATCACCCAAAACGGGTGTCCTCTCAATCAGCATACAGTTGCTGTATGCAGATTGAGAGGACACACTTGTGATCAATGTGTACACAATGCATCCCTGACGGTACCTGACCAACTCTGGAGGTAGTTTGGCCGATCAGATTGCAATCCGTCTTCAATGTGTCTTGGAGGCGTTTACACCTGTACTTTCAAATTGATTGCAATCTGATCGATCAGGGACACATTGTGTACACATTGAACACAAGTGTAAATGCAATGTGTCCTCTCAATCTGGATACAGCAACTGTATGCGGATTGAGAGGACACCCATTTTGGGTGCCAGGTAGAAATGGCCTCTTAGATCCCTGTAGAGAACTTCTCTTTTCACTTGTCCTCCTGTTGAAATACTTTCTCTGTAACCCTCTCTCTAGCCCTGCATCCTGTTGCTCCATACCCAAAGAGGAAGTGTTTGGGAAATCCTGTATATTATGTAGGATTGTTGCACGGTGACCCTCTGTAGCACCAAGGAGAGAGCGTGGCACTATCAATTCCAGGGGATATGGATTTGATTCGTACTGTGGCCACCCATAAAAGAAAGATATCCACTCTTGATACTGCAGGACAGCAGGATATCAAAGTGTTTACCAAACGCTACTGTATGATATCAGGTAGAATAGATGTTCTGTCAGAGTTATGGATTCACTCGCACCATGTCTTATGGCCTGGTTTCTTCAAGTGTGGGCCAAAATGGGCCACAGGCCTACTCTCAAGATGCCAACTGAGGTCATGTGTTTCCTAGAGGACCGGCTTAAAAAGTATCTGGGCCATATGCCATTTCCATTACAACCAAGCCACTTTTTATCTGTCAATCCAAACACGTTTTTGTTTTTGTTTTTATGTCCAGATTTGACTTCTGCTGTGTTTTTTCCACAGTGAGATATTTGTTGATAAATGCAAGTATGTGCCCAGATATCATGGAGAACATCTGCAGGATGCACTGCTGAATAGTGTATAAAGTGTTATTATGACATAATCAAAAGAGGAACAATTGACAGGTGTGTTCTATAGTGCTGCTTAGGTGCTTTTCAAGATTGGATTTTTATCTTTTATATTTAGCATGCATTATTTTTCTCTGTCTGGTATGACAGTTTTGGTCCATGGAGGCATCTGACCCCTGACCCCAACAGCATATACACAAACACATACACACAAACATGCATGGCTTGCCTGCCATCAAATCCTGAGCTGTCTACTTTGCTCAGAGGCGCTAGCGGCAAAACAATAAAAAATAGAGGTAAATGAAACTGGACGAAGCAGGCCATTTTTAGGCCACTTCACAACACTTTGTGGGAGGCAATTTTCGGGGGCGAGAACTCACGCCATGTTTGAGAAAAGCTGTGAGAGCAAAAATATATAGAGGGCTATTTTTCATTGGGCCAGCATCTAAGTGTTATTAATGTGTCCCTGTCTCATCATGTATCAACTAAAGATTTGCTGCCCCGGCTATGCTAGTATATTGGACACATACATTATATTCAACTGAGCCAGAATACTTGGGGCTTTCAAGCTTCGCATTCACATGAATAATTAAATTAATAATGAAATAAGTGCGATGTCAATCTCCCGACTGTGGGAGAGGGCCTCCTGGCAACATCTGAATAGTTATGGTAACTAGTGTGTGGGAGGGAAATGAGCACAAATGTTTGTTAAGTTAATTGAGTTTTAATGAGATACATCTTTATTTCCCTCGGTTTCACAGAATACCCACCATTTAGTTTTTAATGCCCCTGCTGAGACATGCATTAAAGTTCAGGAAGGATGAGGCTGTAACCGCTGAATGCAACTCTGAGACTTCTAGACTGGATCATAGCATTATGATTAAAGCATTTTGATTACAATTGAGATAATTCAATTTCTTTGCCAGCCATATTGAAAGAGTAGGTGTGCAATTTTCATTTTGGTAACGCTCCTGTATGTGATAGATAAATAAGAACTAAAAAACATCTACTCAGACCACCACTACCATTGCAATGCAGTTAGTTCAACTATAGCCCGTCATCTATCATAAGCCTTAGCGACAGTATTCCTCTTTCATCATGTCTGTATAATCAATTAATTCTGGCATGAAAGCAATAGTATTGATGGCCTCATAGGCGTCGTCCTCTGTTTTGGGAGTTGGGGACTGAAGTCATGGCAGTACTTCATCACTGTCAGTGTGACTCATCAGTAGTACATCAGCGAGGCATTAAAAAGATGATTTTTCACAAATCCAATAGTGCAGTCACCAGGCCTGTATCTATTCTCCTCCCCTCTGAATCACACAAACAGCTGCACCTAACATCAGGACATCCACAGCCTCACGTTGACTGAGTGTTGCCCCCTTCTGCCTGGCAGTGAAGGAGTTAAGTCATCAGAGTGAGAGAGTAACAACAGAGGCTGATTGGTTCCAAAAGGTTCCTGATTAGAACCTTGGTGCATAAACGTGCGGGACAGGCAGGAAGTTGTTGTTGTTGTTGCGTGCGTGCGACAGGCAGGCTGCTCCCTGGAGAATGCTGTGAATCTCATCCAGTGATTGAATGGGCTAAAACAGGGCCTGTAAAGCAGGTGTGTGTGTGTGTGTGTGAGAGAGAGAGAGAGAGAGAGAGAGAGAGAGAGAGAAAGAGAGAGAGAGAGAGAGAGAGAGAGATAGGGAAAGTGGTGATCATCTCATAGCTATCAGTGGTATTGATTGGAGGTATGGGGGATGGTGGGGCGCTTCATTCATGTTTCTCTCTCTCTCACACACACATAGACGTGGGCGTGTGCACATACACACGCACACACACACACACACACACACACACACACACACACACACACACACACACACACACACACACACAGAAACACTCAGGGAGTGATAACATACATACTGTATCTATACACAGACAGCTGTATAACATTTTGCAATAGAACATCTGAACAATCAGCGAGCTGTTGAGGTGGTAGGGTTGTGTGTGTGTGTGTGTGTGTGTGTGTGTGTGTGTGCGTGTGCGTGCCCGCACGAGCATGGGCACATTCACGCATATATACGTATATGGGGCGGCTGTGGCTCAGAAGGTAGAGCGGGTCGTCCACCAATCAGAAGGTCGGTGGTTCGATCCCCGGCTCCTCCAGTCCGCATGTCGAAGTGTCCTTGGGCAAGACACTGAACCCCAAATTGCTCCCGATGGCTGTGCTGGCACCCTGCGTGGCAGCTTGCCGCCTTCGGTGTGTGAATGGGTGAATGTAGGCACATTGTAAAGCGCTTTGGATAAAAGCGCTATATAAATGCAGTCCATTTACCATTTATATGTGTATTTGTGCATTTTCCTTGCCTCTTTGAGTTAATGACAGATTCCAGCAGCTTTCAAGTTTTGCCTAAATAATAAATACTGTCTTATGGTGCCTTACAATAAAATAATTAGAAATGAACGAACAAACACACAAACTAAAACAATAATTAACTCCTGTCATCTTCCTAGCAGCTGAAACGACGTAATGGAGATATCACCATCACCATCCTAGCTGTGCAATATTTCTGAGTTACGGTCTGGAAGAACAGCCAGTTTCATTTCGGTGCCCTTGTTAACAGATTAGAGCATTCAGACCAGTGTTAATTTCGTCGACGAAAACTATGGCGAAAAATGTTCGTCCACTACCTATTTTCACTGATAAAAACTAAAACTAGACTAAAACTATCAAGGATAGAAATGACTAAAATGTGACTAAAACTAATAAGCGTTTTCGTCCAAAGACTAAGACTAAATCTAAAACAGCTGCCAAAATCAACACTGGTTCAAGCTGGGCACGGTGCGGCGCGGGTGGCTCGCACCGTGCAGCAATAGTTTCGGCATCTGGTCTATTTTTTACGCGAGTGATTGTGTGAAGCCAGGCAGGAAGCCAGTGCAAGTTGTGACAGCACAGAGCAAAACAGAGCGCTTCTGGTGTGAACGGCCAGGCTCCTGCTCGAGCGGAATTTATGCGCGGTGGCGATTTCGGATACAGTGTGATTGCGGCATTGGTTATTTAGACAAGAAAGACAAACGGCCCCGATCTTGCTTGTTACTGCACTGGGGGTTATTGATGGCATAATGCTCTGCTTAAAATTAGTGGCTCTATATTTGTTTACATGAGAAATATTTTGAATTACACTGGCGATAAATTAAAAAGCAATATATATGTCATACATCCAGGCAAAAAAGCAAACAAAAGTTAGCTATACAGTAAAAGCACCCGAAAGATTAATGTGGTCTGAGAATATTTGCAGAAATATTAGAGGCAATGAATCAGGGGTAATGGCAGGGGCAAAACACTCCTGAATAAATAATAATCATAACAATGATGATGCAGCGCACAGAAACAACAGCTTAATTTACTTTCAGCTGTAAAAGATCCATATTTTGTCACCGCGGCTAACAGCCCCATAAGAGAGAATGATGATATAGCTATCTGCTGCTGAAAATGGGGTTTAATATTCAAACGTACCTCACCCCTCTCCTCCCCCCTTACTTGTGGGTTTTAGATTTCTGCTGACTAACATGGTAAAAATGTTATTAATGTAGTTTTAGAGTCATGGCGATTCTGCTGCTCCTCTCCTCAATGAAAGCCTGTTTTGTTTTCACCTGTAGCCCTCTGCCATACAGCACCAGTGAAAGGCGTGGCTCATTAAGCCATTAGCTAACGAGCTAATGTGCTTGCTAACAGCGTGGTGAAGGAAGCGACGGCTGGTTTGGAATGGGAGGCGTCTGCGATACAGGTGGCTGTAGCTGCAGAGAGATCACTTTTATACAACGCCAAAGAATAGACTGCTGTAATGCCTCATTACCACATTTGGTTTTAACATTGTATTTTCCAACTAGGAGTCTATGATGAAGCCATGAGTGGTTGAATAAGGACGAGCTAATTAGATTATACTATAACAAATACTAGATTAAATAGATCAAATTAAAAAACAAATAGATCTTCTGGATATGGAACATATAGAAAAAGCACTCGCATTTACTAAGCAAAAGTATTATGATAGTGGACCAAGGGCCCAGAAAACGCTAGCATGGAGGTTACGAAGACAGAGTAATAAAGCTCGGATCCTAAAAATTAAAGACAGTTCTGGTAATATATTAACTCATTCACCGCCAAAGACGTCTTTGACGTGTTATCAGAAATAGCCATCCACGCCAAAGACGTGTTTGACGTGTTTTTGTTTTTATTAGTACAGGGCGTAGTTCAAACACTTCCCCAGCCTGTGACATAGTATCAGGTCCCTATGTCACAAACACATACCGCAGCTGTTGTTTTGAAATTGAGCAGGAGGAAAATCAGAAAACGGATAAACGCTTCCTTGTGCAGACAGGAGAAACGCCATTGAAACGCCCCTCGGCGCGCTGCACGAGCTGGTCGCCTTACTCTGTGCCAGCCGGGAGAAAACGGGAGAAAGTAATCCAGAGAGATGTGTTTGATCATCGGAGGAATGAGGAAATGATCGATCAGTTTGACGGGTAATCCAGAGGGCGGTGAGGAAGTGTTGAATAGCCGAGGGGAAAACGGGAACGATCAAATAGCAGGGAGGATAGGACAGGGAGACATGGACGAGGACGGGTGGACCAGAACAAAACAAAATAAACACACGAACAGCTAACAAGGCAGAAGCGGCAGTCACAGCAGCCCGCTGTCCGTTCTCAAGAGCTATTCAGTTGGTTCATGAAATCGCTGGGCTGCGTGCCCTCCAGTGTTGCTCCTGGCCAATCCCGGCGCCACAGGGCGTGGTTATTGCTTATCCTATGTGGGGTTAGAAATCACGCAACGAAGATAAAAGGGGGATCGTGTGTGTGTGTGTGTGTGTGTGTGTGTGTGTGTGTGTGTGTGTCTGTCTGTCTGTCTGTCTGTCTGTGTGTCTGTCTGTCTGTCTGTCTGTCTGTCTGTCTGTGTGTCTGTCTGCACACTCACTGTATGTAAAAAAAAAAGCACTTCATGTGTATATATATATATATATATATATATATATATATTTTGTCATTTGTGTCATAACAAATAATATTTACATGTCTGATGTCAATACAGTTCAAAATAAAAGAATTGAGAGCGAGTTCTGCCTGAGATTGTGTATTTTACACAAATGGACTTTTCTCCTATTTGTCTTCTCAAGAGAGACCTTTTTGGTGAAAGCAGGGTGTATATAAATGGCTATAAGTAGAGTACAGAACATGCTAAAAGCTCACTTTTTTTTTCCTGGTGAACCCAGAGACCTACATCTTCATTTTGAGGTATTGCAAATCACTTTGGTGCTAATAGATAATTTACTGTGGGTCTTGAAAGATGACCAACAATTATGAAAATCTTTGGCCTGTGCTAAATATTGGCAGTCCTAAACTGGCCATGAATGAGTTAATAAAAAGGTCTGAAATAGCTAAAGAATTTGTCAAATTTTACCAGAAACTGTATACTCCGGAATTACAAGAAAATCTTATAGAAAAAATACATAAATATTTGGAAACTATTATCTTACCAGAAGTAACAGAAGAACAAAATAATCAACTAACTAACCCAATAAAGGAGTCCGAATTATTAGAAATCATAAAAAAGACAAAAAATGAAAAATCCCCAGGAAGTGATGGCTTCACAAATGAGTTTTATAAGGAATTTCAATCGCTATTAGTACCCCTGCTATGCAAATCCTACAACTGGGCGTTAGAGAATAATCAATATGCAAATACATGGGATATGGCAATCATTACGTTAATCCATAAGGAAGGTAAAGAATTAGAAGACTGTGCCTCATACCGCCCAATATCTTTATTAAATGTAGACCATAAATTACTTACCTCTATCATTGCAAAAAGACTACAAATTATTACTCCCATGATTATAAATCCAGACCAAACTGGCTTTGTTCCTAATAGAACTCTAGGAGACAATGTCAGAAGAACCCTGAACATAATAGAAAACTCTTCAAAATCAAAACAACAAATGCTTATCCTAACCCTAGACGCCGAGAAGGCATTTGATAGAGTGTCTTGGCCCTTCATATTTGAAGTGTGCCAAAAATTTAAATTTAACTAAACTTTTATTAGCTGGTTAAAGATTATATATAATACTCCTAAGGCAAGAATACGGGTAAATGGCACAATATCAGACTCCTTTAACCTCTCTCGGGGCACAAGCCAGGGTGACCCCTTGTCTCCCCTCATCTTTATTTTAGCAATGGAACCTTTTGCAGAGAAAATAAGACAAAATTGTAAAATACAAGGATTGACAGTGGAACAAGAAGAACATAAATTGGCAATTTACGCAGATGATCTCATCCTCTTTTTGACTAACATTCCACAATCATTGGAGGCAGTTATGGAGGAAATAAAACAATATAGTGTAGTATCTGACTACAAACTAAATATGGGTAAATCAGAAGCTATGGTAGTTGGACAATCAATATCACAAACCATAAAAGCGAAATATAAACTTAGATGGGTCCAAAACAAACTGAAATACTTAGGGGTAATGATCTGTCAGGAGCCTAATAATTTATACCAGTATAACTTTGAAACATTGGAGACCCAGATTAAACGTGACCTTAATAAATGGACATTAATACCATTATCATTAATAGAGAGAATTGAGGTAATTAAAACAAATATACTGCCAAGGTTTCTTTTCTTGTTCCAAAACCTGCCAATTTTCATACCAAAAAAAATCTTTAATCAATGGGATAAAACCCTCACAAATTTTATTTGGGGAGGAAGAAAACCTCGGATAAAATTGAAAACACTTAAATTAACCAAATTAAATGGGGGACTTGCTCTACCAAATTTCATTAATTACTATTATGCCGCTTTGATTAAACCAATCACCAACTGGTTATGTAAACAATCCATAGCAAAATGGAAACAAATGGAACTTCAACAGATGGGTAAATACTGGAACATGTATATATCTGCTAAAATGACAAAGAAGGAGATTGACAAAATTGAAAATACATATGTAAAGAGCACAATAAAGGCCTGGACAGAAGTAACAAAAACGAAGGAATTTCAGAAGGACCTGATATTTTTAAGAGAAATCGCTATGGACAGGGAATTTACACCAACCCTCAATGATAACATTTTCAAAAACTGGGCAAGCAAAGGCTTGATTCGATATAATCAAATAGTTACAGATAAGGGAATAGATAGCTTCGAAAATTTATCAAAAATATATAATTTACCAAAAACAAATTTTTACAAGTATTTTCAAATTAGAAACTATCTGATTAAAGAAATGGGCTTAAATAAAACAACAAAGGAAATACATCCTTTAATAACCTGTGTAATAAAAACATCCAGCAAAGTCAACACCAAAAATATCCTTGGCCAGATTTACCGTATAATAGAAGAAAAACCTAGAAGGCATGAAATCAAGGCAATTTCCAACTGGGAGAAAGAACTTAACTGTACGCTAACCCCAGAAATATGGAAGGACATGAGCAATAACTCATGGAAAACAACAAGTTCTCTTATCTGGAGAGAGTATTCCTGGAAAATTCAGCTACGTTTTTTTATCACGCCTGTTATTCAAGCAAAATACTCTAACGAAATTACCACAGACTGTTGGCGGAATTGTGGGGAGGCAGATGCCAACCACACACATTTTTTTTTCTCCTGTCCGGTGTTAAAACAATTTTGGACCCAAATAGGCGAAACTATGGACAACATTTTTCAGTGCAAACTTAATTTGGGCCCTGAGCAAATCCTACTGGGTAGACTACCACAATTGCTTTTACAACAAGGGGATAAATACCTCTATAGAATCTTAAGAGTAGCAGCACTTAAGCAAATAACAAAAAACTGGCTGAAACCAGAACTACCACAAATTACGAAATGGAAGAATACAATTAGCGACATTTATAAAATGGAGAGGATCAATCATAACATTAGAAACCTAACGGAACTGTTTGAGACAAGATGGAATATAATAAAAAGAGGGGATATAGAAATATAGAAAAACGCATATTTTAAGATGCTCCCCGAGTGAAACCCAACTATGTACCATTTCTTTTTTTTCTTTTTTTTTGCTTTACTAGTTTTTTTTTTTTTTTTTTTTCCCTTCTGTTTCATTAACTTTTGTTTCTTTGCTTTATTATTGTTTTTGTTTTTGTCCTTTTCTTTCTCTGTGCTTACTTATATATATGGATATATAGGTGTGTGTGCAGGGTGGATGGAAGTGGGTCCGTGAGGAGGTGGAAACGTATGTATGTATGTATGGAGGTGGCATGTGTGTGTATGGATGGATAGCTGTGTATATGGGTGTGACTGTATATGTATGTAAGAATGAGGACACTAACCATATGACCTACAGTAATGTAAGAGTGCATCTAGGTGATAACACTTGTAGAATAGTAAGTAGATATGTATTCCACAATGTCCTATACATATAAAAATGAGGACCTATGTGAGTATGTATATGTATGTGTATGTATGTATGTAGGTATGCACACATTAATGTATGTTTCTTGTTTGTTTGTTTTTCGTTTTGATTGCTTAAATTTTTGTTTTTTTAGGGAAATGTGTGGGGACTGAGGGGTGGGTGGGGGGACATGCAGTAGATATGATGATCATCATATGTTCCTTTTGCTGTAACTTTACTCATTATTTGTGAGGACTACTGTAATGGACCATCTTCTATAAATAAAAAGTATAAAAAAGTAAATAATAAAAAAAATAAAAATTAGATTATACTAATTAGAGTATGTATATGAACCAGACAGGACTGACAGAGTTTTCCGCGTACAAAAGGCGCTCGGCTCTGGGTTTGACTGCGGGTGAAGAGCAAGACTTTGCGTGTTAAATAAAAATGCTAAGAAAACATACATTTTGTAAAAGCAGTGCGGGTTGCTCTCCTGCCCCAATAAAGGGTCCTCTCTAACCATTCGTTTTTAGACCACACACACTCTTGAATAATTTAACAATTTAATCATACACTAGTATAAGAATAAACGGGTGAAGTAAAAAAACAAACATTTCTAATCAGAACTTTTAAGTGACCATGCATACTAATAGCATCACCTCTGGATATGGTGACTGCGAAATATCAGCCAAAACAAAAACAAGACAACTGTTACTTTAGCTCTGTGTTGACGGTCTTACTGTTTGTAGTCCTCTAACTGCCAGCAGGGGGCCATGAATTACACACACTCTCAAACACAGACATACACCAACACACAAAAACACACACTTGTCCACTCACCCATATGTTGCCATCCTGGTGATAGGGTTTCCAGTTCCTCCCTGTGTCGCTGTAGAGGAGACGGTACTGCGTCGTCCAATCAGAGCTGCTGTAGCGGCCCTGCGTTGCTATGGCCGTCACCTGCTTCCTGGAGCCCAGGTCCACCTGTAGCCACTGGTAATGATCACTGTCCAGAGGAGACCAGCCACCAGCACCTAGAGAGTCACAGAGTACAGAGAGTTTACTGGTAATGGTCACTGTCCAGAGGAGACCAGCCAGCAGCACCTAGAGAGTGACAGAGTACAGAGAGTTTTACTGGTAATGGTCACTGTCCAGAGGAGACCAGCCACCAGAACCTAGAGAGTCACAGAGTACAGAGAGTTTACTGGTAATGGTCACTGTCCAGAGGAGACCAGCCACCAGCACCTAGAGAGTCACAGAGTACAGAGCGTTTGACTGGTAGCCTAATGATCACTGTCCAGAGGAGACCAGCCACCAGCACCTAGAGAGTCACAGAGTACAGAGGGTTTTATGGTAATGGTCACTGTCCAGAGGAGACCAGCCACCAGCACCTAGAGAGTCACAGAGTACAGATAGTTTTACTGGTAAAGATCACTGTCCAGAGGAGAGCAGCCACCAGCACCTAGAGAGTCACAGAGTACAGAGAGTTTACTGGTAATGGTCACTGTCCAGAGGAGACCATCCAGCAGCACCTAGAGAGTCACAGAGTACAGAGAGTTTTACTGGTAATGGTCACTGTCCAGAGGAGACCAGCCAGCAGCACCTAGAGAGTCACAGAGTACAGAGAGTTTTACTGGTAATGGTCACTGTCCAGAGGAGACCAGCCAGCAGCACCTAGAGAGTCACAGAGTACAGAGAGTTTTACTGGTAATGGTCACTGTCCAGAGGAGACCAGCCACCAGCACCTAGAGAGTCACAGAGTACAGAGAGTTTACTGGTAATGGTCACTGTCCAGAGGAGACCAGCCAGCAGCACCTAGAGAGTCACAGAGTACAGAGAGTTTTACTGGTAATGGTCACTGTCCAGAGGAGACCAGCCAGCAGCACCTAGAGAGTCACAGAGTACAGAGAGTTTTACTGGTAATGGTCACTGTCCAGAGGAGACCAGCCAGCAGCACCTAGAGAGTCACAGAGTACAGAGAGTTTTACTGGTAATGGTCACTGTCCAGAGGAGACCAGCCACCAGCACCTAGAGAGTCACAGAGTACAGAGAGTTGTACTGGTAATGGTCACTGTCCAGAGGAGACCAGCCACCAGCACCTAGGGAGTCACAGAGTACAGAGAGTTTTACTGGTAATGGTCACTGTCCAGAGAAGACCAGCCAGCAGCACCTAGAGAGTCACAGAATACAGAGAGTTTTACTGGTAATGGTCACTGTCCAGAGGAGACCAGCCAACAGCACCTAGAGAGTGACAGAGTACAGAGAGGTTTACTGGTAATGGTCACTGTCCAGAGGAGACCAGCCACCAGAACCTAGAGAGTCACAGAGTACAGAGGGTTTTATGGTAATGATCACTGTCCAGAGGAGACCAGCGACAAGCACCTAGAGCACAAATGGGCAAAATGCGGCCCGCGATGGAATTGCAAATTATTTTATTTTTTTACAGTGCCCAAATAGTCAGTGACTAGAAGTCACGACTGGTGAGCACTCTCAAAAGTTCCAAAAAGTTACGGTGCACGGCTCAAAAAATAATAAGAGAGGGGCAAAAAACCAGCACTCAAAATAATTCCTTTGGGTTGTTTTATTTACCTTCAAGCAAGACAATGTACGTTTCGGCGTGGAGCCTTCCTCAGCATTGTGCTGACAGAAGACGGACATGACGTATAAATAGTGTCAAACCGGAAGTACAATCAATTACATTATCAAGTACTAGGAAATATCTCACAACATAAAATACCACTGAATATAATATCAAAAACATCAGAGAATATCAAAAAAGAGATAAAGGTACAATTTTAAACAGTATACTTGTATATAAGTCTGTATATATTACACAGCAGGAATGCAATAATGTTTTGCAGACGAGAAGAATGAGGCTGGATGGCCACACTTGTGTTAAATAAGCACAGATGAAAAGTCAACATATTAGAATAACAAAAATCAGTAAGAAAATATTAAAATAGAATTAGAAAAATACATAATAAAATGCATATAAGTGAATGCATCGGATAGAGATACTGCAGGTCCACACATGACGCTCCCACACTGCCTCACAGTGCAAGAGCATCATGCGTGAACCCACAGCACATCCACCCGACGCACCCCCTAAAGAAAACAACCTAGCAAAAGTTCTTCGTTCAAGCCCTTGGGGTGTTCTGTCTGTAAGGTATGTATCCAAAATGCCTCTCTTTGTAACAAGGCCTTGTCTCTGTCACCCCCCCTCTTCAGTGGACTGACCTGTTCTATACCCTGGAACCTGAGGGAACACACGTCGTGACCAAACTCATTAAAATGCCTGGCGACAGAGGATTTTATATCTCTGTTTCTAATGCTACTCTTGTGTTCTGAAATGCGAGTTTTCAACTCTCTGATAGTTTTTCCAATATATACTAGCCCACATGGACACTTCAATAGATACACAACAAATTTAGTTTTACACGAGATCCTACTCTTAATCGAGTACTTTCTTCCAGAGTGAGGATGGAAGAATGTCTCTCCTCTGATCATAGCATTGCATTGAATACAGTTAAAGCAAGGAAAATTACCATTCTGTACATCAGACAAAAAATGGGAGGGGCCAGGGGGGCGTGTGTAGCAGTCAGCTCTAACGATCATATCTCGTACATTTCTTGCCCGTTTTTGAGCAAACAAGGGAGGCTCGCCAAATAAATGGCCCACTTGGGGGTCACTTTGTAAGATATTCCAGTGACTTAAAACACATTTTTTTATTTCCTGAGAAGCAGGTGAAAAAGTAGCAGCACACACTATTCTAGACCCTCGGGCAGGGGTGGACTTCGGGACCAACAGGTCCTCACGTTTCAACCCCCTAACTCTCTGTAGGCTGTTCTCAAGGATTGTGTTGTTAAAACCTTTTACCCTGAACCTTGTACATAGTTCAGCAGCCTGCTCTTCAAACATATGATCAGAACTACAAATCCTCCTAATCCTCAAAAGTTGACTGTATGGCAAACCTCTTTTGAGGCTGGGGGGATGATAGCTAGAGTAGTCCAAGAAACTATTCCTGTCTGTCTGTTTTCTATACACCTTTGTCAGTAGTTGTTCAGATTTGTTTACAGAAACATCAAGGAAGGAGACAGTGTCTTCACTGTATTCTAGAGAGAATTTAATAGATGGTAGTCTGGAATTAATATAAATATTGAACTCCTCTAGTTGAGAGTGTGTCCCAGAAAACAGAAAAAATACATCATCAATATATCTGAACCAACACTTCAAAAAAATGGAGAAGGGGTTATTATTATATACAAAGTCTTCTTCAAACTTTCCCATAAAGAGGTTCGCATAATTAGGGGAACATGGACTACCCATAGAAACTCCCTGGCATTGAAGATAGTAAGAATTCTCAAATTTAAAATAATTGCTATTAAGGATCAATTTTGACAAATCAACCAAAAAGTCAGTCGGGGGCTGAAGCGTCGATCTTCTATTCAAAAAATGTGTTAGAGCTTGTAAGCCCTCCACATGAGGAACATTAGTGTATAGACTGTTGACATCCATGGTACATAAGAATACATTCTCATCAGTGAGCTGTACAGCACCTAACCTATTCAAAAAGTCAGTGGTGTCTTTCAAGTAAGAAGGAAGATCAGATACCAACACTTTAATGTGTCTGTCAAGATATTGAGAAATAGGCTCAGTAAGAGATTGTGTGCCAGCCACAATAGGCCTACCAGGCACTGGCTCAACACAGCTCTTATGGATTTTAGGTAAAGTATAGAACACAGGTCGCACAGGGTGCTTCTGTAACAAGAATTTGAATTCGTTTTGGCTGATAAGAGAATTAGCAAGGGCTGTACTCAGAAAATGCTCAACATTCTGAAAAAATTTAAGTGTGGGGTCACCCATTAGGGGAGTATAAAAATCTGTATTACCAAGTTGTCTCAAGATCTCTGTTGTATACGCTTCTTTAGTCTGGATGACAACAGCGCCCCCTTTGTCGGCATGTTTTATAACAATAGTCGAATCAGTAGAAAGTGCACGTAATGCTTTCTTTTCTTGCAACTCTATATTAGAATAGAGTCTCATTTTATTTTTGTACAAGTGTACCTTTGTAGCTACATCCTCTTCAACCAGTCGGCAAAAGGTGGCCACGGAGGGGTTCAGGGCAGGCGGAACAAAAGTACTTTTAGCCCTCAGGCCTGGTTCAGACGTGGAAATAGGAACAGTCTGTGAAGGATTCAAAAAAGGACGTGAGTGGGGGGCTCCCTTATCAAAGAAAGCACGCAGTTTAATGTTTCTCAAAAATTTAAACATTTCAATCCTAGTTCTGAAAGAATCAGCTTTAGCAGAGGGAATAAAGGATAAACCTTTTGAGAGGATGGATGCTTCTTGTGGAGACAGGGACCTGCTGGATAGGTTGATCACGTTTTCGCCCTCTGCCGCCGATTCCCTCTCCCTCTATTGAAACAACATGTATGACTTTGAAAGACACATATGAGAAGCAGGTCATGGAAGTGAAGCTTAACAAATATCGCAGAGACACCCTTGACTATAAGAACAAACGTGTCTATTCCTGGTTGTCATCAGACGGCTCAGGATCTTATCAGAGATACCGACGCAGACGAGAAGAACACACAGCTTACAACGGGCTGTCCACGGAGGATTCGGGGAGCGACGGGCCAATGAGGGGCTCCAGACGGGAGCCTTTTTTAGGCGTACCCCCACAACGCAGGTACCAGACCAGAATTTGGGCCTCAAACGCCGCCCAACCCGAAGAGGAGGCAAGCGACACCGCCAGCACCGGCAGAGGGAGAGGGAATCGGCGGCAGAGGGCGAAAACGTGATCAACCTATCCAGCAGGTCCCTGTCTCCACAAGAAGCATCCATCCTCTCAAAAGGTTTATCCTTTATTCCCTCTGCTAAAGCTGATTCTTTCAGAACTAGGATTGAAATGTTTAAATTTTTGAGAAACATTAAACTGCGTGCTTTCTTTGATAAGGGAGCCCCCCACTCACGTCCTTTTTTGAATCCTTCACAGACTGTTCCTATTTCCACGTCTGAACCAGGCCTGAGGGCTAAAAGTACTTTTGTTCCGCCTGCCCTGAACCCCTCCGTGGCCACCTTTTGCCGACTGGTTGAAGAGGATGTAGCTACAAAGGTACACTTGTACAAAAATAAAATGAGACTCTATTCTAATATAGAGTTGCAAGAAAAGAAAGCATTACGTGCACTTTCTACTGATTCGACTATTGTTATAAAACATGCCGACAAAGGGGGCGCTGTTGTCATCCAGACTAAAGAAGCGTATACAACAGAGATCTTGAGACAACTTGGTAATACAGATTTTTATACTCCCCTAATGGGTGACCCCACACTTAAATTTTTTCAGAATGTTGAGCATTTTCTGAGTACAGCCCTTGCTAATTCTCTTATCAGCCAAAACGAATTCAAATTCTTGTTACAGAAGCACCCTGTGCGACCTGTGTTCTATACTTTACCTAAAATCCATAAGAGCTGTGTTGAGCCAGTGCCTGGTAGGCCTATTGTGGCTGGCACACAATCTCTTACTGAGCCTATTTCTCAATATCTTGACAGACACATTAAAGTGTTGGTATCTGATCTTCCTTCTTACTTGAAAGACACCACTGACTTTTTGAATAGGTTAGGTGCTGTACAGCTCACTGATGAGAATGTATTCTTATGTACCATGGATGTCAACAGTCTATACACTAATGTTCCTCATGTGGAGGGCTTACAAGCTCTAACACATTTTTTGAATAGAAGATCGACGCTTCAGCCCCCGACTGACTTTTTGGTTGATTTGTCAAAATTGATCCTTAATAGCAATTATTTTAAATTTGAGAATTCTTACTATCTTCAATGCCAGGGAGTTTCTATGGGTAGTCCATGTTCCCCTAATTATGCGAACCTCTTTATGGGAAAGTTTGAAGAAGACTTTGTATATAATAATAACCCCTTCTCCATTTTTTTGAAGTGTTGGTTCAGATATATTGATGATGTATTTTTTCTGTTTTCTGGGACACACTCTCAACTAGAGGAGTTCAATATTTATATTAATTCCAGACTACCATCTATTAAATTCTCTCTAGAATACAGTGAAGACACTGTCTCCTTCCTTGATGTTTCTGTAAACAAATCTGAACAACTACTGACAAAGGTGTATAGAAAACAGACAGACAGGAATAGTTTCTTGGACTACTCTAGCTATCATCCCCCCAGCCTCAAAAGAGGTTTGCCATACAGTCAACTTTTGAGGATTAGGAGGATTTGTAGTTCTGATCATATGTTTGAAGAGCAGGCTGCTGAACTATGTACAAGGTTCAGGGTAAAAGGTTTTAACAACACAATCCTTGAGAACAGCCTACAGAGAGTTAGGGGGTTGAAACGTGAGGACCTGTTGGTCCCGAAGTCCACCCCTGCCCGAGGGTCTAGAATAGTGTGTGCTGCTACTTTTTCACCTGCTTCTCAGGAAATAAAAAAATGTGTTTTAAGTCACTGGAATATCTTACAAAGTGACCCCCAAGTGGGCCATTTATTTGGCGAGCCTCCCTTGTTTGCTCAAAAACGGGCAAGAAATGTACGAGATATGATCGTTAGAGCTGACTGCTACACACGCCCCCCTGGCCCCTCCCATTTTTTGTCTGATGTACAGAATGGTAATTTTCCTTGCTTTAACTGTATTCAATGCAATGCTATGATCAGAGGAGAGACATTCTTCCATCCTCACTCTGGAAGAAAGTACTCGATTAAGAGTAGGATCTCGTGTAAAACTAAATTTGTTGTGTATCTATTGAAGTGTCCATGTGGGCTAGTATATATTGGAAAAACTATCAGAGAGTTGAAAACTCGCATTTCAGAACACAAGAGTAGCATTAGAAACAGAGATATAAAATCCTCTGTCGCCAGGCATTTTAATGAGTTTGGTCACGACGTGTGTTCCCTCAGGTTCCAGGGTATAGAACAGGTCAGTCCACTGAAGAGGGGGGGTGACAGAGACAAGGCCTTGTTACAAAGAGAGGCATTTTGGATACATACCTTACAGACAGAACACCCCAAGGGCTTGAACGAAGAACTTTTGCTAGGTTGTTTTCTTTAGGGGGTGCGTCGGGTGGATGTGCTGTGGGTTCACGCATGATGCTCTTGCACTGTGAGGCAGTGTGGGAGCGTCATGTGTGGACCTGCAGTATCTCTATCCGATGCATTCACTTATATGCATTTTATTATGTATTTTTCTAATTCTATTTTAATATTTTCTTACTGATTTTTGTTATTCTAATATGTTGACTTTTCATCTGTGCTTATTTAACCCTGTAAGACCCACGGTTGTAATATTACAACATTTGTATTTTATAAAAAAAAGGGTATAAATCATTTGTTTTCTTGTTCTTTTTTCACCTAAACATCATCATTGGATCCTATTGTTTAGTCTTGCAATGCTATTGGCCAGGATATTTGCATATAAGTACCCCCCACAGGGCCAGGACACATCACAACTTCAAAATTGTTGACGGAGCAACAACTCTCTTTTTCACTGGACGGAATTCCTTACAAAGAAGTAAGTAAAATGCCTGTAATATTTTTTTGGGTGATCATTAGAATGTCTAGAACATGTACATATGTTATTATTGTGAAACATATCCCCCAAATGTAAATTAGAGCATGTTTTATAGAGGTTGCAATTTTACAACGGTGGGGCAGTGTGGTAGCAAATATCCAGGTGGTACTGTTAGTTTACATACCTGGCTAAGTGGAGTCTTATAGTTTTCACAATACATTTATACAGTTATATGTGTATTTTCCCCACATTGCATACCTACATATATATATAGTGTAGGCTATATGTGCATGTTTACTTTAATTACTAATTTCCAATAATATTTGTTACCAATTGTACTCAAAGACAAATATACTGCATAACATGTATTTGCTTACAATGTTTTAGTATTCACTTTCAACAGATCAGTTCCTACTTCTGTTTGTAATCATGTTTATTTGGTTTAAGTTAGTTCCTGGAGGATTCCATGTGGTAATTGTTCATGTGGGGGTTGCACACATAGGACCATCATCATTGTTCATGTGAGGGCTGGTGGGGGTTGCCCACTTAGGACCATCATCCCTTTGTGAGGATAAGCAAAGCACAATAGGTTGGCCAGACAGTATTGTGTGACTTGTGAAATGTGTACTGCAGTGAGATGTGTAAACACTACTAATGTACTAAAGTTATTTCTTTATTTTCATTTCAGAATGCCACAAGCAAGGAGAGTGGAAGAGAGTCCAAACCGCGCTCCACCCAAGGCACCACGTCAACATCCGCCATCGGATGTGCGCCAGGACCAAGTTGGACATCTCCCACGAAAGACACAGAGGCGCTGCAGGAATGGTGGCTGTTCAGGGTACACCAACTTACTATGCCACAAGTGTGATGTTCGTCTGTGTATTTCAGGTGACAGGAACTGTTTCTGGGACTATCACTGCAAATAAGCGTAAGCAATTGATTGTAAATGGTGTTCAAAGTGATTTGCAGTCACTTGGAGTATGAGAGGGGGGTGCCTGTTACATTTTGCGGAGTAATTAGGTAATTAGGTTTCTTTAGTACATTTATTGTATGTATTGTTTTTCATTTTGTTGTTCTTTTAATAAAATCACAATTCTTAAAAATATGGCTTACATTGATGTTATTATTCATAATGTATACTGTTCTGAGGCCAAATATTATTCATAATGTATACTGTTCTGAGGCCAAATAATAAACCATAACCATATAAATTAACCCTTACATTGTTTTAATGAAGTATATATACATTTGCCATGTTATTCTGACAATGAGTAAAAATGGCCTATAGGAAATTCTGCTACCTGATTGACCCTACGTTGTGATATTACAACATTTCCATAAAACCTTACAAAAACTTTTTTTTTTTTTAAACACTATATTTTCTTCTCCAAAGTACTCCTACAACACCATCAGAAAGGTTGATTATTTTTTTTTGGAAGTAGAAATATATCCGGGTCTTACAGGGTTAACACAAGTGTGGCCATCCAGCCTCATTCTTCTCGTCTGCAAAACATTATTGCATTCCTGCTGTGTAATATATACAGACTTATATACAAGTATACTGTTTAAAATTGTACCTTTATCTCTTTTTTGATATTCTCTGATGTTTTTGATATTATATTCAGTGGTATTTTATGTTGTGAGATATTTCCTAGTACTTGATAATGTAATTGATTGTACTTCCGGTTTGACACTATTTATACGTCATGTCCGTCTTCTGTCAGCACAATGCTGAGGAAGGCTCCACGCCGAAACGTACATTGTCTTGCTTGAAGGTAAATAAAACAACCCAAAGGAATTATTTTGAGTGCTGGTTTTTTGCCCCTCTCTTATTTTTTTACAGTGCACCTGAACGCAACATGCAAGATACCCGCTGAATAAGTGTCCAAATGTTCATGTCATTCTGGCAATAATCTTTATGACTAAAAGGCTAAAAGTAATCTCATGTGTAAGAAATTACTGTTCTACAGTACATTGAAGTAGAAATATAAAAAATTAACTTGTTGGTTTTGGATTTATTTAGCTTCAAGAGTGCATTTTTGTTCTTGTGTGACCCTCAACACAGGCTTTGAGAATCCCGGGCCACTTACTGATACTTATGTTTAAATTAACGCACTCACATTCTGGTTTATTCCAAGAAAAACATTCTGGCTAGTGGAAATTCTAATTGGCTGGTAACTTTAAAATCTAGCAGCCATATTGGCAGGTGGTCAAAAAAGTTAATTTCAAGCCCTGCAGGGAGAGCAGGTGGTGACATAGGAGTGAGTGCGAAAAGGATCAAATATTGGTGGTTAAGACTGAATAATTACATCACAACTGTTAATTTAAAATGAGTTATTCCTCTAAACCTGGCAAAAAAAAATCGCTGGCGCCATTCGGCCCTCAGCAAAATCTGGTAGCGAGGACATTTTTTTGTGGCCCTCTCTATCATTAAAGTTGCCCATCCATGGGTTATGGCATGACGATATTTGTTCGGCCCCCGGCAACAATCTGGGTTTCTCATGTGGCCCCCCATGACAAATAGTTGCCCACCCCTGACCTAGAGAGTCAGAGTACAGAGGGTTTTATTGTAATGATCACTGTCCAGAGGAGACCAGCCACCTCCCATGGTCCCTATACAGTATAAGCTATGAGCACCGGATGGTTCCATCATGACCCCCCAGCTCCACCCTTTTGTCCAAATATGGTCACTTCTGGCTCCAAACTGCAGACATAAACATGGTGTGGATCAAACATTGGCACGTTTTGTCAGCTGATCCTGAATGTGCTAAATTGTTTACTGATCCTCCTCTTTTCTCCAACTATAGATCTCAAAGCATCAGAGACTATATGGTGAAAGCAGACTGCTACATACCGCCCCAGCAACACACGGGGAGGCTGGATGGAGTCACCGGCTTCTACCCTTGCACACACTGTGTAGCATGTAAATATTCAAAGAAAATGAACACATTCAAAAGTGCAGTGACTAACAAACAATACACTATCAGACAATTTGTCAATTGTAGTTCATCTAATGTAGTCTACATGATTTCCTGTAAGTGTAATCTCCAGTATGTAGGCAAAACTCCTAGACCAGTTCGCACACGTATTATAGAACATATGAGTGCCATCAGACGTAAGGACATTAAGTCTCCCATTGCCAGACATTTCATGGAAGCCGGTCACTCCAGAGCAGATCTGTCTTTCATAATAATTGAACAAGTTAAGAAATCTAGAAGAGGTGGTGATCTAGAAACTAAACTCCTTCAAACTGAATCTAGATGGATATATTATTTGCAGTCTGTTAACCCAGGGGGCATGAATGAAGATCTCTCCCTCCAATGCTACCTATAGGACCTTTGTATACTTATTCATGATGAAATGTTTTTGTACTAAGAATATGAACTTATCAATGTAAAACTTCCTGTTGAAATGTGTTTTGTGTATTAAGAATGTGAACACATATACATGTATAATCTATTTCATGATTTGTATAGCCTGGGTCAAAAACTGCATAGCTTTAGTCTCTTTGTAATTAGTCCACACACCATCACCATGGTGATGATTTTGATTAATGATTCTCAGCACCTGAGCTGAGTCTACCTAGAACTCTATAAGAGCCATTGTCTGTCTGTGATCCACATACCAAGCACTGACGAAGGTCCTAGGACCGAAACGTTTGCTTTTTTATTTTCACTATGAGCACCGAGCACTTTATGGGCAAATAAAAGAAAATGATATTTTCGCAAGTCTCAGTCTAAGGAGTCTTCCTTAAATTACTATGCAGTGAGCGAGTCTATTCTGTCAGCTTTCCTTCATATTCTCTGGACCACCGCACCTGCAGCCAAACCAGAACAAGGGACAAACAAAGGCGCAACAGTTTTCTCCAAAGTCTAGTGGATCAAAATGACCCAGAATTCACCAGCCCATAAATGGCATCAAAACGTGAGCCCAAAATCAATGGGTGACATCATGTTAGCTCTGTCCATATATATATACAGTCAGTATGGGTACGAGTTCAGAGTGAGAACATGTTGGTCCATCAGAGACAAGACCTCCGCTCCCACAGTTATAGCATTAGTATGTATGACATTTCAGTATGTAATGACATTTTAATATTGGTATGTAACACATGACATGACATTTTAGAAATGCTGAAAAGACACCTACCAACTGATAACTATGTTTACTTTTTCAGGGAGACTACCTG
Organism: Poromitra crassiceps; assembly: GCF_964638095.1. Lineage (NCBI taxonomy): Eukaryota > Metazoa > Chordata > Actinopteri > Beryciformes > Melamphaidae > Poromitra > Poromitra crassiceps. Next base: position 76,379,463 of record NC_139624.1, read on the forward strand.
CATATACTGTAGCTGACCAAGGAGGAAACCGTGATAGGATTAGAATATGAGTATGACATTGTATGAAGATTTTGTTATTCATGAGGTCTATTTGCCACAAAGTAGCACAAACTGCTCACACAGAGATAAAAACAGGAACAGGACTGGTACTCTGGTTATCTTCTATCATTTCCAGCTAAGCTCTGGTTGAATAGGTTTGACTTTGGGCACAAAGTGAAATTACTTTGCCTGGGTCGACATTGCTTTGTCTATAGCTTAGATAGAAGGTTGTCAAATATTTTCAAAGCTACAGTATGATAACAGCAGTCAGCAGCTGAGTTCATGACGCTCAGTCCGACAGTATACAGGGCAGGCTAGGTGCACTAAAGTTAAAAAGCATTCCACCAAGGTGAAGTGATGATTTGGACAAAAACACAATCTCTGGGGTGGTGCAGTGGTAAGCGCTGTCGCCTCACAGCTCGAAGGTCCTGGGTTCGATTCCCACCTGGGACGTTGTGAACGCTGAAGGAATGCGTGCCCGTCCGCATGTCCTCGAGTGCCCACCGCCCGGGTGGGGTCGTCAAAAGGGCCTTTCTGTGTGGAGTTTGCATGTTCTCCCCGTGCCTCCCGGGGGTTTCCTTCATATAGGAACCCCCTTCACCAAAACATGCAATATCCCGGTTGCTAATGTGGTTCCTCCTCTGGTCGTTAAGGACGCCTGTTCGGAGGGAGGGGAACTGGTTGGAATAGCGTGAACCTCCCACATGCTATGTCCTACCGGTGAAGCTTCCACTGTAAGGTGAAAAGAAGCGGCTGGCTAACTGCCCATGTGTCGGAGGAAGCATGGAGCCAGTTTCGGCTCTCCTCAGATCGGCAGAGGGTGGAGTAGCTACCAGGATAAATAAATTAAATTAGCACTAATGGGGGATAAAAATGGGATAAAAAATCGGGGGGAGGAAATATATTTAAAAAAAAAACACACACAATCTCTAAAAGTGTCAAAGCTGGGCCAGAGCTTAGACGTCTCAATAGATGCTGTGTTTGTTTGGTCATCCTCTCAGAGCCAGTGGGCAGCAGTCCAGTCTATTTGTGACTGAAACAGCATGTCTCTCTCTTCTATAACGGCCATATATCCTCAAGCAGTTGCACCTCTTCACACCTTCAGGCTTCTACCTGAGGTGGGGCCAGACTCTCCTGGACCTGGCAAAGCCCCTCAGGTTAAATGAGCCCCGGGTCACATGGTGCAGAAACACAAGAGTGAGTCGACTACGGACAGGACGGGGGGGGGGGGGTGGGGGGATGCTGGCCATGACACCAATGCTCTGATTTCATCTGCCAGTGTTGAAATAAGAGTCAGAAACAGAAGGATGATACTAATACATACTGTAGGCTACGTATATAAAACAGATGTACAGACAAACCGACACGCGTGCATTCACAGACAAACTCTGCAGCAAACGTCAAGCACAATCTGCAGCAAAGAGCAGATGCTGTGACTGAATACTGACTGTGAAATGGCTATTCACCTTATTCACCACGCCCACTTTTTCTCTCTTCCGCGTTACACGCAATTGTATTTGTTCTTCTTTGTTGGCGGACAATTTCAAAACAAAACGTCACTATAATAATGAATGAAGTTTGGCAACATTCAGAATTAAGCTACACTGCGGCCAACTTCAGTTACATGTTCATAGCGTTACTGCTGCGAGGAGTTGATGGCTGTACCTGGTCGGCATTTAACGTTCGTTACAAAAGCACGTCGACAGTGTTTTCTCACTGCCAGTAGCCTACAGTAGGGTTTGACAGATAGCCGACCGGTCAGCACAGCCAGCGCTCCCAGTCCTCGCTGCTCGTTACATATTTCCAAATAGGCGTTATTCTGATAAACTGGTCACATATATGTTACGTTCTCACCTGAAAAATATTAAAACTTTAAAACAGTTTGTTTTTTGCTTGAAAACAGCTTTTTGGCAAGTGTAAACATTACTAGGGTATAGGCGTAATCTACTTCCGTGTCTAAAACCGGAAAGACTATTACAAAATGACGTCATGCAGAAGCGTCCTTGTATGGGCAAAGAATAAGGTGAATAGGGAAGAGTGGGTCGTGGATGGACTGTGAACCAGTCATGTCACAGCCCTCTGCTTTGAGTCTGTCTGATATATGTTTTTCTAGCGGGACACTGACACAGATAGGAGAGCGACAGGCTGAAAGCACCAGTAAAGAAGAGTGACTGATAGGTTTGAAAACAAGTGTCAGACAAAGTGAGAAGCAGGGAGTTGAGAGACAAAAAAAAGAGTGACTAGACTATGACAAGCGAGAGAGGGAGAGAGCGTAAAACGTATAGGGGGGAGGCATGAGAATGTCAGACTGAGATAGCCAGGTGATGAAATAGGGAGTGGGTGGGTTGCGATGTATCCCCCCCCCCACCACCACAATCCCATGTCTTATCCAATTACAGAGCCATTACAGTCCAGCCCTGGCCCTGACAGATAACCAGGCCCATATCAGTGGAAACGTCAATACCTCAAAAACCCGCTGCAGCAAAGCCATCCCCCCGTGGGGATAAAACGCTATCGGGAAGGGTGGTGGGCTTGATGGATGGGTGGGGTGGCTGGATGGGTGGCATTTGGCCATTCCACATGATATCGACTGAGAGCAGACTGCAGGAACGTTCAAATAAAATATACTATATCTGGAACAGAGAAAAAACTGGAAAAGCAGTGTTTCCCCTACCATTCTACAGGCCTGGCGGGCCCGCCAGGCCAACGGCGCCCCCGCCAGGCCAGAAAAAGAATTGCAAATATATATATATATATATATATATATATTTGTTTTCTGCTCTCCCCAAAATTTCAATAAACCTTTATGGCATATTATTACAACACAGCAATACTGGGGTTGACAGTAATAGAAGATGCCAAATCATTCAAAACACTAAGCATTTTGCTTTTAGGAGCATTGTGCCAGCGTGCAGCGCTGTTCCAAAACATGTCAACGTGTCGTTGCCTGCGAAACGCACATCCCATAATACAACTGTTTGCATTGCATCCCATAATAGTATGATGATACTTGGGATGCCATTGCGAACAGGTTAGCTAAAAGTTTAGCGTCGCCAGCGAGGGCCCCCACCGTTGCGGTTAGGGCTGGCACGGATCAGAAAACCCACGGATCAGATCGCGTGACGGATTTTGACCCACGGATCACGGATTTTTCGGATCAGCAAAAAAAAAAAAAAATAGGCTATATCAGATTTTTTTCTCTCAAAATTAGATTTTCGATTTGATTTTTTAATACAGTGGGGCGGCTTAGCTAGAAATTTCATAAGGATTGTGCACTTTGTGAAAGAAGCACCAAATTTGGTACACATGTAGCCAAAGGCATTCAAAAAAGATTTGGATATGGAGCCATCATGAATTTTCAATCTGTCGCCCATGGCAACCATTTCATTCAAAATGGCCACCAAATAACCACAACAATTGAGCATTTTGTAATAAATGCACCAAATGTGGTACACATGTAGCTAAAGGCATTCCAAGATGATTTGGATATCGAGCCCTCATGGATTTTCAATATGTCACCCATGCGTGATTTCTAACCCCACATAGGATAAGCAATAACCACGCCCTGTGGCGCCGGGATTGGCCAGGAGCATTGAAGCTTGGGACTAAAGCACCTGGGGTTTTTCATCTTTTAAAATAAAGATGTTTAAAAAACTATTGCTTGTTACATTTTCAGTGCTGTACCTTTTCTCTGGGTAAGAATTGAGCTTGAAATGAACGATAATGATACATTATATTATATGAGCTATGAACGTGAACACAACACCGTTTATATTATTGCATGTGTTTGTAGATTGTGTACATTGTGTAGTGTTGGATATTGGGATATTGGGTCACTATGAAGGGTCCTTGGTACTGTTTTGATATGATGGCTCGTTAAACGCTTGTTATGGTCCAAAGTTTAGTTTAAATCAATGCGCCCTGCACTTATTTGGTACATGAGAAGAAGAGATATAACGGGCTTGTTTTATCCTTTTGTTCCAATACTATTACTTATTTTATTCTGGTGTGCTATTCATGCTGTGTGTTGCTTATAAAATTAGGCTAAAAAATAGCATTAGCTTTTTATATAATAACATTCGAATATCATGCTGTATTGGTTTATATTTGAATTAGAACTGTTTTACTGTCATGTACTGTCACATATACTACAAAGCCTTGAAGCCACTGAGAGAAAGGGGAAGAGGTTACTTTAGGTTACTTTCGTTTTCCTCGTTGGTGAATGCAATGAGATCATGCTTTCTGCCTGGGTGCTTTGCTGGGGGTGTCTTCATCTACTGTCTCCCCTCTAGGTGTAAAGCCAGAGGAGGGGGAAGAGTGAGATGGGGGGGCACCTATGCAGAGCGGCCTAGCACACAATTTAAGAGTATATGCCTGCTTAGGTACTGTTTTTTGAGAAACTACACTGTTTGTTTATCCTTTGTTTATCCTTTGTTTACCCTTATCTGCTTTGTTCAAAGTAGATAAGGGAGGGGCTGATAAACAGAGCAGACCACAAGGCCCTTCTACGTGTCTAGGAGAGAGCAAGGGACGGGAGGAGAGTGATACCGAGCACCTGCCCACACCCTTTTTAAGAAAATGTATCTTTGCTTTGCGCTGTCAGTGAGAGGGCCCATTGTATTCCCCAGCTGCATGAAGATTAATGTTGCGGCCTGTCAGATAACAGGGGGAGTGACGTGTGTCAATTAAGGACAAGGCCATATTATCTATGTACACCGAGGTCCCCGGAGGAGCTGAATGAACTTAAGAACCCTCAGAATGGGTGGAGTTATAGATTCAGGACTGGCCATTGGATAAAAGAAGTCACATTTCTCTGGGAGGGGGGAAACTAACCAGCAAACCCCTAACTAGCTCTCTAGTAGGCAGAGAGCCAGAGCTGGACACCTGCTCCAGCCATCACATGACCAAAGTGAGCTCATGGGAAGCCGGCCTCAAAGGTGGGGGGGATTCTAGCATATTGGGAGGGGGTGAATCTTGTATAAATATGGGAGAGCCACACAGAGAGACAATCATACTTCATCACTTTTTGGGAAGACTGCTTCAGAGCCTACACTTTTGAAAACAGCTTTTTCATATTTTAGGACTTCTTGTCTTGAACGAAAACTTTGTTTTATATCTTGTAAACTTTTATTTTTTGAACTTAAATAAATATTTTTTTAAACCTATCTTCACTCCTTTTTCCTGCCGGTACCATTTTGAGGTTCTCCTCGCTTCAAGAGCAGTGAGTATTTCCACCAGAGGCACCTTTAAGCCTTAGGTATAATACCTGGCCCAATAAGGGCCGCGGGCACGCACTAAGCGTGTCCCCTCCCTTGAGTGTGTTGAGTGTAATGAGGGTGACTAGTTTCAGTGGAAAAATGGACGTAGCATTTATCCACCCGGTTTAAGGTAGAACATTTCTCTAAAGCGTTTGATTGCTTCTGTATATCATCTGTACTTAAGCAGGAGAAAGTGCCCTGGATAACTGGGACCGGCTGGTGACAGACTTTTTAAGTCTGACACGGCTGGAAGTGGTTATCGTAGCCGGGGTTTGTGTTTGAGTTTTAATCCTGATGAACAGAGCTCTGGTCTAAATACTGGTGATTGCTAATCAAAGAATATTTGTTGTGTGAATCAGCGGGTATAAAAAGAAGAGTGATTAACCCCTACTATCTGTGAATATAAATTTATCGATAGAAAGATTAACTATATACTCTGAACTCCAGGGCTTCCATAGGCTAGTAAAGTGGAAAACCACGTCTGACCGATTCGAGCTAGATTAGCGAAGCCGGAGTCTAAAAATAAAGGGTCATAAGGTCAGAACCTAGAGGGACATAATATATGGTGGCTTGTAGGGAACTCTCGTATACCGGATGAGGGTTTTTCTCCCCAGGCATCAAAAGTGCTGGAAGGAGATTATATTTTGGTATCGCTCAGGCTATATTATTACGTTAATATAGTTTGGATATTTTAAAGTATTCCATAAGCGACCTGAAAGGTCAGCTCTAGGGGTTTTTCCGCTACAGTAGATTACAATTATTATGCTTATTATTAGTATTACTATGCTAAGGAAGGTAGGTGACCATAATTCATTTCAATGTCCGCTCTCGAAATCGCTCTCCGTTCTCAAGAGCTATTCAGTTTGTTTATGAAATCGCTGGGCTGCGTGCCCTCCAGTGCAGAGCCTGCTCCAGTGTTGCTCCTGGCCAATCCCAGCGCCACAGGGCGTGGTTATTGCTTATCCTATGTGGGGTTAGAAATCACGCGTCACCCATGGCAACCTTTTCTTTTCAAAATGGCCGCCAGATAACCACAAATATGGAGCATTTTGCGATTAAAACATCAAATTTGGGACCGATGTAGCCAAGGGCATTCCAAAATTATTTGAATAGAGTGGATGTCAAAACACAGCCAGGGCACACGGGTGACACCACTGCTGTGAAACTCAGCATGGGGTTCAATGTCAGCTAAATACACTATGCTTTAATGCTATACTTTATGTATCCACTAGTTCACAGTAGGCTAGTAGTGTAGTTTAGTTTCCTAAATGCTATCTAATTTTAACCCCAGATCTAGTTAATATTATGTAGTATATTTAGTAGGGATGGGCATTTCTAGCAAAAACACTATTCGAAATTCGCTGGCCAAAGTCGACTTTTAATCGAAATTCGAAAATTAAAATTAAAATGTAAAAAATTAAAAATGTAAAAAAGAAAAGAAGAAAAAAAAACAAAAAAATTGTGAGTGAAATGTTGCATTGTCTCCCCTGATTCTAAGTCTAAGGCTTTATTAATTAATAGAAAAAGCTTCTGCTGTGGAAGGGGTGCCAAAGTCACCCCCTCTCCCTCTTCATGGGATTTCATCCACCATTCATTTTTCCATAAACCTTGCTTAAAATGCTTATAAAAATTGTTTTACTTGCTCAAACCAAGCGATTCGACTATACTTAGAATCAGGGGAGACAATGCAACATTTCACTCACCAATTTTTTTTTTTTTTTTTTTTTTCCGAATTTCGACTCATCAATAATAAAAGTCGACCTTGATAATAACAACGATTATTCGAAAATTCGAAATTCGATGCCCATCCCTAATATTTAGATGTAGTTAGATAGCCGCACCTGAATTGACAGGATGTGCCAGCGCGGGAGAACCGAGCCAAGGGTAATGGGGCTTTGCATGACTTTCATGTAGTTACCCGGATGGTGTACAGATCGCACAGGAATTAAATAGCATTGGATGAACGATCGGGCTAGGTGTAGGTCAATTTTCACATCCGAACCTAGTTGAATCCCATACATAGATACAAAGAATTACTGCAAGAATCCAAGAAAATGTCAAAGAACTTCAAACTTGTGGAAGTCGATGGTCAAGGACCATCAACCTCTCGTGCAGACAAAACTGACTGGAAGCTCTGTGTTATCTGCCAAGAACACAAGGAAGAGGCATTACCATGTCCTTTGCAGTCCAAACGACAAGACAAGGGTAGTGGGTACAGATCACTTGCAGAGCATTTGATCCAGTTCAAAGAACTTCGCCAGCTCCCTTCAACATTCACACTTGAGAGACTAGATGAGGGCCAAGGTATTGAAGCAACAATGGTTGCAAACCAAGCTCAGTACCATAAAACATGTAGGCTCAAGTACAATGCAACCAAGCTCCAAAGAGCACAAAAGCGAGCACTGGGAACAGACAGTGAAAGTCCTGACCCACAGACAGAATACAAGCACACAAGGTCCCAATCATCAAGCACTTCTGAAATGAGACAAGACACCTGCTTATTCTGCAGAGAGTCTGCTGGTCATGAAGACTTTTGTCAAGTTGAAACAATAGAATTTGATGATCGTGTGCGCACTGCGGCAGCCCTTGTTCAAGACACAGAACTAATTGGGCGACTTAGTGTCGGGGACATGGTGGCCCTCGAAGCAAAGTATCACCTCAGGTGCCTCAATGGTCTGTACAATCGTGCACGACAGGCTAAACTCAAAAGTCCTAATGATAATGGTAAGGGACAGGCAGAATCAGCCACTGACATTGCGTTTGCTGAACTGGTTCTTTACATAGATGAGACCAGGCAAGAAGAGGAGACAGCATCTGTCTTCAAGCTAGCTGAACTTGGACAGCTCTACAACTCAAGAATGGAGCAGCTTGGAGTAGAGGTTGATAGCAGAGTTCACACTACACGACTGAAGGAGAAGCTTCTTGCTGAGTTCCCCGATATGCAATCACACAGCAAGGGAAGAGACATCCTGCTAGCCTTTGAAGAAGACATCGGCACTGCTCTTGCCAAAGCCTGTGAGCAGGATAGCAACAAAGATGTTGTGCACATCGCACATGCTGCAAGAATTGTCCGCCAGCAGATATTTGGTGTGGCCAAGCCATTTCAAGGTTTCCCTGAAAGATGCCAAGAGGACTCTGTGCCACAACTGCTGCTTTCCCTGGTCAACATGATCCTAGAGGGACCCAGTATCAAAGACCAGATGGTAGAAACAGCATCTCCTGCAGCACTCACAATTGCTCAGTTGCTCAAATTCAACAGTGTCAAGAACAAGCGGGAACCAGGCCTTACAGCCTCTGTCAGACACAGTACTTCACAGGAAACACCAATTCCTTTATACATAGGACTGATGCTGCATGCCCACACACGTAAAAAGGAACTGGTGGAGAGAATGGCAGACCTGGGTTTGAGCATATCCTATGATCGTGTTCACAAACAGGTCCAAAAGCCTAAAAAAGTGAAACTAATGTCTTTAACACAAATCACAATTGTTGTGGTCATCTAGCATTCATTTCGAAACAATAGTTGTCATTGGTGACACACTGAATATTTTTAGAATAACTTGGGCAACATGTGTACCAAATCTGGTGCTTTCATCACAAAAAGCACAACGGTTTTGGTTACCTGGGCGGCCATTTTGAGAGAAAAAAAGTGTGTGACATATTGAAAATCCATGGGGACCAAATGTTCAAATCATTTTGGAATGCCTTTAGCTACATGTTTACCAAATCTGGTGCTTTTATTACCAAATGCAAAATTATAGTGGTTATCTGGTGGCCATTTTGAAATAAATGGTTGCCACGGGCGACAGATTACAAATCCATGATGGCTCCATATCCAAATATCTTTTCAGATTCAGATTCATTTATTTAAAGAATGGGACTTTACACATTAATGAACAGTACAGCCGTACAGTAAATATGCCAGGTTGTAGCCCAAGGGCTAGTTTCCACCTGTAGTCCCATGGCAGGTTGATGTAATCATGAAAGCGAAAGAAAAATTAATAATACAACAAAGATTAAAAGTACAGAAAGTTAGTAAAACCAAAAATGATTAAAACACACAATTAATAGTACCAAAAAAAATTAATAGTATAAAAGGTTAGTGAAACCTAAAATAAATAAAATAAATAAAACACACAGAGCATGCTGCAAAACATGGCAAATGATCTGTTAAGTATGTTAATTGTGATCACATTGTTGGTTTGATCTGAGCCATATTTTCAACTGGCCTTTGAAGGTGGCGAGACTCGGGCATTCTCTAATCGAGGGAGGTAGATTATTCCAGAGAGTGCTTCCCATGAAGGATAGGGTCTTCTGACTAAAGGAAGTTTTTCTAAAGGGGACCTCACAGACCTTGTTCGTAATGGCCCGGGTGACACGGGTCGAGTTGGCGGTCGCACGATATTTGATAAAGTCAGCAAGAGGAGGCGGCGCCAGTCCATGTAGAACTTTGTATATTAGACAGGCAGAGGTGAAATTTCTAAAGTTCTCAAAACTTAGCATGCCATATTTACGTATGACATGGCAGTGGTGATGAGAAAAGGGTTTTTTATCTAGTATTTTCAGGGCTTTTTTATAAAGTAGTTCGGCTGGTTTGAGGATGGTTACTCCTGTCAGCGACCAGCTATCACTTTTGATTGCCTTTGGCTACATGTGTACCAAATTTGGTGCTTCTTTCACAAAGTGCACAATCATTTTGCTAATCTGCCCCACTTGATGCTACGTTAAGCTACTCGGTGGCCCCACGTGTTGTTTTGTTGTTATAAGGCAACATTTCACCGTCCGGTGATAATGTGTTCGTGAAACGTGTGTGTGTGTGTGTGTGTGTTGTGGCTTTCGTTATCTTGTGCAGCGCGCAACACGCTGCTCGCATTCCTGTGATTTTTCAGAGGTGTTGAAATAAGTTTGTTGTCTTTAGTAGCCACTAGCCACAGCCTTCAGAGAGACTTTACAACGGCGACAAGGGATGAGGAAGCTTACTTGTGCATGCCATGATGATGCCTGTCTGTGTCTGGCTGCGCTAACGTTAAAGTCCCTGGAAACCAAAATCCACAAAAACGTTCTAACTATGTTATTTAGGGTCTTATGTTAGTAATTGTGTGTCTCAGAAATTATTATACATTACTTTCAACCCAAAGCCTTAAAATCGACACTTTTCTACAAGATTCTACAAGGTACTTCCTCATTGAAGAGAGCAGTGCGCCAGGTGCTAAAATGCAGGAGCTTATGACGTCATAAGCTCTATATAACCTTTGTACACGCGTGCAACCCGCCCTACTGTGTGTGTGTGTGTGTGAGTAACCTCGCGTCACCAGGCTGTGTCGAGCGCTATGCTGCTCTCTCTCTCTCTCTCTCACTAGTCCCGAGAGAGAGAGAGAGAGAGAGAGAGAGAAGCATAGCGCACACACAGCACACAGAGTGGGAGGGAGACAGACACTGAGCGAGCGCTGTGGGGGCAAAGAACGGACAGAGATCTCTTCCTCTCAGTACGCTATGCGCGAGGCGGAGCAACGCGCGAACACACAGACACACACACACACACACACACACACACACACACACTTCTCTCCCTCTCTCTCCGAGAGAGAGACAGAGAGAAATTTCCCTGCTGCAGACGGGACACGCCCACACAGTCCGCGGGAGAAAATACACTCTAAAAACGAATTGATTCTCATGAGTTTTGCCATGACTGTCAAACCTAAATTTATATACTTTGCGACGTTCATCATCGTTCAAATTTGGCTGGTGGCTTATTAACATAGGTTCCTGTGATGTGATGAACTCAAAATGCTAAATAATAAAAACATATTTCTGGTTTCCAGGGACTTTAACATGTTGGCACAGGAAAAGAAAATTTGAAAACATACAGAAATACCCATTGTAATAGGTGAGCTGAGCACATCAATAAACTATGTGTCATATATTTATTTAGGTAGACATTCAATTTTTGATGGCACAAGTAGGGATGCACCGATCCACTTTTTTTCAGTTCCGATCCGATCCGATATCTTGAATTTGGATATCTACCGATACCGATTTTATTCCGATATCATCGCTATTTTTTCTTGACTATACAGTACAGACAAAAATTTGGCCAATTGAAGAAAAAATGAAAGAAAAATACAACTTGCAAAAAACAAAATGAAGAAAAATATACAAGGCAAATGAGGATACTTCTAAATCAAATCACCACTATTTTGGCATTGCTGCTTTAAACAAGGGCCCTCTGTCTGTAGCTGCCTCCTATACTAAGATACATTAGTTAGTGTTTTGTAATCAATTCTTTCATTACATTAGCTGTTAGGTACCTGGTTCATAATATCCCACAATAACAATTGCGTCATTAGATATTTCCAAAACAATTTGAATTGATTCGTGAAAAGTAATATAGCCTACATTGATTTGCCAAGATATGTCTTGTGTGTCGTTATTTTTACTGAAATGTTTTGTGCAAATTAGTACAACCACGAGTGTGTCGCTATGTGAGGCTACCGGTAGAGATGCTGCGATCCGATCATGTGATCGGATATCGGCGCGATATCAGCCAAAAAACATGGATCGGATCGGATTCCAGCGAAAATGACCGATCCAAGGCTCCGATATAAGCACTCCATTCCATGACTCCGCTCCAGGATTTCTATCCAGCATGCAGCAGCAGCAGCAGCAGCACACAGAGGCCGCGTTGAGCCTAGGATGGCCAGGGCCAAAACGTTGTCTTGCTTCAACATACATCGCATCGCATAAACCATTTCCACCCGCAGGTTTGAGGAGTAGCTAACATAAACGTCAGATAAATACTCTATAGGCTAACGTTACCCACTGAGGCAGCTAACATGGCTAATTAGCTAGCTAACACCAACTATCTTTCTCCTCTAACTCACGTTAACGACACGTTAGTTGACTGAGCGAACGGCGCTGTACAGCAGGTCGTTATCAAAACGTATTGCACTGAAGAGAAGTAACATTAGATAATGACGAAAGACTCCTCCAATCTGGCAGTGGAAATGTATGCACAAACTTTGTGTGTAACTTTGCGAGACTCAACCGAATGACTGATGAGTCTCGCGTTGAGCCTAGGATGGCCAGGGCTTAGATCTGCATGAGCACGACCCGTCGTAATTTGTCCAATTCAAGGTACATTAAAACGTTGTCTTGCTTCAACATACATCGCATCGCATAAACCATTTCCACCCGCAGGTTTGAGGAGTAGCTAACATAAACGTCAGATAAATACTCTCTATAGGCTAACGTTACCCACTGAGGCAGCTAACATGGCTAATTAGCTAGCTAACAGCAGCTATATCTTTCTCCTCTAACTCACGTTAACGACACGTTAGTTGACTGAGCGAACGGCGCTGTACAGCAGGTCGTTATCAAAACGTATTGCACTGAAGAGAAGTAACATTAGAAAATGACAAAAGACTCCTCCAATCTGGCAGTGGAAATGTATGCACAAACAGGGACAGGGCTGTGTGTGTGAGAGAGAGACACAGGGACAGGGCTGTGTGTGTATGTGTCCTGTGTGAGACAGAGTGGGGGTGTATGTGTGAGGAAACAATAATTATTTGTGTCCAGTGTTCACCCATTACAAAAGAAGTGTGTATTTGATTGTTATGTTTTAGTTTTACATCAAATTAATTAGATGAACTAAATCGTTTACATACTATATTACCAAAGCACACACATACATAGGCTACCTAACCCTAAAAATGTTTGTTGCCTGCTAGCTATCAGACAGCATAGAGAGACTTAAATATGTGCTGTATCGGTATCGGATCGAAATCGGTATCGAATCGGGTATCGAAATTTGATCGGAATCGGATCGGTTTTGAGCTAAAATATCGAAATCGGATCGGAATTGAAAAATCTTGATCGCAGCATCTCTAGCTACCGGCATTAACGTTATCGGCCCCATCCCTAGGCACAAGGGTTTTCTGGTCACATTTGTTTCCCGCAAAAACTGCCGCGCTTAATATTGTTTGGCCCGCGACTCCTTATATTTTTCTGTATGCGGCCCACAACCAAAAAAGTTTGGCCACCCCTGGTTTACACAGCCTGTGACGCTTGTTAAAGCCGTGATCGTTGTGGGATTATTACACCTGAGAGACAGACAGACGCGGACTCTGTACTGCACTCACTAATGCACTTTAGGATGGCTTGAATGTGTTGTATACGGTTAGTTTTATTTTATTTTTGTGTTGAGATGACAAGTTTTGCACTGTGTTTCAAAGTGATAATAATAATAATAATAATAGTAATAATAATAAGTTCAGTGTTTCTGCCTGTGTTGCTGTCTGTTGTAGTGTAATTGTAAAACGACCTAAAGGGAGAGCAGGTCACCAAGTGAGTGAGAAAAGGAGAAAATACTGAATAATGACATCACTACAGTATAATCCTAATGTTAATTTAAAATTATATATTCCTCTAAGGGGCGTAATTATTTTGACTATAATTCCATCCATAAGTAACACAGTGACAGAATGTAGGACTGTTTTGGTCATGGGTTTCATACACTTTCAGCAATAAAACATCTAAAAGCATTTTTCATTGAGAACTGAATTGAATTTTAATATAATATATTGAAATTCAATATATCACAATGACAAATGTGACAATATGTGTCAAGGGGCAGAAATCAATCATGATATTAGCTCCATTTTATTCGGCTGTAGTAATCACCCAACACAATTTCACAAGCTCTCCATCCAAATCATATTATTTTTACATTAGAGAGACACTATTAAATTGTTGTTTACATCCTAACAAGTGTCATGGTCAGGGCTTCTAGACTTGACAGTTGGCTTCGTCGAGTTTTCTAGCAAAACACTGACACATAAATGGCTGTCTCATCAGACAAAGGCGACAGCTCACATGGTTAGGAGACATGAGTAGCTCAAGCGAGAACATCTGCGCCTCCGGACAGCCCAGTCTGGTGTGTTGGTAGCGCTTATTGGCGGTGATTAGCGCTATATACACTGCTCATTCCTACATTCAACACAGCACAATACAAGACCCCTACAAACACGTAACGTTACATTGCAACAAACTAAGGAACAAGGCTGTCGCAAACGATCACGTCCATCTTCTGTATGAACCACGTGATAAGGGAAGGGATAACACTGGTACGGAAGCCGCTATAAGGACATCCGTATTATGTCACTTCCTCAGCTATGCCTCCTTCTGATAGTAGTAGTAGTAGTAGTAGTAGTAGTAGTAGCTACTTTATTGTCCCCGTGGGGAAATTGGTTTTTGGTAAGAATCATCATTGTTGGCGGTGTTACAAGAAAACGGGCACAACACATGGGACAACACAGCAACAGCAAGAGCATAGAAAATCAAATCAAAACACAGTGCTCTATCAAAACACTATAGCAGCTGCTGGTCACAACAGTATGTGAAATAAGGAATAAATAAAATAGTGTCCTGGCTAGACCTGCTAGGCCGAGTTAAACTAACTAGCCAGTGCCACTATGATTTGTGGCTCAGAAATTATATATTCTTCACATACAGGCTTTTACTTATTACATTGTATTGTTGTTGTATCAAATAGTGACACCCCTATCATGTATTGGGTGTACCCTTGACCACACACTGCCATGAAAAATGTCTAATGTCGCATCATGTAATGAAGGTAGGCTACTGGATTTTGACACATTTCGATGCCATTTCGATTTAGTACTGATAGCTGATTTTATTATATCCTAGGTATAGTTGATATATCCACCAGGACCTAAAGTTCGTATTTCGTTCCCTTCCATGTCTCATGTTTTGGAATGACAATAAATATCCTTGAACCTTGAACAGACATGAAATTGGCCTTTTTTTTTTACTCATCCAACACCCTGCTTCACTCCTGCGCATATTAACGCCTGGCAGCTGCCCAAGTGCCACCACTGCCACCGTCTGCTCGGGCTTACTGAGAAGCGTTACAGTAGGGGGGCTCGGTGCTCGGGGGGAAGGGGAAGTGTTTCTCATTCATTTGCCAAGGCCAGATGTTCCCAGGCGGTCTGGGGAAATTGAACCACCAATCTCCAAAACATTCTCCTCTGACCTCCCTCCCCCTGTTTTTCATTGTGTTCATTTCAGCCTGGTAAAGAGGTGAATGAAAGGACAAGGCTATGGAGGGGAGGATGTAAAGCGGGCGAAGGAGAAGGCAGGTGAGGGGTAGCAGGTTGCAGACAGAACAGATGGGAAAGAGAGAGACAGAGAGAGAGAGAGACAGACAGAGAGAGAGAGAGAGATTGAAAAGTCCGGAGAGACGGACTGGCTCGATAGATGAAGCAGGGGAGGGAATAAGCGGCGTTGGGCAAAGTGTCCCGGAAAGACGGAGTGAAAAAGTGATGAGCGTCAGGTGGATGAAGGAGGTATGAGTAAAAAGGCGTGAGGGAGAAACAAAGGCAGGTCCACAGAGGTGAGATGGGAAAACGCCATCACAGATTGGAGAAGAGAGGCGAGCAGGAGACGGGGGAAGGAAAGAACAGATGAGAGGTGAGAGGGGAGGTGGGCGAGCTTGACAGAGGTTAGGAGGGAAAAGAGTGATACATAAGAAAAGAAGAGAGGAGCGTGAGAGGTGACAGATGTTAGGAGGGAAAAGAGTGATACATAAGAAAAGAAGAGAGGAGCGTCAGAGGTGACAGAGGTTAGGAGGGAAAAGAGTGATACATAAGAAAACAAGAGAGGAGCGTGAGAGGTGACAGAGGTTAGGAGGGAAAAGAGTGATACATAAGAAAAGAAGAGAGGAGCGTGAGAGGTGACAGAGGTTAGGAGGGAAAAGAGTGATACATAAGAAAAGAAGAGAGGAGCGTCAGAGGTGACAGAGGTTAGGAGGGAAAAGAGTGATACATAAGAAAACAAGAGAGGAGCGTGAGAGGTGACAGAGGTTAGGAGGGAAAAGAGTGATACATAAGAAAAGAAGAGAGGAGCGTGAGAGGTGACAGAGGTTAGGAGGGAAAAGAGTGATACATAAGAAAAGAAGAGAGGAGCGTCAGAGGTGACAGAGGTTAGGAGGGAAAAGAGTGATACATAAGAAAAGAAGAGAGGAGCGTCAGAGGTGACAGAGGTTAGGAGGGAAAAGAGTGATACATAAGAAAAGAAGAGAGGAGCGTGAGAGGTGACAGAGGTTAGGAGGGAAAAGAGTGATACATAAGAAAAGAAGAGAGGAGCGTGAGAGGTGACAGAGGTTAGGAAGGAAAAGAGTGATACATAAGAAAAGAAGAGAGGAGCGTGAGAGGTGACAGAGGTTAGGAGGGAAAAGAGTGATACATAAGAAAAGAAGAGAGGAGCGTGAGAGGTGACAGAGGTTAGGAGGGAAAAGAGTGATACATAAGAAAAGAAGAGAGGAGCGTCAGAGGTGATAGAGGTTAGGAGGGAAAAGAGTGATACATAAGAAAAGAAGAGAGGAGCGTCAGAGGTGACAGAGGTTAGGAGGGAAAAGAGTGATACATAAGAAAAGAAGAGAGGAGCGTCAGAGGTGACAGAGGTTAGGAGGGAAAAGAGTGATACATAAGAAAAGAAGAGAGGAGCGTCAGAGGTGACAGAGGTTAGGAGGGAAAATAGTGATACATAAGAAAAGAAGAGAGGAGCGTCAGAGGTGACAGAGGTTAGGAGGGAAAAGAGTGATACATAAGAAAAGAAGAGAGGAGCGTGAGAGGTGACAGAGGTTAGGAGGGAAAAGAGTGATACATAAGAAAAGAAGAGAGGAGCGTGAGAGGTGACAGAGGTTAGGAGGGAAAATAGTGATACATAAGAAAATAAGAGAGGAGCGTCAGAGGTGACAGAGGTTAGGAGGTAAAAGAGTGATACATAAGAAAAGAAGAGAGGAGCGTCAGAGGTGACAGAGGTTAGGAGGGAAAAGAGTGATACATAAGAAAAGAAGAGAGGAGCGTGAGAGGTGACAGAGGTTAGGAGGGAAAAGAGTGATACATAAGAAAAGAAGAGAGGAGCGTGAGAGGTGACAGAGGTTAGGAGGGAAAATAGTGATACATAAGAAAATAAGAGAGGAGCGTCAGAGGTGACAGAGGTTAGGAGGGAAAAGAGTGATACATAAGAAAATAAGAGAGGAGTGTCAGAGGTGACAGAGGTTAGGAGGTAAAAGAGTGATACATAAGAAAAGAAGAGAGGAGCGTCAGAGGTGACAGAGGTTAGGAGGTAAAAGAGTGATACATAAGAAAAGAAGAGAGGAGCGTCAGAGGTGACAGAGGTTAGGAAGGAAAAGAGTGATACATAAGAAAAGAAGAGAGGAGCGTGAGAGGTGACAGAGGTTAGGAGGGAAAAGAGTGATACATAAGAAAAGAAGAGAGGAGCGTCAGAGGTGACAGAGGTTAGGAAGGAAAAGAGTGATACATAAGAAAAGAAGAGAGGAGCGTGAGAGGTGACAGAGGTTAGGAAGGAAAAGAGTGATACATAAGAAAAGAAGAGAGGAGCGTCAGAGGTGACAGAGGTTAGGAGGGAAAAGAGTGATACATAAGAAAAGAAGAGAGGAGCGTGAGAGGTGACAGAGGTTAGGAAGGAAAAGAGTGATACATAAGAAAAGAAGAGAGGAGCGTGAGAGGTGACAGAGGTTAGGAGGGAAAAGAGTGATACATAAGAAAAGAAGAGAGGAGCGTCAGAGGTGACAGAGGTTAGGAAGGAAAAGAGTGATACATAAGAAAAGAAGAGAGGAGCGTGAGAGGTGACAGAGGTTAGGAAGGAAAAGAGTGATACATAAGAAAAGAAGAGAGGAGCGTGAGAGGTGACAGAGGTTAGGAGGGAAAAGAGTGATACATAAGAAAAGAAGAGAGGAGCGTCAGAGGTGACAGAGGTTAGGAGGGAAAAGAGTGATACATAAGAAAATAAGAGAGGAGCATCAGAGGTGACAGAGGTTAGGAGGGAAAAGAGTGATACATAAGAAAAGAAGAGAGGAGCGTCAGAGGTGACAGAGGTTAGGAAGGAAAAGAGTGATACATAAGAAAAGAAGAGAGGAGCGTCAGAGGTGACAGAGGTTAGGAGGTAAAAGAGTGATACATAAGAAAAGAAGAGAGGAGCGTGAGAGGTGACAGAGGTTAGGAAGGAAAAGAGTGATACATAAGAAAAGAAGAGAGGAGCGTCAGAGGTGACAGAGGTTAGGAGGGAAAAGAGTGATACATAAGAAAAGAAGAGAGGAGCGTGAGAGGTGAGTGTGTCGGGGGACACACTCAAGCTAAAGCCGTCCCTCAGGAGGTAGAGCGGGTCGGCCAATGACGCAAGGGTTGGCGGTTCGATCCCCGCTCCCTCCCAGCTGCTGTCGTTGTGTCCTTGGGCAAGACACTTAACCCCAAATTGCTCCCGATGGTGTGTAGGCACCCTGCGTGGCAGCCTGCCGCCATTGGTGTATGAATGGGTGAATGTAGACTATCTACTCATTGTAAAGCGCTTTGGATAAAAGCGCTATATAAATGCAGACCATTTACCATTTACAGTCGCCGTGCTCTCGCCTGTCACACACACAGATGTTCAGGGAGGAGCGGAGGAGCGGGAGGACGGGGAGGGAACAGCAGAGCGGAGAAGGTCAGAGAAACCGCCGCTGAGCAGGAGAAGTGGAAAAGAAAAGGCTGCAGGAGAAAAAGGGACCAGTGGAGATACTGGACAAGAACAGAGAATAACTAAGCACAAACACCGAGGATGGATGAGAGAAATAAGAAATGTTTTAAACTTAAAATAATAATTGTTTCACCACTGATGTGTAGCAGCCACCTGGGTGATGCACGGCGTCGGCAGCAAGTATGCACCAGAAATGCTCAGCACACATCAGCTATCATGGTGGAGAGTAGATGATTGAATGTGCCAATAAGTTGATGAGGGATAATTAGGTGGCCATGATGGAAGGAAGGCCTGTTGGGAATTTAGCCAGGGCACCGGGGTTACACCCTGCAATGGGATCTTTAGACTCTAAAGATCCTATTGCAGGGTGTAACCCCGGTCAGAGAGTCAGGACATCTGAAGTGCTCGGTCGACCAAGTCAACCCGTGACCTACTGAATCGTGAGTGACCATAAAACATTTCACTTGGAGAACAAAGAAAAAATAAAGACAGGGATTTTCTTTTAAATTACAGTAGACCCCCCCCCATTGTTACTTTTTTGTTTTTGCTCCAACTGAAATGTTTTATGGTCACTCACGATTCAGGAGGTCATGGGTTGGCTTGGTTGCAGCCTTAAAACTCGTTATTATGGATTTTTTGTAATGTCGATGGAGAAAATGATTGGGAAACTCACTTCCGGGGCAAGATATGTCACGTGACGTGACTGTTCAGCTCTATTGGGGATGGGGATATTATCCATGAGACTAGAGGGAAGATCACCCCCTACTGGTCCTCCAACACCAATTCGTCTCCAATCCATGGACTGATCACAGCCAGACCTGCTTACTGTAACTTCCCCCAGCAAGCCAGCGATGTAGTGAAGGAGCACATGGTGCAGGCATGGCAACATGGCTGGCATAGTATGGCTGACACCAAGTTATAATCTGTTCCATTTCTTTCACTGGATAATGTTGATTTAGAGCAATCATTTATGGTAGTAAAAAAAAAATTGTTGAATTTCGTTTAGTTCATTGTATTTGCACAGTGACAAGAGTGTGATAAAACACAATGATAAAGACACAAAACATGGGGGAAATTGATGATAGTAATCAATTTTTCTGCGTCAGATCTAATGACCATTAATGTATGAAAAGGGCAGGACATTCAGTTGCTCTGCTTTGATTTTTATTTGCGACACACAGGTCTTCTTATCAGATTTTTTCCACACTAGGGAAATTCTCTGATGCCGACAATCTTTTTCAGCCCAGTGTCAGCCCAATATCCAGTGCTAGTGCTGCTTCCCAAGCTAAATCCAATAAGCTCTATCCTGCATATATCCAGATGATACACAACCAGCTTCTAGGGCTGGCAGGGATCACGGATAATCCATGACCCGTACGGATCAGCCCCCACGGTTCGGAACGCGGTTCGGAACGTCAATGGTCCGCGGTACCCCCCCCCCCCCTCTCTTTCGTTTAATTTAACGTTTAACGTTAGTGTATGAGAACGCCTGCAGCGCAGCCAGACAGACAGACATCATCATGGCAAGCACAAGTGAGCTTCCTCATCCCTTGTCGCCGCTGTAAAGTCTCTCTGAAGGCTGTGGCTAGTGGCTACTAAACACAACAAACTTATTTCAACACCTCTGAAAAAGCACAGGAATGCGAGTAGCGTGTTGTGGGCTGCACAAGATAACGAGAGACACAACACACACACACGCGCACACGTTTCACGAACACATTATCGCCGGACGGTGAAATGTTGCCTTGGACACATAACAACAAAACAACACGTGGGGCCACCGAGTAGCTTAACGTAGCATCAACGTTATGTTTCCAGACTCACCCGGTCTGGTCTGTACCCGTGTCAAGTGACTACGTTAGCAAGCAACAGCCAGGAAGTTAGGCGCAGTGTCATCTAAAACAGGGAGTTGGGTTGTCTGCCTTCAGAGTAAAAGCATAAATTGTGTTATGAGAAAAAAATATTTTTTGAGCTGTGCAGGGCAACAAATGGTTAGAGAAGTATAATAGTATTAAAAAATCTAACGAAAATCTAATTTTGAGAGAAAAAAATCTGATATAGCCTATATATATATTTTTTGCTGATCTGAAAAATCCGTGATCCGTGGCTCAAAATCCGTCACGTTTTCTGATCCGTGCCAGCCCTACCAGCTTCTGTGGTGACATTAATGTTGGTATCGTAAATTGTGCAGAAGCGTAGAAAGCACAGTCATCTGAAAGCAACAATAGCATGGTGAAATGTTCCCTGTGTCATGTCCTTCACAGGTGTGTAGCGGCCAATTTAAATTCACCCAGAGAGGCTTCTTCTGAGATAAAAGGAGTCAACGGAGGCCGGAAAAGAACATGGCTGAAGTAAAGACCTTCTCCTGGCTTGCAAAACAAGGTCTGTGCTATCTCTGATGACACAGATAACCCAGGTGTAGTGGCACAGAGAGCCAGGTAGTGTGTTCCAGCACAATCCTACTGATATTGGTACCGATTATGACCACGAGCCTTGTGAACATAAAACACATTCACATTCACACACACACATAAGCATGGATGTACATGCACTCAGATGCACTCACATGCACACACACACACACACACACACACACACACACACACACACACACACACACACACACACACACACACACACACACACGTGAAACTAAGGTGAAGATAACCTTTGTGGCATTTTTTTATAGCACCTCCAAGTATGCAGTGCAACAGCACATTATTTAGATTTGAAGGTGGATATCAATTGTAGAAATTCTATCATGACCGTGTGACCTTGCCAAACAGGAAAATCCAACCGCTTTTATCAGTTGTTCACAAGTTTTCTCGAGACAAGGAATATGCAGGTGGCAAACAATGTACTGTACAACACTAGTTATTGCCCATTTTTCATGGAAAGCAATAACAATGAACATGAAGCATGATACAAAGTCATCTTGGGAATGTCAAGAGCATACTGTAGATATATTATAGATATACTGTAAATGTAGCCTACCAACAGCAATGCTTAAGGGAAGGCGGGAGAACATAATAGAGAGGAAATAAAATCAGGAAGTGCCTCCATTTTCCGAAAATGGCTGCCTTTGAAATGGTCAACTAATGCATTCTGGAGGGTAGGGCTGGGCGATATATCGAATATACTCGATGTATCGCGGCTTGTGCCACGTGAGATGTAGAAATGACTATATCGCGAACATTCGAGTATAATTGTCACGCATTGTTTATAACTTAAGCCGCCGGCATGACTCGCTTCACGTTTCCTCTTGTCAGCTCTCCCTCTCAAGGGAGAGCTCCGTCACACTCAGGAAGGGAGGGGGAATCACATGGATACATCAAACGCGTCAGACACACCCGTCCCCGGCAGCAACCAACCCAAGCAGCTGGCTCCAGTGTGGCTGTTGACCGTTTCAAATTATAACAAAACAACCACTATTGCAATTTGCAATACATGTCCCTCAAGGTTTCTGAGATTAGGGGAAAGTCTGAGCTGGCGTTACGCTAAACCAAACGTGGGGAGGAGGCAGCGGATTTGTTTGGCGTTAACGTTAGCTGTTGTAGTGGCTAACGGTAGCTACCTAGTTCAGCAGGCAGCGGTCCACAAGCTTGTTGTGACCAAAATCCCCGCATTTAAAGCACTTCATACTCCCAGAACTGGCGTAAACCATAGAGCATAGAGAACCTCATGCATTACTCAAAATGAAACGTCCAGGGTTTGTGTCTCCAAGAGCAACTAACGCTAACGTTACATGCAAGGTAACGTGAAGCTAACGTAGCTAGCTGCGGGGCAGACATGATCTATAAGGAAAACGAATGCGCACATTTAGCCTACATAAAAGTCACATCACATACCGTAAAATACCAATTAGAAGCCGACTTCCAAATTGCCGCCAATATATAAGCGGGGTCTGGATACATATTTTGTACATAAAAGCAGGTCCCAATTTGACGCCCGGTTAGTTTTTTCAATGTTTTCTTTTTACCTTTGCGACATCCTGTTGAATGCATCTCCCAAACACAACGAAGAAGAAAAATCGGATGAAGAATACGAACAACGAGGAAACGGGAACAACGAGGAAAAAAAACACATGCACGAAACTTGCTGATCAAAATTCGTTTTCCCTCAACATCTGATGATTCTGAAAATTGTGTAGGCATTTCCTGAAGATTTTTATACACTAAAACCGACATCTCTGGTGTAATAATTATTTTGAGAAATGTGCCTATGGTATATTTCCCTGCCAGCGGGCATAGAAGTCCGCTTCTAATTGGTATTTCACCGCACTTTCACATGTGCGCTACTGAAGAGGGTGCTCCGTGAGTGATGAACAGCGGAGGAGGCAGCGCATGCAGCCAGCGGAGGAGGCAGCGCATGCAACAAATAATCTGCTCACATGATGATCATGTTCTCTCACCTTCAGCAGAGAAAGTTTAGTGGTAAATACCGGTAGGTCACAGTTCAGCTCAAATTTTATTTGATTTCATGTACAGGCCAGAACTGGCATGCAATGTGCTCTGCTGCGCTGAGAGGGAGGCGCGGCTCTCCCCATAGACAAGCAATCGTGTGGGGTGCTGTAGCCAACTCATTAAAATAAATGGTTTAAATAAACAATTTCATACTATTTACAATCTTTGCTGAGCAATATTTTTGTACAAAAATAATTAAAGCAGGTCCCAAACTGCCGCAGGTCCCATATTGACGCGGGGTCTGGCTACATATTTTGTCAATTAACGCCCGGGCTAATAATTGGTATTTTACGGTATGTGTCTTTTCTTTAATCTAGAGGCATCATTTTTCAGTCAAAAGTTAAACGACACAGATATGATGGCGTATAGTGAGGCTTTCCATGCCTCACTATAGAACTGGTCCCAATTAAACAAAAATCAATTATTGTAATCTGTTAGTAGTTACATTACATAGAATATTTTTACTCACTGACTTTTTCATGTATACACGAGACTTTACAAAATGTTTGTTCATGGAAATTTGGTTTAGAAATCCGTTGGTCAAAATGTGTATGAACCCTGAAGGGTTAAATTGAGCATTTATGAGAGATTTCAAAAATATCGAGATATATACATGTATCGTGGATCGCGATATTCTTTAGAGGCCATATCGCCCAGCTGGAGGGGATATTTTTCTTGTATCACATCTTAAGCTGATTTTATGGTCGCCGTAGTGAGCCAGGCACAAGCGAGCGTGCGCCAAATCTGACAATGCGCTAGTCGCATCGGGCGCTAGTCTCATCCGGTGTGAGCCTCGGCAATCGCTGGCCGCATACCCAGGGGTTAAAGCAAAAAAAAATATTTTGACTGAAAAAATTTCCAGGCCTATTTTAGCTATTTCGGGCTTTTTAGAGCAGGGGTGCCCAAATTCTTTCCCATGAAGGGCCAAAACTCAATCTGGAGTAACATTTTTTTCCCCCTCCCAAATCCGTGGCGGGCCAAAACAAACAGAGCGGGCCCCAAATTGGTCACCACTGTTTTAGAGTGTCCGCTTTTTACGGGCGTCAAGGCAGTTTGACGCGCGTCAGAACGCTCTTGGTGCGTGTTCGGCCGTTTAAAACAATGGGTGGGCTACCAAACGCTGGGATCTGACGCTCCCTGTGCATTTGGGGCTTTAGAGGCCGGCAGGGAAATGGAAAAGACCTGGTTTAATTCATCTGCCTGACTGAGTAAAATGGCTGTCACCACAATGATCGTAGAAAAGGGGTCCGCTCGCTATGCCAAACCACCCGACGGCCCAACACATTTTTCTCACTCCCAACTCGTCAAGCTTCCGACGTTAGGTTTAGGCGTGGGGGGTGAGGTTAGGTTTAGGGTTAGGGTCTGGGGGAGGTTAGGTTTAGGGTTCGGGTTTGGGAGAGGTTAAGTTTAGGCGTGGGGGGTGGGAGAGGTTAAGTTTAGGGTTAGGGTCTGGGGGAGGTTAGGTTTAGGCGTGGGGGGGTGGGACAGGTTAGGTTTTAGGCGTGGGGGCTGGGAGAGGTTAGCTCCAGCCGGTCCACTGACACGCTGCACACCGCCTCGCTCAGCTGGTTCTGCTTTTGGGCTGTCGGCACATAGACGTGGCACCGGCAAAAAATGAGACTAAGTCAGAGGAGAGGCAAAGAGAGAAAAGGGGAGAGAGAGAGAGGGAGGGGGCGAGAGAGAGCGCATGTGTGTGTTCCAGCACCCACAAGTAGTTCTGAGAGCGTGTTGATCAAAGTTGCCGTTGCAAGCTGTTTACTGTTCCCTTCTTTAAAAAAAACTCTTCAAAGCAAAACCACTTTAATGCTAGTATAAAAGCTTAATTAATTAAGAAGAGAGGAGCAGAGAGAAAAGCAGCTGGTTAGCCCTCTGCTACTACTTCATCTTTCTGTCACGGAGCAAAGGGAGCGGATGGAGACAGGGTAATTTAATTAGGAGCGGCCTGCTATTACCGATGGATGAACGGCTAGACACATCAAACAACTGATTTTATTCACAAGATGACAGCTAGTCAAAAGCAATGGATGAAAAGGAATGTGGCGTAATTTTGCAATGAGTCTACACCTACGTCCTTCTGTAATAGAGAAGGACACAGTGCAACTTCTGCAAACTTTGGAATAACTTGGAAAGCGTATGTATCAGGGTGAGAAGGTGAGATAGGGGAAAAATACATGAGGAATTGGGGGGGGCGGGCTGAGAAAATGGGGTGCGGAATTGAGAGTGTTACTGTAAAAATAGAGGGAGAGGGAAAATGAGATGGGGAAGGGAGAAGGGTGGAGACATGCATGTGATGGAGGGCAGAGAGAGAGAGAGAGACAGGGAGAAAGAGGGGGGAGAGCCTGAGAGGGATGGAAAAGGACAGAGCGGAGGAGCGAGAGACAGAGGGGAGGAGACAGAGGGGAGCAGACAGAGTGTAGGAGACGGGGGAGGAGACAGAGTGGAGGAGACAGAAGGGAAGGGACAGAGTGGAGGAGACAGAGGGGAGGAGACAGAGTGGAGGAGACAGAGTGGAGGAGACAGAGGGGAACAGACAGAGTGGAGGAGACAGAGTGGAGGAGACAGAGGGGAACAGACAGAGTGGAGGAGACAGAGGGGAGGAGACAGAGAGGAGAAGACAGAGGGGAGGAGACAGAGGGGAGGAGACAGAGTGGAGGAGACAGAGGGGAGGAGACAGAGTGGAGGAGACAGAGTGGAGGAGACAGAGTGTAGGAGACAGAGTGGAGAACACAGAGTGGAGGAGACAGAGTGTAGGAGACAGAGTGTAGGAGACAGAGTGGAGAAGACAGAGGGGAGGAGACAGAGTGGAGGAGACAGAGGGGAGGAGACAGAGGGGATGAGACAGAGTGGAGAACACAGAGTGGAGGAGACAGAGGGGAGGAGACAGAGGGGAGGAGACAGAGTGGAGAACACAGAGTGTAGGAGACAGAGGGGAGGACACAGAGTGGAGGAGACAGAGTGGAGGAGACAGAGGGGAGGAGACGGAGTGGAGGACACAGAGTGGAGGAGATAGAGTAGAGGACACAGAGGGGAGGTAAAACACACACACACACACACCCATCATCTCTCTCTTTCTTCACAAATCAGGCACCCATCGGCTGTGTGTGCTTGGCTCTGTATCCATAAGGCCATGCAGTGGCTCATAGACTTTTTGACAGCTGTGATTGAAGGCTATGTCAAAATAACTGATCACCTCTTGCAGCTTACAAGGTGGCAGGGAAAATACCATGTGCCAAAATCGAAATAAGATTGATAATTTTTTTGCGATTTCACAGGACACGGGTTTGAAACCCACCTTGGCTTGAGATCCCTCTCTAAAGTTTGAAGCCTAATTTCAGCACCCGCACAATTCTGAGTTGCATTGTCTACTATATTCAATAATAATAATAATAATAATAATAATAATAATAATGATTGTCACAACATTAACATAAGTGCAATGCAGTCTCTTAACCTCCCCTTGACCTCTGTCTGTCCACCTTATCTCCACCTCAGTGTTCCATGTGTCCCTCTCTCACTCCTCGGAGAGCTCTGCCACCCTGATGGCTCCTCTATTCTCTCGTCCCCTCCCTACTCTCCTCACTCCACTTCTTCATGCCTCCTTCCCTCATCCTGTCCTCCACTCTCGCCATCCAATGTGAAAGTCAACGCGCTTTGGTGGATAATTGTTTCACGCCTTTTGTCCTGCGACGGTAGGTAGTCACAGCGGCGCGTTACCTGGCAACCCGCCTCCATTTGAAAGCGTCATCGCAGCAAGCCGGAAAAGGTGCGAATGGTCAGCTCATTCATAAAAAAATGACAGGGGAAATCACCTCATGTATCAAGAAAGTGCAGGAGTGAAAGTAAAAAAAGTAGCCTATACAATCATGACTGCAGGCACGTCAGGAGGAATGCTCCGTGCGGTTAGGCTTTATGCTCAAACGATGTTGACATTAGGTAAAATTAACGGATATAATAATAAGCTTCAGAGGGCTATAGCTGTCTGTGGCGAGTTGGTCTGATGATATTCCCCCTCAAAATCAGCTCTGTGCATTCCCTTACAAAAACTACTAACATTAAGTAGTCATGTGCATTTATAGCCTATACTATTCCCCCGACGAACGTTATGCAGACTGCAGCTGTTTGATATGCGGGCGGTCGTGTATTGTTCCAATTTTAGTAGGACACCATATCGATCTGCCCGCCCACCATGCGAGTGCGGCGGCGGAGCCCGTTTTGGCGAGTCCGCCCACCATGCGAGTGCACCTATCCTCCCAGCTCAGCGGACTAGGAGAAGGAGGGAAGTAGGCTATTGTTGTTGAATGAATTCGTTCATCATACAGTAGCCAGGCTACATATGAAAATATTCATTTGGGCTAGGAGGAGCTGGAAATCCCTCCGCTCGCCTTTCAATCCGGGAGCAGGGGATTTCACCTGAAAGTACACAGCAGCACGAGAATGTGGCCGTGCTGCTTGGCTCTGTGTGAAAGCAATTTCTGTGGCGAGGCTGCCAGGCTTTACGGGCTTCCCGAACTACAATTTTGCGTGATCTGTGTTTGAAAGAGCCTTCTGTTTCTATTCAGTCAGGTGGTGGAAGCAGTGGACAAGATCCTGGAATCAAACGTCGCACTCCCAGCCCATAAGGTGAAACTGCTGCTTCAGTCAAAGCACGACATCACCGTCTGTTTGCGCACAGTGAGCAAAATCGTGCAGAGCATGAAATGGAAATATGGCGAGACAAAGTAAACACACACACACACACACACACACACACACTCGTTTCACATTTAATAGAGAAATGCTTCCACCTGATTAAAGAAAACATGTATCCTTATTATCCTTCATAACATTATGATTTTCATATTCCAATTACAGAACAGTTCCAATGACCCGGGAGAAAAACCGAGAGCTGCGTATGATACAAGCAAAAGAATGGATAGAGACTGCGAACAGTTCGATAACGTGCTGTTCACAGATGAATCCACAGTGGCATTGGAGCCATTTGCAAAACGCAGCTACAGCAAAAAAGGCTTCAATCCAATGATCCAGGTTCCCAAGCACCCCCTTAAGCTCCACGTGTGGGGAGGTACTGTATGATGTGCTGCCATCTCCCCAGAACTTAAATCAGTGGTTGGGCGAGGATGGTGCCTGCCCGTTGTGTTCTAGTGTATGTACACTGAGGCATATACTGTCAGGGTGTAAGGTCAGTCTCTCCCAGGGGCGATACACCTGGCGTCACAACCAGGTGTTGAAATGTTTGGCAGCTGCAGTTGAGGAAAAGCGGCTAGAAGAAAATTCTCTAGTTGCTAGCAAAGAGACTAGACAGATCAAATTTGTACGTGAGGGAGAAAAGATTAGACCAATTAAGGTCAGGCACAAGTTAGGGCAGCTACTGTAAGTGTAGGTGGAGCCTGGGAAATGAGGGTTGACTTGAATGAACAGCTAGTCATCCCAGCATATATAGTTAGCACCCGGCTACGTCCGGACTTGTTACTGTGGTCTGAGGTAGAGAAGATAGTTTATTTTATCGAACTCACAGTCCCGTGGGAAGATCGAGTTGAGGAGGCTTATGAGTGCAAGAAAGCTAGGTATGCTGAAATGGCAGCAGAGGCAGAGCAGCGAGGTTGGAGGGCTCGAGTGCGGCCTGTAGAGGTGGGCTGCCGTGGTTTTGTGGCAGTCCGTTATTGCCCTACTAACTGAGTTGGGCGTTCGGGGACGGAGCCTGAAACTTGCGGTTAGCAACATGTCTCAGGCAGCAGAACGAGTAAGTGAATGGCTGTGGCTAAGGAGGAAACATGCTAGCTGGGGAGCTCGCTAAGGTAAGATTGATTGTTTGTTGTTGATTGTTCATGATTGACGGTCCGCATCAACAGGGCTGAATCATTGACAGTGGTGGTGTAGTTGTTGGTCATGATTGACGGTCCGCATCAACAGGGCTGAATCATTGACAGTGATGGTGTAGTTAGGAATGTCATACCGAACCGACCTGGATAGCTCGGCTTAGATAGTGAGGTAATATGCAGTTGTGCGGTGGTAGCATGGAGGGGGGTGTTTCCAGGACGCTGGATTGCACCGTTAAGCCTTCTTGAGGTGTCGTGGGCCTAACTTAACGAAACATCGGTGAAGGAAGGTGCCCACTTGAAAACCCCAATGACATGTTTCATACTGCTGTTGGCTAGGATAGGTAACTGGTGAGTTGTGTCTTGTTTATTAGTTTGTTAGCCTGTTAGCTTGTTTTATTCTGGATTGGGCTTCTAAATGTGTTTTTCCTCGGATTTTGGCACAAGGGATAGTAACATCTTGTCCTGTGTATTAATTAATTAATAATCGTTAACGATCTAAGATCGTCATATCGCCCACCGCTATCACCAGCACAGAATTTGGATGAAAAGAGGCATTTATGAGCAGCGTGGAGCTTTCTAACCCCGACGTCGAGAAGCTATGAACCCTTCTGCTCAAGTATGTGACTTTGAAATGTTTCTGTGGCACTTGTAAATACGTCCGTATCGCTGATTTAGACAGCTTGGGAGCGAAAGTCGCATGCAAGTCTATGTAGGGAGACGGAACTCTTCCTAGAGTAGCATAGCTAGCCAAAAGAGTTCCAACGGAGCTATAGAGGTGATATACAGCCTGAAGATAGCCGTCTCCCAACACAACACTACACCAAACAAAGTGCAAAAACACTACACAAACCACGGTGGGTGCTGATTAAATACAGTCACACACTCATTATGCACGTAATCGGTATAAATATAATACAATTTCACTCTTACCATTGATGAGTCTATTTCAATAGCCTATCTATTGAACTAACTGCTTCAGTTCAAGTGAAGACTGCTGTCAACAGAACTCTTTACATAATCCAAACATTGTGGAAATGCTTCCATTCGATTTCCCTGCCTTGTTTTCAGTAACGTTAGTTACGTTAGTAAACTTCCTCGATTAGCGTTTTCTTTCACGTGTATCTCCATCCTAGTTTTAACTAGATTAGTTTCAGTTTCATGTGTTGTGCAATACTGGTGTTGCCTTCAAGTGCTGTCAGTAACGTAGTAAAATAACACTCCAGCACACTCACAGCATGTTATGAAGCCAAAAACAACACAACACACTACAGTGACTGAACAAGCTCGGCCCGAGCCCGAAGTCACTTTTTGTTGGGTCATATATATTCAGACTCACCCACTATAGCAGTTTCAACTCCTTTTCATCAGTCACTTGAGCAGTTTGTCTTTGATAAGCTTTGCGCAGTGCAACAGCAACTGGACATTTGAGCCATTTGTCCATGTTTGCTAACTAGTTGGTTTGCGTGGTTTTGACATGCGTGAACGTGACCTCTAGAGTCGTGCTTCGGCAATAATATATTTGTTACATTTAAGCCAATAAAGCAAATTTAATTTAAAACTTTTAATTTAATCGACACCTGCCTGGGGGCAACTAGATGTGGTGCGCATGTACCATTTTAGCAATGGGCTTATGAAATGACTTGGAATATAATTTAGTACAGTACATGAACCGGCATTCCTGTATGTGTTTCAATGAATGTACGTGTGTGTGAGCTTCTGTTTCATCTATATATGTGTGTTTTTGAATGTGTATGATGTATTCTGAATGTTTGTTTCTTTGTAAGAGTTAAATAAATACACAGTGAAAAATCTTCTCTTCGTTCTCTGTTCAAACTAGTCCACCAGCTTAGTAAGCACATGACCTCCTGAACTTCACTATTGATTTTCAGCTAACACAATCTGTTTGTGAAGTAACGGACAGGGCAGACCGGTGCTAACTTGTATTTAGGATCATATCCCCCTTTGTAGCAGAGGAAATGAGAAGTGTTGGTTTCATGACACATTTCATTTCAAGTTTGACTTTGGAGTGTGCCAAGGAAGTGAAAACCTCGCTCATTCCAGAAACTTCCCTACCGTCTTGTGCCCCCCCCCCCTCCAATTAGTGCTAATGTTGTCGGATATTTTTTTATTTAGCCTTAGTCTTAGCCCTGTGTCAAATGTCCTCGTTAGTTTTTATCATATTTAGTCAACCTCATTCAGTGTAGAAAATGCTCCATAATGGCCCACCATCAGGCCTGTTCTTGGGGCAATTGACGCCCACGAACCAAGGCACCAACGACGCAATGATGATGTCACCGCCGTGACATCATCAATGATGATGTCAGAGTTCACCTTATGAGGTCATCGGTGATGTCAGAGTTTCCCCTGTGAGGTCATCAGCGATGTCAGACGGTCTAGGCTGACTGTGAGCCATCACAGTCAGCCTAGACCGTCTGACATCGCTGATGACAGATGACTTTGTGAGGTCATCGATGATGTCATACCTCCCTGGACGTTGTGACATCACCAACGATGTCATACCTCGAATGTGGGGGGATTATAAAGGTGTTGTTCTGCTATGATATGTATGGTCCTATTCCCCTTTCTGCAATCTGTAAGCTCTGTATGTTGCTTCTGCCTTACTTTCTGCCTGTGATACTTCATTAAAGCTTGAAAGACATCTCTGTGGTTCTAATCGATCACTGCCCGTGAGCCCTTACATAAGATCCAGCAAACTTCACACAAGGCAAGCACACAAACTTCCTTACATTCAGTTTTTATTTAGTTAAGTTTTAGTTGACTAAAATTTAGTATTTTAGGCTAATCTTAGTCAAAGAAAACTAACTATTGTTAGCTACGTCTAGTTTCCATCAGTGAAAATAGGTATTCGTCAAGCATTTTTCATCAGTTTTCGTCGACGAAATTAACACTGCCTCCAATTTTATATTCCTCCCCTGTCTTATACTGTATGTCAATGAGGTGAGGACCTCATCAGCCAAAGTGTCTCTGGAGGACAAGAAAGAGGATGAGATTAAACTTTACTTGCCTAAATTTGAGCCCGTCTGCTCAACAGGATGACAGCCTGTGGGGTATTTTACTCACAAGCTCATGTAGCGATAACGTCCTGCTGTCCATCATAGCCCACGTACATCAAGATAATTTAACAGCAAGTCAGCGTTCTCAATCTCATGGGTTTGTCAATCTGCTGATGAACCCAGTGGAGATCCTGTCTAGGTTGTGACACAGAGAGAGGCTCCATGCAACTGTAGTTTCCATCAGATGAGAGAGATACCGGGTCCCACCGGAGCCATTTTGGGCTCCTAATTATAAGTCAGCCATTGACAGGTACTAAGGCGGAGGAGAGCAGGAGCTATTTCTTTTCCATTCAGCTTATTCACAGCTAAATACAGCTACATTCATTGGGCTTAATTTTGGATTTTCGATATATTTTATTATGTTATAATAAAATTTCCTAGGTGGGCGGGCGGGCCGTCCGGCCGCTGGCGTGGTCAGTCATGATTTGTGTCACGTGTTGTGACGCAACAAGGTTCCACAACAAGGCTGGACCACACACAAGTGGCGCAAGTGGCGGGTCGACCAATACCAACCCCCCTCCCCCCCCCCCCACACACACACACACACACAGACCCAACCCCCCACCTGCCCACACACACACACACAGACCGCCCCGACCCACACACAGACAACCAGTGCAGTGCTGAATTTCGTGCAATTCGGCATGGCGCAACACAAAAAGCAGTTTATCTCAAGAACTGTTTATTGGATCGACTTCAAACTGGGGAGTGCGCTTAGGGGGACCTGATGGAGTTCAGTGCCAAATTTCGTGCAAATTCGGCATTGCGCCACCTACTGGCAACACAAAAAGTGGTTTATCTCGAGAACCATTCGTCGGATCGAAACTCGGGGAGTGGCGGTATAGCGTCAAAATTTGAAGAAATTGTAACGAGCATGGAATGAACATTGGTGAGGTCACAGTGACCTTGAACTTTGACCACTAAAATATAATGAGTCCATCCTTGAGTCCAAGTGGATGTTTGAGCCAAATTTGAAGAGATTGTCTCAAGGCGTCCCTGAGATATCGCGTTAACGAGCATGAAACGGGTGGTCTTGAACTTTGACCACCAAAATCCAATAAGTTAATCCTCGAGTCCAAGTGGATGTTTGAGCCAAATTTGAAGACATTTCCTCAAGGCGTTCCTGAGATATCGCGTTAAAGAGCATGAAATGGGAGTTCGGGAGGCAACAGTGACCTTTGTGACAACCTAGACTTGTCCCCGGACCATACGTTTCACAACGATACAGACACACCCCCGGATACACCCATCTACCTACAGATTCGTTCCCGTTCGCGCCACTATTCAACTCCCTTCCGCATATGTTCAGTTTTTCTTCTGAGAGGAGGAAGGAGGAAAAAGCGAGAGGTGCGTCGCCGCTGGAGCAGCACGCTCAGATGGGACATCAAACAAAAAGTAAGGTTGTTTAAAGTAAACCTGGTCACACTGTTTATCCACCTGCCACTGAAGCCGTCCTCCGTGCCTTCAACAAACTCTTGTTTTCTCCCAGATCGCTCCATTGCCTCTCTGCTCGGATGCTCTCCTTTCAGCTGTCTCGCTGTTAACCCAAGCCACTGAAGCCAGCGTCACTCACCCACCTGCAGCAGTAAAACCCGTTCGGGATTCGCGGACTGCATATTGGACTGACTGACAGACTGTAAGTGAGAAAAGCTATTCTTACTTGACAGGGTTTTGTGGATTCTTTGTTTTGGGTTGTATTTAAAAGCTAAACTGAATCGAATTGCACTGAATGTAATTTCCTTGTTTCACCAGGGCTTTTTTGCTGGGAGCACATAACCTGTGAAAAGAAAACCTGTAAATGGAATGGATTTTTTTTTGTGGTACTATGAACCATTGAACTGACTGGATGGGACGGGTGTAAATCCTGGACTGGATTACCTGTGTGAACTGAGGGATATGGACCTGAAATGAACTTTCCCTGAACTATTTTCTTGCACAATATATATACTGAAACTGAGTTTGTTGGGTGTGGTCTGAAATTATTTGAGTGTTTCTGTGTTTGCATTTAATGTATTTGTTCTTGCTGGGTTGAACTCTGTTCATTCAATGTGCAGGGTGTACATGTTGATTTGTGTGCACCTTTGTGAGGTTTGGTAAGACTACAAATGACACAACCCAGACTTAACTCTTAAATGCTAGGAGAGAGACCTGGCTGGCACCCCTAACAAAATAATACAGAATAAAGAAGGAAGGATAAGTCTGAAAGTCAAACCGTCACACCTTGGACATTGAAGGTCATCTTGACCCCCAACAATATGGATGTAGAAAAGGGAGGTCTACAACAGATGCCTTAACTAGTCTCATGGACTTCCTTCACAGATCTACGATAAAGTAAAAACCTGCTGTACGCTGGGCGTCACTGACTTCTCTAAAGCCTTTGATAAGGTTAATCACAACATTGCCGCCAACTGCCTGATTGAACTGGGAGTTAGGCCGGAGCTTATTCCCTGGGTCCTAGATTTCATGATTGATCGCCGACAGCAGGTGAGATACCAGGGCTGTCTGTCCTCATGGCTCCACCTGACCTGTGGAGTGGCACAGGGGACTAAGCTAGGTCCAGTCATCTTCCTGGCCGTGATTGATAGTGCTCTGCGCTCCCATGTAGCCAGGTCGAAGTATGTGGATGATATGACCATCGCAGAACAGCACCACTTCACTCAGCCCTCCTCCCTGCAATCTGTCATGGACGAGCTGTCCTCCTGGGTTTCAAACCAGGATATGCAGCTAAACCCTAGTAAATGTAAAGCTGTCCATGTAAATTTTTCCCGCCATCCACTTCCCCCAGCTCCCCTGGTTCTGAATGACCACCATCTAGAAGTGGTGCCGTCAGTCAAGGTCCTTGGCCTATGGATCCAAGATAACTTAAAATGGGACCAGCAGGTCAACCAAATGCTTTCCACTGCCAACCGTAAGCTGCATGTCTTGCGTAGACTTAAACGCTTCGGTGTAGGCAGAGCTGATCTAGTGACCATTTTCAAAACATACATCTGACCCACCATAGAATATAGTACTCCAGTGTGGCACTCCTCCCTATCAGCTTTCCAATCCATGCAGTTGGAGAAAATAAAAAAAAAGAGCCTGTCGCATTATTCTGGGCCGGGAGTACGAACACTACCAGCCCTCCCTCAGTATCCTCGGCATCTGCCGATTCTCGGAGAGAAGAGAAGAACTGTGTCGGAGTTACGCTCACCATGTCCAAAACTCCCACCTGAGAGAACTCCTCCCCCACTCCAATGGCTCTGTCTCTGGCCGCAGCACAAGACAGGCCAGTAAGCTCCAATCTGTGAGAACAAGAACTGAGCACTATAGGAACTCCACCATCCCCTACCTGAGCAGACTTATAAATGAAAAGTAACAATTTTATATTCTAACCCCTTTTTTTAATGATGTTTTGTGTTTGTGTGGTTTAACATTTATAATGTAAAGGACATGAAATTCATCTAGTGTGAACTCGATGCAATATGTTCTTGAATAAACTAGACTCATAGTCATTAGACACTTGAGCAAAATTTGAAGAAATGCCGTCGAGGAGTTCCTAAGATTAAATAATTAACTGGTTAACTGATAGTATTAATCGGTTAATGTTTAAACAGTCGGTTCAAATGGTTAAACGGGTTGACATCCCTAGTACCAACCATGTCATGCTAGCTTGTCGGGAAGTGGGTGCATTTGCTGATAGCCCAAAAAAATCTTCCTTTTTTCACAGTGTAATGTTGGCAGGTATGCTTCTCTAAATATACAGAATTCTGCTGGCGAGATCTTCTGCTTGCTTTGCCTTTCTGACATGTAGTTTGTGATTGGGTTTGTGCATGGGCGTTGGGCGTGGATGATCAGGGAAGTGTTTAATATGCAACACTATACACATTGATTTTCAGTGGCTCTCACTTGGGCCACTGCAGACAATAACACCATGGGCAGTAACGTGTCTCTGCAATAACTTTATGAATCACCACAAATTACTGCACCACATATTCTGCACAACCACTGAGTTTTATGAATATGGGCCATTATCTTTGTCAAAGTAAGTACCTCAAATTATAAATGCATGTGCCTCTCTGGGGTTTTCTGTGTGTGTGTGTGTGTGTGTGTGTGTGTGTGTGTGTGTGTGTGTGTGTGTGTGTGTGTGTGTGTGTGTGTGTGTGTGAGAGAGAGCGCGTGCGTGCGTGTGCCTACCTCCCCTCCTGTTGAGCTTGGCATACCCAGGTGCATATCCATTGGTGAAGACAGAGGAGCTGGTGAAGGCTGTGTGAGGAAGAGGAGAGGCTAGAGCCTCATCACACTTCTCTGGAGAGAGAGAGAGAGAATATGAAGAGCCAGGAAGAAAGATGGAGAAGGAGAGGCGGGAGGAAGGAGAGAGTTGTTGATGAGACTTTACTCTTTTTAAGTAATCAGAGAATACACACTCATGCTAAACGTACTTTGGCTTCACCATGTCATTGAGTAATTCCCTACATTGTTGATGAATTGTTAAATCTTACTACTATAATTGGAGAGCTGTCTGTCTGTCTGTTTGTCCGGCCGAAGTTGGCGCACCGTTGCTCCGATTGCCTCCAAAATTTGCCAAAACACTTTTCAGGGGTCTGGAATTAATCTGGCCATAAATCCCATGTACTTCAACATACACCCGTTTATTATAAACATTTGAAAAAGTGGTGTGTAGCATATTTTCTGTGCATCTGAAAAGCTTCTCTTATGGTTGGCTGTTACCCTGCTAGCCGGGCGCTTCTCGCTCATACTGAGCATTAGCGCCCGGGGACCCACGTAGCATTTCCAATGAGACCAGCGCCCCGCTCTTGCGTCTAGGTCTTAAAACGAGTGTGGGGGGCAGTACGGACAGTGACGCACTGTGTTTACACTACTGCCCCCCACACTTCCTGAATGGTATTGCATCAAGGATTTTTTTATATCAACGACATAAAAGTGGATTTTATGCAACAAGTTGGAAGCGGCGACATCTGTTATTTAGAAGAAGAGGATGTTAACTCATTGAGTGCCAGCCACTTTTGGAGAACGGACGCTACCAGTGCCAGAGTTTCAGAGCGTTTTCAGTGATTTCTCGAGGCCCACAGAATATTGTGTGATATTACTATGTAAACACCGAACACGCACAAAGAACGAGGAGACTCTATTGTATCATCAGCAAAAAAAAGTTTATTGATACCATTTTCCCTTCTTTAGTTATGAGCCGGAGAAGATAGGTTGTTTTGAGCAAAAACAGGCGTTTCAAATTAGAAGCTGAGATATTCAGCCTTTTGTGAAATAAAGCATTTCAAGCACATTCACTGACTCTGAAGCTAATATTTTCTGACCTGAAACATCTGAACAGTAATTTCCTTCAATAAACAGCACCCACACCCCCCTCAACTCCAAACTCCTCCTCCGTGGGAGTGTCTCTGGTGGCTCTGCTCGCTGTGCTGGCTGCTGCGTGTGTCAGGCGAGTCTCTGCTGCCTGCTATGGCAGGCTCTGCTGCCTTACGGATCCACGTTCGGATGGCGGCCGCTCGTCGGGGGAGTCTGGATGGGGCTCGCTGAGTTCGTCTGCGTTTCTGGGGTTTCGGTTGTGAGCTGGGATGAAGCTGCGTCCGATTATAGGCTTTCTGCTGCGCGTTTCAAAGTGCGCTGCACCCAGTCTATTTTCGGAGCGCTCAGCCTTGTGCGCCGGCTCCCAGCGCGACACTGAAAAGCCAAACCATTCTCATGAGAATGGTTTGGCTTTGGTTTTATTTTCTGGCGGCTAATCGTGTGGAGAAACTATGCAGCAGAGACAGAGGGGCTCATTTGTGGGAGCGGATTGACTGCTGTTCGCAGCTAACGTTGGCTCCAGGCAGCCAGAGCAATCTGTGCCGCTCTGGCTCATGCATCGGTTTCTTTCATCACAGGGCTTTTTCTGCTTTTTTTCCTCAACTTTCTCTAATCTGGAGAGCACTGTCGCCACCTAATGGGTCCGTAAAATGGGTTATACACCTTCAATAGCTACAATATTTTTACAGGAGATGCACGAGGCTTTGATCCACGTCCCACCGTCAAAAAACGCAATTGACGACTTTAGTCGTCTTTGGCACTCTACATTACTATTCAAATTGATGACTATACTCGTCCTTGGCACTCAATGAGTTAAGCATCGGATAGCGTCTTCACTTCAAGTTTCTGGCTCAGGTAAGGATTCTTTTAAGACCTAGACGTGAGAGTGGCGCGCTGGTCTGATTGGAGATGCTACGTGGGTCCCCGGGCGCTAATGACATCCCTAGTTCCAACTAGGGCTGAACGATTAATCGAATTTAAATCGAAACCGAGATTTGAAACAACGCAATTAGATTAATCGCAAAGGCTTCGATTTAACATGTGACATGACTGCATGTAGGTACACGTGACGTGACGTCGTTACGCAGCAGCAGCACGCCGTAGTAGACGGACGTATGTTTACGCAGCAGCAGCATCAAACGTGCCTGGATGGAGGAGGAGAAACCCTGCAGCCCCATGGCTGCAGCAGTCTGCAGAATATAGCTAGCTAGCGAGCCGATTAGCGAACTTTACAAAAGTTGACACATTATTCACTCTGACTGGATTTTTAATAGTGCGCCACTCTCCCTAAGGAGATAGCTCATTTAGCTAGTGAAGTTAGCTTGCTAGCCCAAACTGGCTAGCTCACGTTACATGTCCTCTTCCCCTCTCACTTAACATTCTCAGTCTGACTCTGCCTGAATGCAGTAGGCTACTTGTATTGTAACGTTAGCTTGGTAAGCCTACAGTAATGTCTAAATGCCCCTCTTCACCTCCCCAATATATTATATAGCCAATATATTGTCTGTCTGGGAAATGGAATGATTCTGTAGTAGCTAATGTCCTCTCTCCCAGCGTTCTGCTCTCTCCCTCCCCATCTCTCCTCCCTACTTTCTCTCCCTCCTACATCATCTATAATTAGTTCCAATCTTAAAAATGCAATACAGCCATGTAGTACTTATAGAATAATTTGGTTAATTATTTTGTTTTTCAGAAAAGTTGCGAACAAGCTACATAAGTGCAGAGAATGTCCCACAAATCAAGGCCCGGGTGAAGAGAGAGATGGAACAAGTGCAGGTGGCACTAAAGGTAACCTGCATTAATTCTCTCCTCTCCCACTCCTCTCTCCTCATCCTCCCCCTCCTTTCCTTGCAAAATAGGGCTTCACTGAAACACTGCTTGTGCATATAGCCTGCCCTGTGCCCCGTATTTGATGTGTGAATGAATGTGTGTGCTGTGAATTGCATTAATGTGAAACTTAACAGTTGTGTCTGTGCTTTGCAGGAGAAGAGGGCTGCCATCACCCCCAGATGCTGCTGCTGTGCCTCAAAGTGCAGCACAGGAAGGAGCCAGGCCATCGGCTGCAAAAAAAAACAAGCGATCCTTGGGCAGTTACTTCAAGACCTGCGGCGATGCTGGTGCTTTTTGTTTTGTTTTTATTGTTAAAGACTTAAGACTTGAGTTGTGTCTCAGACTGAGACACAGAGAGAATTGCAGCTGTTGTTTAAAAGCAAATAAATGTTGCTGGAAGGAATTCTTATCCAAGTTCTCATCCTTGCATTATAATATAGAGCAGTTTGTTGATTGTGATGTTTGAATGTGGTAGGCAAATGCTCCATTGTGTTTTACATTTATTACAGTTAATATTGCACTGAAACTTGAATAAAAAAAAAATCGAAATCGAAATCGCAATATCGGTCAGAAAAATCGCAATTAGATTTTTTACCCAAATCGTTCAGCCCCTGTTCCAACCATAGAACTGGTTGTAACATACTAGTTGTAACATAGAAGGGAGTCATACGCCAAAATAAAAGTTAAGTAATTAAGTAATTAATTATCTAAAATTAAAGGAAAATATCTAGACACAAACTAACACAACACAGACTACCTTTAAATGAAAGAACACAACAAAAGATTGTAGCTTTAAATTAACTGCTCCCATAATAATAAAATGATTGCAGGTCCTTCAAGAGAAAAAGATTTGAATACTCAGCCTACAATATTATTTCCTCAAGATAGCCATTTTCTGCAGTACATAATCTTGATAGAATGTAGTAATGCAGAGATGAATGAATAAGAGCTGGTATTTCCCCCTGTCGAGCTGGATGAACTATGGAGCCAGTGAGCTGGAGTAGCCATGGGGAAAATAGTGAGAAAGATCAACGCTGTAGGGCTGCTCAGTCAAAGCTGACCTCTGTGTCAACTCACAACTCCTGGCACTGCCAACAACAGCATACAGTACTGTATGTATGACACACACCTGGAAAGACAGGAAAAGCCACATACAGGACAAATACACACACATAGTCTCTCTCTCTTCTCTTTCTCCAGCTCTCCCCTCCTCTCTCACACACACCCTCTTCCAGTACATTAAGTTTCACACACAGAGAAATTGTGAATGGTCTGTCAGGCCAGGTAGCAGCAGTCAATAGCTCTCTGTCATGCCTCACCGTGTGTGTGAGAGAGAAGGCATAGAGAATCGACGTATGCATACATGCATGCGTGTCTGCACTATACACTAGCGGTTTTCAAACTGTGAAAGCTTCAGGGGAGGCAGAAGAAGAAGAAGAAACTCTGGTAGCTAACTTCAGCTATGCGTGCCATGGTGGAGCAAAATGAAACGTTATTTAGTACCTACAGTGAGAGAGGAGACAGCATCTGGTGTGAGCAGAAAACGGAGGAAGTATGACCCTGATTATTTATCGTTTGGATTAACATTTTTTGGTCCCGAGGACGCTCCCCTACCACAGTGTGTGCTCTGCAAAGAGGTGCTAGCAAATGACAGTATGAGACCATGTAAACTTATCATATTGAGACCAAGCTGTAACTACACTGGTTCAATGTCATGAACCAGTGTATCATGGGATAGCGATTGAGGAAATCCATACAGGTACTATCATAGATGTGCTCCCACCATCGCCTGTGTCTACACTGCAAGAAAGGGAAGATGAGCTTTCTTCGGTCTGCATAGCATGAGGTGACATGTCGGTAGCAGCAGCAGGACAGTCTTCATGAAGTGGCATTGGGTGATGTCTCTTACATATGCCACAAGTAACTTTATTTTTACAGTCCTTTGAATTATGTCCTCTCCTAAGACAGCCAAAGCACAGGTGATTGTCAAATATGAACCGTCTCTTGTCCTCTACAGGCTTGTTGGTGAACTTCTGGCATTTGTGGATGGAGTGACTTTCTCCACAGAATATGCATGTGACTGGGTTAGAAGAAGAAGAATCCTCTGAACTGTTCTCCACAGCACTGTATGTTTTCATCACTGTACTTGATATGTCCGATGAGTTCACATTTGTGATGAACGCATTAGCCTTTGTGCGCTTTATCTCTCTGAATGGCTTGTCTTCCATAGGCTTCAGAGCATGAAAGGACGTTACAGGATTGCATGCGATTTCTGCCTCTTGCGCCACAAACTCAGCAAACTCTTTGAAATTTGGATATT
This sequence comes from Poromitra crassiceps, assembly GCF_964638095.1. Taxonomy (NCBI): domain Eukaryota; kingdom Metazoa; phylum Chordata; class Actinopteri; order Beryciformes; family Melamphaidae; genus Poromitra; species Poromitra crassiceps. The sequence goes on from NC_139624.1 coordinate 76,421,124, forward strand.
CCTCTGTTTGTCGCAACTGCTTTGTTACATGGCGATTCCAGCGAGAGGTCACGTAATCAGGCAGCTTTTGGAGCATTTTTTGATTCTCTTCGCAGTCATTTAGCAATTGAAGCCCTTTGACGTGTGGCATGGCATTACTGCAGCCTGTCAGAAAATCCCTAAATTGTCTCAGTTTAACTGACTCCCTCGAGCCGATCTTTGGCCAATTATTTAGTTTTTCTCTAAATGCACGCTGGAGTATAAAGGGGTGGCCGTACCGAGCATTCAGTGCCTGCCATGCTTGGTCGTAGGCTTCGTCATCTTTTCTATAGAAGCTTCCTTCTAATACAGATCGTGCTTCGCCACTGATGTATTTTTGTAGGTAGAACAGCTTGTCAGCTGGATTAGTGCATCGCCGTTCTATCAGCGCCTTGAAACTTGTGCTCCACTCTAAGAACTTTAGTGGGTCTCCTGAAAACACTGAGGGCTCAGGTGCAGGAAGCCTGGTGAGCACCACCGTGTCATGCAGGGCTTGTACTAACGATGCTTCATTGCTAGTATTGTTTGCACATTATTATTGCTCTTACATGTTTGTTCACTTTTAATGTCTTTGTGAGGCACTGGAGGACGATTGGCTTCCTCCCTGCGTGATGATTTTCTTTCGTCATATGCCTCAGCTGAGTCAGCCTCAGAGTATGCTTTAAGCTTAGCAGCTATTACTTGAAGATCTCTCTGATCTTCCAGTCTCTTAAGTTCTTGTTTTTGGGCAGTTATTGTCTCCTCCATCTCCATTTCGGCTTTCTTTGAGCAACACACACTCTACTCTACGCTTTTTGCTGTGATGCCTTGCTGCTCTGACGGAGCTTTGGAGTGATGACTACGAACATTGGAGATTGTAGTTCCAAATATTGACTTGGCATACTCTCTATTAAGCACGTTATGAAGTCTTGCGTTTTCTGCATTAGCATCAAACTCCTCAAACCCCACTTCACTCAGGCATAGATGAACTATCCTCCTCAGATCTTCTGATACTGCTATGCAGGAGTCTATCTTTCTCCTAATGTCAGGAGAAGGTGCCGATTGAGATCACATATTATCATAGATATCTTTCACTTTTTTCTCCTGCTCTTCTACAGCATCCATTATTCTACATAAGTCGTCGTCGGAGCACTCATCCTTAAGTTTGGCACGCGCAACTCTGACTTGCTCTTTCCAATTTTCATATAGTGCGATGAATTTAGTCTCTTTCTGAGAAGCCTCTTGTTGCTTCAGCACCAGCATTTTGGGGGTGAATCTTTTCTCCCTTGAAGATTTCCTCGTTTCAACTTCTTCTCCTGCAGTGGCTGGTATAGGCTCCTTCATTGCTATTTTGAGTATTTCTATTTTAGCATGAATTTCACCTATGAGTGATTCTAATCTCTCTTTTTCATCCTCATCAGGTTGTAACTTTAATTGTTCATTTAAGTCATTAAATTCTGCCTGGAGGGACTCAATTTGTTCACTAACTTCACCAAGTTGTGATTCTTCTCCTTGTTCTTCCATTGTGTATGTTTTAGAAAAGCACTGTATTTATCACAAAGTTGCTGCTAAATACGCATCTAACTTTTATAATTATGTTATTGAGTGCAAACCAAGTTCTAGTAATTGATAACTATTCACTTGAATCATCTTTTAAAGCCCTCCCTTTGATTAGGCATTTAAACTCTCAAAATCACCATTGTGATATTCTTAATGCCACTCATGAAGCAGGAACAAGTAGGCTATATGACCGATCAATTATTTTCTCTATTTTTCTCTTAGTTAACCAATATTTAACCAGAAGACTATTATTTATTTTGTATCTTCTTAAATTTCTTCCAGCTGTTTTTCTTTTCTTTCTTAAATTTACAAATGTCTTTTCTGTTACCGAAGTAGCACAGTCAAACCTGTGCCAACAGCAGAGCCGCTCTCTTCTGCCTGAGGACCACAATGGAAAGGAACAGTCACTGCCCTCTGTAGCCTGTTAACTCATTGAGTGCCAGCCACTTTTGGAAAACGGATGCTCCCAGTGCCAGAGTTTCAGAGCGTTTTCAGTGATTTCTCGAGGCCCACAGAATATTGTGTGATATTACTATGTAAACACACGCCCAAAGAACGATGAGACTCTCTTCTATCATCAGCAAAAAAAAGTTTATTGATATCATTTTCCGTTCTTTAGTTATGAGCCGGAGAAGATAGGTTGATTTCACCAAAAAGAGACGTTTCAAACTAGAAGCTGAGATAATTAGCCTTTTGTGAAATGAAGCATTTCAAGCACATGACTGACTCTGAAGCTAATATTTTCTGATGTAGTGACACCTCAAAAATAATTTCCTTCAATAAAACAGTGAAAACAAAGGAATTTTGTTTGGCAAAATAATATTTTTTAGCTGCAACCAGCAGCGCTGGCCCCTGCGTGCGTTGCTGGTTGCAGCTTCTTGCTGGTCTTGATTTACTGCTGGTGGGCATCAGATATTCTAGCTTGTGTTTGCCAATCCTGTCCTGCTGTCTGGGTCTGTCTGGGTCGGTGTTGTATGCTGCCCTGCGTGCCCCACCCCGCTCAACTGCAAACCCCACCTCCGTGGGAGTGTCTCTGGTGGCTCTCTGCTGCATTTGCTCTGCACTGAAAAGTGCGCTACATCCAGCTTTTTTACAGCATTCCACGTGTATTTGTCACCGGCTCCCATCGCTTCCAGTTGAGAATAATAACAACTCCACAACTAATCATGCGGATGGGCTATCGCAGCGGACACGGAGGGGCTCAATTGTGGCAGCAGATTGGCTGCTGCAGGCACAGCTAACGTTATGCTTCATGCATATCGATGCATACCGATGCGATATCCGTTTCCCCATGACTTGTTCTCTGTTTTTTCCTCGCCTTTCTCTAATCTGGAGAGCACTGTCGCCACCTAATGGGTCCGTAAAATAGCTTTTACACATTCAACATCCACCATACTTTCACAGGAGATGGATCAGGCTTTGATCCACGTCCCACCGTCAAAAAACGCAATTGACGACAATCGTCGTCATTGGCACTCTACGTTAATATTTGAATTGACGACGATTGTCGTCATTGGCACTCAATGAGTTAATGAAGGATCCTTGCAGAACTGTCGTCCACGTTGGTCGATGATGCCCTCTGGTGGTGCAATCGCGGTACCGCTTTCCAGCTGACTGTGACAGGTGCTGAGATGGACTCTCCCGTCTTCTCCCGTGGATCAGCTGGCTTCCTCGTTGACGACTCCGGCCACACACGTTGCCCCAGCGCTCGGCTTCCTCCTCTCTGCTTCTGGAGGATGCGCGGCTCTTTAGTTTGATCTCTCGGCTTTGCGGGCGGCGGTACTTAGTTTGATCTCTCGGCCATGCGGTGACGATTACGTTTTCACTGTAACTACACTGGTTCAATGTCTCTTAGAAATGATGGCCACGCTTCATACTGATGTCTTTTGACGATTTTATTTAACTCTCTTTGCCAGCTGACACTCTCTCTCTCTGTGTCAGCAGACACAATCAGCAGACACCGTGAAAACTGAAGAAGTAACCACAAAAACATTCTGTCAATTCCAAGTGGTAACATGTCCAACATGTTACCACAACTGAAATGTGCTGAAATCAAATAAAATAGTTTACATCGTATCACATCGTTTATGCAATGTCAAAATTACATTAACAGAGCTTTTACACAAATATAGACCAAATTAAAGACATTTACCGTGTGCGCCTTTTGAACCACGTGCAGAATGGTTTAGATTGGGGCTGTACGTCTTTCCTCTGCAGCAGCCATATTCGTTCTGACCCAAAATGCCACGGTCACGCCCTTAACTAAACTCTGGTCATGTGACTCATTACACTCATTACACATTACACATTAAAACTTACATGAAGTGCACTTACGGTAGTTTTTACCCAACATTAGGCTATTTTAAAGTGGTATATTTTTAGACAACTTTTATCAATTTTAACCTTCAACATATTTGTTTTTAAATCATTTTAATGACTATGAACTCAAATCACCATGAATTTATGACGGAAGGATGAATATGAATTATGAATCAACTTCTCAATAAAACATGTCTCTGGGACAGTTACACAAGCACTCGTATATGCGCATCAAAGACGCAGACTCATTGAGGCCATTTACACCTGGCATTAACATGTGTTTTCTGTCATCAGATTGCAATCGGATTGGCTTGACCACTTGAAAGTACAGGTGTAAACGCCCCCAAGACACATTGAAGACGGATTGGAATCTGAACGGCCAAACCACCTCCAGAGGTGGTCAGGTACGCATTGTGTACGCATTGAACACGAGTGTAAATGCAATGTGTCCTCTCAATCTGCATACAGCAACTGTATGCTGATTGAGAAGACACCCATTTTGGGTGATCAGATTGCAATCAGATAGCAATCTGATCATCACCCAAAACGCATGCTAACGCCAGGTGTAAATTAAATCAGGCTAATGTGGTCAAGCACAATCTGATTGCAATCTGATGACACCTCGGCCCGAGCGCGGAGTGCGCTCCCGGTTTGCAGAGCTTCACCTCGCGCTGCCACCTCGCGTATGTCCTAAGCTTAAGAGTGTGACAGTGTGTGTGTGTGTGTGTGTGTGTGTGTTTCTGTATGGAGGAGAAATGTCTGCAGCCTCCATCCTGGCGTGTAGCTGAGGCGCATATTTCCTCTTCACTGCCGGATTTGACAGGACACACGCACGCGCACACACACACCTCTCAGCAAACACAAGGACATAAAGGAGAAAGGATGAACAGAATGAAAGACGGAGGGAGGGGAGTTAATGGAGAGAAAGTAGATTTTATAAGGAGAAGAGGAGAAAAATATGGTGCATTTCTCCACCGCCTAGAGCTAGCCTTATTTCCTCAGGGTACCCTTAGCTTACTGCTATAGGGAGAAACTGATTATGCTACTGTATATGACAGGATTTCAGTCACCTGATCCCGAAAAAACTTGTACCTGTAATCAGTTAGATACTGCTCAAACCACAATGAACAAGTTACACATGCTTTTGGAAAAGAAAAACAGGTGATTACTTGAAAAAGTGCTTGTGGGAAAATCTCTTCTTATTTTGAGATCATAGACCCAAATAGTTCCAGACATTATTACATCAACCTCTTGAAATTTCGAAAATAGAGCCATTCTCCAACTGTGGTATGGCAGCCCCCCTGAGGCAATGTGGCCTTACTGGCTTTGTTGATAAAGTGACTTTGTCCCCAGGCTAATATGGGAGTGCTAGCCATTTGGTTCTAGTTGGTGTTGTTTGTAAACACAAATCAATGGCTCATCTAGAGAAGACGATTTCATGTTTAAATTAGGGATGCCGGTGGCGACTAATTTTCCTGACGTTTAAACAGAAGTTTTAATGCCGACTAGTCTATAAGTAAGAAAACACTCAGAAAACAGCCAAAAATTAGCACATTATAATCGATAAGGTTAAAACGTCAGAAAAAAATTGTGTGTGTAGTTAAGAGCCATTAGAAACCAGTATTACGTTCATCATAATCGTCAATATTCACAACATCTTGAGCTGTTTATGAACATTGCACATGCAGCAACCGGAGTATTTTCTTTTGTTTAGCTCGTTTTTGTACATTTGTCGCTTGTACCTCTCGTTTTCTTTTATTCTTGATTGTTCTGTAATGTTCATTTTATGTAGTATAGTGTGTTGCTGTACGACGTCCTGTTTTTAAGACCAGGGACCATGTTGGAAATAAGTGTATGCACTTTCACATGTACATCCCTTGGATTTTGCCGTCTTTATATCCAAATAAAAATCAATCAATCATATTCAGGCGAAATATAGTCCATTTAACTTTCGGAAGCCTTTGCGTTCAACAAAGTTGAGTGGAAGGATCTTGTGCAGTCATTCATATGAGCTGCGTTATCTTGTGTGGCTAACGGGTTAGCTTGTCTGGCTAATGCGTTGGCAAAGCCATAGCATCTTTTCTTGTGCCCACTAGTGAGGGAGTGGGCGTTTAACCGACTGCATCCCTAGATTAAATCAAACACTTCAATAATCTATTTGAATAGAGTAATATTTTATTCTGCCAAATAAAATCTGGATTGAGGCTTTAGTCTTTGATTTAAATGATGATAATTCTAGTATTCAAATTACTGGGTGTAAATCAGAATATTGTGTTTGTCCACCTTCCACCCTCCTGAAGGCATGAGCCTTTACCAATGACAATAATGCACCCAAGTGATTTAGGCTGCTTTCTCACTGGGAACGATTACTTTAGTTCTGTTCCGTTCCCGAGTATGATTTCCCCTCACTCACCTCTCCCCCGCTGGCCAGCTTTCTCATTACAACATTTATTCCGTGCTCGGGAAAGGAACGGAACACTTGCAGATTACACTTGCGTCATCGTCGCCCGTGTGTTGTCTATGTGGTTTGGTATGGTTGGCATTCACATTCGCAGGTGTTCCATCCCCAGGCACGCCAAAGCATTCAACCAGACCACCTTTACAAGTGGACCCTGTCACAGTACGCTGTTCCACGCCCGGTCACGGAATGCAACGGTCACACTCATGAAACAAACCACACCTGGGGTAATTTTGGGGAGAAGTGTGCTCGGTTGCGCTCGGGTCCCCAGTGAGAAAGCACCTTTATTGCTTTGAGGCGATTAAAAAGCATTCCCAGGTTTCCCATGCGGTCTGTGTGTGTGTGTGTGTGTGTGTGTGTGTGTGTGTGTGTGTGTGTGTGTGTGCGTGTGTGTGTCGGTAGCCTTTGTGTTTGCCCTCGTTACTAGTTAATCCTCAACAGAGCTTTGAATGCTTCATTTAATCAATAATTCATTAATATATCACACAATGCCACCTGCTGCAGCGCCACATAGCACTGTAATATACAGGAAAGTAAATTACTGAATTAAATTAATACCAACACGCACATGCACACCTTCCAATACACAGGTGTGAACACATGCACACTATATATTTGCCATACGGTAGGGTGCTCAAATACATACTGCATACTACATACACAGCATCACATGTTGCTAGCAACAGGTTGGGGAGAAAGCTAACAGATAATCATGAATGCGTACCACATGCTCACACAGTCAGGACTCGAGAGTGAGACGCTGATATTTAAGCAACTGATATTTGCCCATGTCTGAAGTGCAAAGCAGGGTTTTGTGTGTTCAGGTGTGTAAGGGCAAGCAAATGACTACAATATCCAAGTGTAAATGTCAGCCTATTCCAGAGAGAGCAAGAAACAGACAGTGCTGCAAGATAGTATAAAAAGAGAAACAGGTGGGTGGGAGACTCGACAAGAAGAGAAGTAGATGAGATGAAAGATGACAGAAGAGAGAGACTGGAGAAGAGAGTGAGAGGAAAGGGCTCTTACCAAAGGAGAGGCCACAACATTCTTAGTGACATTTCCAGCTACGTAAATAACGAGGACGTGGAAAAATAGCAACCTCGAGATGACTGGTTGGTGCCAGGATGGATTGATAGTGTTTTTGGGCAGCAGAGAGGGGGCAGGGGTTGAACATCTCAACCTGACACGCTGCGCTCCTATAACCACACACACGCCCGCGCATGCAGACACAGTGACACAATGAGCCACATGAAATCATATAAATACTGTAGCTTTCAGAATATATTCTAGCTGCTCGCCCTGAAAAGCCTCAGGGATATTAGTTACATCAATTCATCTGTATTGGTAAATGTTACATCTACTGTGACAATGCAAATGCTGCTACCAAGTACCAACTTTGTCAATACTGCTACAATGAAACAACTCTTTGGATCTGAATGAATACTTGTAGTGTGTCTTACAGTAGCCCCGTTTACATGGATTGTTTTCCTCAATCTGATTGAAATCAGTCAGATTATACGAATCTGATTTGATCTGTATACATGAACGCTAAATAAAGCGATCCACGTTCAATCCGCGTATACATGGCCCCAGCTGAAACCGATTACAAACATGCGCAAACGGTCTCTCCCACTACCTGCAGAGAAGAAGAGGTGCACTTCCGTCTACCACTTTTCCTGTTTACCTCTGGAAAAATGGATCTAGTGCTGCACGATTTGGGGGAAAGGTGCGATTAGAGATTATGGTGGACAATATTGCGATTTCCGATTGTGATTGCGATATAATAAACAAATGGTATCTAGGGATGTGCCAGCATGAGTTTTTGACGGTATGATAACCTTGGACAAAAATACCACGGTTTCACGTATCACAGAATAAAATACATTAAATATATTACAATTTAAAATATATTCAAACTAAATAAATAAAACAATTTGAAATAAAATTATCTTTAAAAAAACTAACATTTTGAGACATTTGCCTGTCCCAAACATGTAAAAAAGAAACACTAGAAAAATAGAAACTGCACTGTGTTACAGCACATAGAAGATGGCTCAGACTGCAAAGTTAGTTGCATGTCTGTCAAGTAATACAATAATACATATTGTTTATTTTTTTTTGTAGCGACAGATGGCCTTAAACGCCACACTCACATGACGCTTCTTGAGAGAGAGGTGAGGTAACATGCATCTGCAGACTTTATCGAGGGACAATGAAGGCATCATGTGACAGACTAGTTAGCGTTAGAAGCCTGGAGGTGCTGCTGCAAGCAGCTGCGACAGTGTTTTGCTGCTATCAACCTTGTTAATCTCGCTATATTCTTCATCACAGCGGGTCATTACCCACTGTGCACTTAACCGTGCACTAGTTCTGCATAAGCACCTGCAGCTCTCTCCTTATTTTACTGACGTTCTCTCTAATCACACGGCTGTTTACATGCGTTTCTAAACGGCTAGCTAGTTATTAGCATAGCTAGCTGTTAGCGATCATGGATGTTCTCTCCCTCTCTCTCGGTAAGATGTTATGTTTGTGAACCTTGCTGCGCATAACATTACTTATTTGCGGGAGTGCATGGGAGAAGTCTCCCGCTACGCTAGTGTTGATGCCCAGTGTGATGGCAGAGAAGCGTGTGTTTGCTGCGTCGCGTGTAACGTTAGTTTAGAGGAGGCACCCACACTCAAAAAGACATGAACAAATAATAATCGCACACTTTTGCAGTTAAGTAATCGCACGTGCTGTCAGGCCCGCGGGAAGTAGGGGTGCTGCAGGTGCTGCAGCACCCCCTAGATTTTTTCCAAAAAAAAAAAAAAAAATTTTTTTTTTTTTTTTTTTTTTTTTTTACAAATGTAATTAAAAATATTTTGCAGTGCACTATGTTCCTTTCTTGTTTAAGAATGTTTCGGGAAATGAAAATGTAGCCTATTTAAATAGAATTATCAACAATAACAATCAAGGAAGTTACATGCTTGTAGGCTAGAGAAGAAGAAGAAGCGCGCATGCACGCACATGTTGTGTTGAACCAACCAACAACCAATACGAATTGTTTAATCTGGCAATAAAGAAATGTGAACTTGACATGCTATTTTAATAGCCTACTCAAAAATGCACCTCCCACTATACAGCAAAGAGAGGAGTCAATGTTTCTTGATATATGCCATTCAGATCAGAATAATTAGTCTAGTCATTAAGTTTGCTGATAATATTTCTATCATGTTAAGTCTGTGTCATGTTAACTGGTGTATTCAGAGCAAATAGGGAGATATAGAGCATTATCATCATGCTATATATCTCCCTCTTTGCTCTGAATGAGTGAGAAAAGGAGAAAATACTGAATAATTACATCACAACAGTATCCTAATCTTGATTTAAAATGAGATATTCCTCTAAATATGGCAAAAAAATGTAAAAAAAAACGCCCCAATTTTTTTCGGCGGGGCCCTAGCGGGCCCCACCGAGAGTCCCTTCCTCCCAGCACCCCCTGCTTAAAATGACTTCCAGCGGCCCTGCGTGCTGTCATTTGCGGCTCTATGGTCTCAGCAGTTAATCATCCTCCAGAGATTTTTGGCCAGGAGAAGAAGAAGAATGTACCGCTCTCAGGGTTCCTATTAAGAAGTTTGTCCCAACCACCGTTCAGTTCTTCTGCACTAGGGGAGCGCATGCGCAGAATGAATAATCCACTCTATCAACCGAATCACTCTATTCAGCCGTTTATATGCGGCATCTAGCTGATTATCAATCGGCGTAGACTACCTCTTTCAATACGATCGAAAATGTAAAACGATCCGGGTGAATCGGGTCGGCTAAGGTGTTTATATGAGACAATTTTGAATCCGACTGACCTATCGATCCGATTATAAGTAGGATCTTTGGACCCATGTAAACGGGGCTAGTGTGTTTAGTCTACCGCTGCACAGTATGCATTGTCTGCTCCATATGAGGTCCTGTTATGTTTGTGTCCATCCTGTCTTATGTGACTTTCTTATAATGTGTCAGCCCCAATTAGCCAGGTCAAATGCAATATGCAGCTGTTGAATTTTAATCAATGCAATGCTGATTCTGTTTGCTCAGAAGGACTTTGAAGTTATTCGCCTTAAGGTGGGCTCAGACTACAGGATTCTGTCAATCCTAGCCGATTTTGAAATCTGGATGTGACACGCACT
>NC_139624.1:76431817-76456817 GCF_964638095.1 Poromitra crassiceps
AGAACACAAACACATGGGCTACCAAAATATATTCCCCTGCTGCATGTCATGATGAGATCGGCAAAAGTTTGGATAGACTGGATTGCTTCCTGCAGCAACAATGCCTTTTTTCCCCACACTGCTCGATAGACAGGTAGGACAGCCTCTGACTGGCAGGGGCTCAAAACTACGATATAACAACTTTTTATTCATTGGTCAATCATTCATTGTGATATAAATTAGTGACATTTTCCCCAAAATACTCATGGTTCTGTGCTGTTGGTATTTGGTAGCCTATCTGATGCCTGCAGTGCAGCGCATCAAATGAGCCGCGTCAATTAACGATAATGACGGGAGTCTTGCGCAGCAGCAGGATGATGTATTTGCGCAGATATTCAGTCCTAAATATCAAACATGTTTGATATGATCGGGATGGCCCCGATGAGGCTTTGAGCAGATCGGGAGGCTTAAGATTGGATCTGCAAACCGCTCACACTACAAGATAATCGGTGCCGAACATTGGGCCCGACCAAGCTTGGCAAGCTGCCAGGCCAGATTTCTCCTCCGATTCATGGGAGGGGTGAATCGGGCATAAATCGGCCCGAAAATCCTGTAGTCTGAGCCAGCCTTTAGTCTGGCTGCAGTCGGGGAGTTTAAAGCCGTGGGCAAATGACCATTAACTAATTAGCGAGCAGCTATATGCACATTGTCCTGTATATGTGAAATGGCAGGACAGCAGCTCCATGGTAGGATATACAAAGACGTATATAGGACAAAAAGGCATCTCTAATGGGCTACATGCACAACTCCACTACTTCCTGAAATTAGTACAGCTTCTTTATTTCCTGTCATCACTATTGGATGAACTGATTAATGTCAGGTGTGCTGCAGTCACAACAATGATCAGGCACACCTGATTAATCAGTTCATCCAATAGTGTAGGACAGGAAATAAAGAAGCTGTACTAATTTCAGGAAGTAAAGAAGTTGTGCATGTAGCCACTTGGCGTTGCAGATGGTGGCTCCTGTCATTTGCCAATTTCTTCACTCTAAAACAAGAATTGTGAACTAAACCCATAGGGACATGTTGGAACATACTGCAATACTAAACTAAACCCATAGGGACATGTTGGAACATACTGCAATACTAAACTAAACCCATAGGGCCATGTTGGAGCATACCGCAATACTAAAGTAAACCCATAGGGCCATGTTGGAGCATACCGCAATACTAAACTAAACCCATAGGGCCATGTTGGAACATACTGCAATACTAAACTAAACCCATAGGGCCATGTTGGAACATACTGCAATACTAAACTAAACCCATAGGGCCATGTTGGAACATACTGCAATACTAAACTAAACCCATAGGGCCATGTTGGAACATACTGCAATACTAAACTAAACCCATAGGGACATGTTGGAGCATACCGCAATACTAAACTAAACCCATAGGGCCATGTTGGAGCATACCGCAATACTAAAGTAAACCCATAGGGCCATGTTGGAACATACTGCAATACTAAACTAAACCCATAGGGCCATGTTGGAACATACTGCAATACTAAACTAAACCCATAGGGACATGTTGGAGCATACCGCAATACTAAACTAAACCCATAGGGCCATGTTGGAGCATACCGCAATACTAAACTAAACCCATAGGGCCATGTTTGAGCATACCGCAATACTAAAGTAAACCCATAGGGCCATGTTGGAACATACCGCAATACTAAACTAAACCCATAGGGCCATGTTGGAACATACCGCAATACTAAACTAAACCCATAGGGACATGTTGGAACATACCGCAATACTAAAGTAAACCCATAGGGCCATGTTGGAACATACTGCAATACTAAACTAAACCCATAGGGACATGTTGGAAAATACTGCAATACTAAACTAAACCCATAGGGCCATGTTGGAACATACCGCAATACTAAACTAAACCCATAGGGACATGTTGGAACATACTGCAATACTAAACTAAACCCATAGGGCCATGAACATACCGCAATACTAAACTAAACCCATAGGGCCATGTTGGAACATACCGCAATACTAAACTAAACCCATAGGGACATGTTGGAACATACTGCAATACTAAACTAAACCCATAGGCCCATGTTGGAACATACCGCAATACTAAACTAAACCCATAGGGACATGTTGGAACATACCGCAATACTAAACTAAACCCATAGGGACATGTTGGAACATACTGCAATACTAAACTAAACCCATAGGGCCATGTTGGAGCATACCGCAATACTAAACTAAACCCATAGGGCCATGTTGGAACATACTGCAATACTAAACTAAACCCATAGGGCCATGTTGGAGCATACTGCAATACTAAAGTAAACCCATAGGGCCATGTTGGAACATACTGCAATACTAAACTAAACCCATAGGGCCATGTTGGAACATACTGCAATACTAAACTAAACCCATAGGGACATGTTGGAACATACTGCAATACTAAAGTAAACACATAGGGCCATGTTGGAACATACCGCAATACTAAACTAAACCCATAGGGACATGTTGGAACATACCGCAATACTAAACTAAACCCATAGGGACATGTTGGAACATACTGCAATACTAAACTAAACCCATAGGGCCATGTTGGAACATACTGCAATACTAAACTAAACCCATAGGGCCATGTTGGAACATACTGCAATACTAAACTAAACCCATAGGGCCCTGTTGGAACATACTGCAATACTAAACTAAACCCATAGGGCCATGTTGGAACATACTGCAATACTAAACTAAACCCATAGGGCCATGTTGGAACATACTGCAATACGAGTCAATGTGCAATGTGTGAAAGTCATGGACACCTTCAGAGGACAGATGCTTGTTGACACCAGTTTTTGAACCCATTACCTTTGAAGGTAATGGGTGAAGATAATGGCTGTGCCCCCTGCCGCCCCTAACAATGGATACGGATGGATTCTCATGAAAATTTACAATGTATTCTTTCAGGATATCCATATCAGACATACTGTATCCATTTATATATATCCATCCTATATGAATCAAATTATGTGCCACGCATGCTGTACTATTTTAACATATCTCTATTTTTAAGAGTGCAGAAAGGTTACATCATGCACTCCTGTTCAGAGCGTTCCCACAGTCTTGTGGCATGGAATAACAATTATCCAGACCCCAGGGTGGGAGGCCATTCTATTTCAATTCACACAATACCCCAGTGAGAATTTAAATGACCCATTTAATTCTCTATGACGATGTGGCACATTTTCTGAATCCGAAATGTGGTCTGTGGAAAAAAGACAAGCATTGTTAGAAAGTTTCCCTGTCAGGTACTTACTTGCGGCAGGGCAGCCGCCAAGGGACGCGATGCACTTCTGATCAGGCCGGCCGGTTCCGTCCCGTCGCTCCCATTGTGATGTCATACATCACTGATGATGTCATACATCACTGATGATGTCCATATTCAGGGAGGGAACCGGCTCCAGGGAACCGGCCGGCCTGATTGGAAGTGCATCGGGCCCCATCATATATATATATAATAAAGTTGATCTCCCCCGTCCTCAAAACTGTACACAGTAATGTGTAACATTGGCCAACGCTTCTTCAATATGCCCGATAATGTATCTACAGAGCTTTTGCGGTCTAACATTCAGTTAGCTCTGCCAGCTCAATAAAGCCTCGTGGGTCTCCTGTATAGCTTCATCTATTATTTATCCCAGTAATTAAAGGGCTGCTCAGGATGACTGATTCTCTTTGTCACTGGTAATCTATGGAGCTACAGGCTGCTTTATCCTGTAGGAGGTCTGCAGGGACAGGACGGCCTCCTGGCTGCAGATCACTGTTGGTGCGGATGCAATTTTGGGAAGGGAGTTTGGATGCAGAGAGAGACAAACAGTTTAAGATGAGGGGTGGAGATGAATAAGTAAGCTTTTCCTTTCCTCATTTATATGCATTCCACATATACAATACTTTAAAATTATAATATTTCAATTTGTCTGTTCAGTTGAAATGAGTAAATACAGTAAGCAGTTGAAGAGTTAATCAAGAAAAGAGCAGGAGTGCAATATTTAGTCAACGCTCCACACTGCTGGGAATTTATTACGGATTTAATGTTGTTGGTTGCTTTTACTCTCTTCCCCTCTGTATCCACTATCCAAACAATTAAATTACTTCATTGGCACGAGTGTTTATCAGAAACAGTGTTTCAGGCAAAATGGAAATTTCGAAAACTCAATTAAGAACAATCGTTCTCACTCTCCCCATCTCCTCCCTGCGGCGATGTGCCTGGCTGTCTGGCCTGTCCTCTAGGTGCCAAGTCAGATCTGTTGGACCTGCCTGATTCATTGAGCTCTGAACCAGGACTGATGTGATGAGTTCTGCATGAAGCTCAGCCCCCTGTATCTCACTGATCCTCTCTACCTGCCTCTCACTGATCCTCTCTACCTGCCTCTCACTGATCCCCTCTACCTGCCTCTCCCCCTCTACCTGCCTCTCACTGAACCCCTCTACCTGCCTCTCACTGGTCCTCTCTACCTGCCTCTCACTGATCCTCTCTACCTGCCTCTCACTGATCCCCTCTACCTGCCTCTCACTGGTCCTCTCTACCTGCCTCTCACTGATCCTCTCTACCTGCCTCTCACTGATCCCCTCTACCTGTCTCTCACTGATCCTCTCTACCTGCCTCTCACTGATCCCCTCTACCTGTCTCTCACTGATCCTCTCTACCTGCCTCTCACTGATCCCCTCTACCTGCCTCTCACTGATCCCCTCTACCTGCCTCTCACTGATCCTCTCTACCTGCCTCTCACTGATCCTCTCTACCTGCCTCTCACTGATCCCCTCTACCTGCCTCTCACTGATCCTCTCTACCTGCCTCTCACTGATCCTCTCTACCTGTCTCTCACTGATCCTCATACCTGCCTCTCACTAATCCTCTCTACCTGCCTCTCACTGATCCTCTCTACCTGCCTCTCACTGATCCCCTCTACCTGCCTCTCACTGAGCCTCTCTACCTGTGAGAGAGCGTGCCAATGTGTGTTCATGTGTATGAGAAGAAACGAATGGTTGAAATGAAGAGTGAGGGAGTGTACTGTATGTACTGTATGTGTGCGTGTGTACATGTAACAGGTTAATCTGGTTTGCTTACGAATTTAACCAAAACACCACCATTTCCTCGTTTTGTGTGTGAATCTACTTTGAGTGCTCTGGGGTTATTTTGCGTGAACGCCCCCACGCTGGTGACATTGCTTTGTGCACATGCGCGCAGCTCCAGAAAGACAGTCGTATGGGAAGATGGCAACGAGACCAGCTGTGTCGGTGATATCTCCACCTGAATAACGCTATTATTTATTGTAGAGCCCGGCCGATATCGGTCCACCGATATTATCGGCCGATATGTCAGCCGATATTTTTTTATTTTGTATTTTTCAAGTTACAGACAGCATGTTGTGTATAATTGATCTTTTTTTCTTAGTCAAGTTATATTTTATATTTGTTGTTTTTGGCCGGTGTGCGCATGCGCCAACGGCCCGTCATCTCCACTCGTTTGTATTTCTAGTTATTTAATATTTATCATTATTAAATTCCCAGTGAAGTTTACTGTTTCATTGCATTGATGTCAATTTGGACAATAAAGTTTATTGATAAGCTGTAAAATATCAGGCCTACAGTGCATTCTCAAGTCATATCTTTGTCAAGTGTTTGATATTTGAGGGATCATTGCAAAAAATATATATATAATGTGTATATTTAACACATTCACTGCCAACAGTTTTTTTTTTTACTGTAGGTAGCTTCTGCCAAGGTTTTTTTTTGAGGATTCTGGCTCATCTTTCAAGAGCCGAGGATTCTTTTCTGTTAGGATTTTGTGAACACAAAATATCTCAAAAGAACTAATAGAATGTGTGCTTTCTCTGTCTAAAAGAGTTAGTTTGTAGAGTTAGTAGTTATGTAGGCATTAGCAGTTGAATACAGCATGGTTTCAGCGTCTGAAAATGAAAGGTGAGAAAAATGCCTTTTTGTGAAATTCGATAGAACAGTCACTTTAACCATTTATTTTTGGCATCAAAGACATCAGACATCTAAACAATTTGTTCTGAACAGTATTTTCCTCCATAACAGCACCCGCACCCCCCTCTCCTTCAAACTCCTCCCTCCGTGGGCGTTCTCCTCCTCCCTCCTTGGCGCTGCAGCGGGTGTGTCACAAGCGAGTTTCTGCTGCCTGTCTGCTGCCTGGCGGCCCCTCGTCGGGCGAGCCTGGATGGGGCTCGCTCGTTTCTTGGGGTTTCGGTTGAGAGCTTTGATGAAGCTTTTGCGATTCTGGGCTTTATGCTGCGTGTTTCAAAGTGTGTTCCACCCAGTCTATTTTTGGAACCCCCCACCGTTGTGCGCCACCGTTGTGCGCCAGCGCGAAAGCGTTTTCGCCAAACCATTCTACAGTATGAGAATGGTTTCCTCACGCTTTTCCCTGCAGTTTTGGCTCGCTTTCTCTAGTCTGGAGAGCACTGTCGCCACTTAGTGGGTCGGTGGAATGGGTTGTACACGTTCGGTGGCTCCCATATTTTTATAGGAGACGTAAAAGGGTTTGATCCACGTCCCACCGTCAAATTTTTTTTTTTTTTTTTTTTGACGAGTTGACTCGTCATTGGCAGTCAACCGTTGGTTTCTGCTTGACGAGTTGACTCGTCAACGGCAGTGAACGTGTTAATATAAGAATATCGGCCGATATATCAATATCGTAATTTTTTTACTCTCTAATATCGGTATCGGCATCCGATTCAAAAATCCAGTATCGGTCAGGCTCTAATTTATTGCTTATTGTTTATTTTGTAACAGTCTTGTGGAGAACGCTTATTATTTACTGTTTTGTTTATTTTGTAATACAGTAAAGAGCTTGAGACTCGTACTGGCTCTTGCCTCCTGAGTGTCGCCACATGTCCATAACCAGAACACAACGCAGAGGAAAAACACACGGGTTACACACACACATGCACACACATATATTTACATCCCTCAGTGTGTTTGGCCTGAAGCGTGGCCGATAGCTACCCCATGGCGAGCTGAAGTGCTCCCTATAATACATGGGTTGACTTATACTCACACCAGGCAGCGCGCTCTAAGAGCTCTTCGTAGCCCCTTTTATAAATGCAACTAATTATGTCTTTTTCCACATGAATATCACACAGCAGAGAGGAGATATGGGCAGCTAATTGTGCTCTTTACTTTACAACAATGCATAATGTGAAAGCATGTGAAAGCATGTGTATACTTTTATGGTCTTAAGGGGGACCCCAGGAAGAGTAGATGTTACCTCGGTAACAACTAATGGGGATCCAAATAAATAAACAAATGAACAATGCTCATAACAATATAGGATTATTAATTATTTCCCATGGTCCCTCAGGTGGGAATGGCTTTCATTTCAGACGCCATTAACTCATTGAGTGCCATGGACGAACATGTTCGTCATTTCGTTTAGTAACGTAGAGTGCCAAGGACGAACATGTTCGTCAATTGCGTTTTTTGACGGGGGGATGTCGATCTAAGCCTCTTACATCGCCTCTTACAATATGGGAGCTATTGAATGTGTCTAACCTATTTTACAGAACCCTTAGGTGGCGACAGTGCTCTGCAGATTACAGAAATGTCAGGAATACAGCCTGAAAAAGCCGTGATCAAAGCGAAACCGCTCATGCTGCAGCCCAGAGCCATGTAGATTGCTCTGGTTGCTGCTTGACGGTGCCTGGCAACAGCAGTCAATCCGCGCACACAACTGAGCTCCTCTGCCTCTGTCTGTCTGTCTGCATATAGTTTCTCCACACGATTACCCGCCAGAAAGGCAGCACCCGACGCCGAACGGCCAAACCTTTTCCTGCAGTCCCGTTTGGCATTTCCTTGTTGCGCTGGGAGCTGCCCGGGAGCCGCCGTCAGCCGCCCGGCGCAAAAACGGAGGCTCCGAAAATAGACTGGGTGCGTGTGGGGAAGAGTTTGCAGCTCAGGGGGGGAGAGGGGGGTGGGGCACGCAGGCTGCACAGAACTACACCACGTCACTACATCAGAAAATATTAGCTAGAGTCAGTGAATGTGCTTGAAATGCTGCATTTCACAAAAGGCTGAATATCTCAGCTTATAATTTGAAAACTGTCTTTTTGCTCAAAACAGCCTATCTTCTCCGGCTCATAACTAAAGAACGGAAAATGGTATCAATAAACTTTTTTTTGCAGATGATAGAACAGGGTCTCCTCGTTCTTTGTGTGTGTTCGGTGTTTACATAGTAATATCACACAATATTCTGTGGGCCTCGAGAAATCACTGAAAACGCTCTGAAACTCTGGCACTGGGAGCTTCCGTTCTCCAAAAGTGGCTGGCACTCAATGAGTTAAAATGTCATTGTGTTGAGACCATTGTGGGATTGTGGATTTGTCTTATTGGCTCATGGTTCTATTCATATCAAAGGAGCAAGAACAGAAACACAAGACGGTCTGTTTCAAGAACATCACAAGAAAGATGGCTGACACCACTATTATGTTTCATGGCCAAAAGAAGGTTGCAACAATGTGGTATTGAACTGAATATTGCATATACTGTACAGTAATATGTAACATGCTAAATCCAGTATATAGTAAACATAGAAGTCCCTAGTACTACATGCATCCTAGACTTGCTTCACCTGGAATAGAAGGTTTAAAATGAATCTTTCTGGCTTTCAGAAGGAAGGGAAAAAGTATAGTCAGGCAATCAGATAACAATTATGCCAATTATGCAATTCACCTTATAAGACTTGGAAAAGGAATAGACTGCAGTGACTACTCATTCATGAAAGCTGCAGAATAGTGAAATTCTGTCTTGGCTGCCACCCTGTGCCTGCTGTAATTAGTCTGATAAGCATACTCCATCATGCCTACAGATTGAAATGGATAGATAATCTATACCTGCATATACCCTCAATTACACGAATGGATTCCAATTAACAAGTGAGTCCTTTCAAACTGCCGTATGCTCGTCCTCAGCAAGTTCATTCATTGAACTCAAAGAAGGTTGGTGATTAATAGAACTCTGGATATGAATATGATATGAATATCGTGGTTGCTATGCACACCATGGGCAATACGTATGTTATGTTGTGACGGATGTTGTTGCGTCAGGTGGTGCTGCTTCACTCGCTGAGCCCACTACAACTCAGGTACAGTTGCCACATGCTCTATCGGCCTCTGCTCAAGGCTGTTGCGCGCCGTGGCGCGTTCTAGCTCAATCATAGCTCAGTATTGCATCATTTACAGACATTTCTGTTCTGGGTGACTAGTTTAAGATAAGCTGACAATAAGGTCCAGGTTGTAAAAAACAAACAAACTGAATTCTCCTTGAACATTTTGAATTTCACAGACAGATCCATAGAAACTGCATAAAGCTTCTGAATGCATGTTGAAGAGTAATGTTTCTTTTTATGTTTTTTAACCAACCAAAGTAAAAAGTAATTTTGCATTTATCAAGGTCTAATCTGCAAAGATTCAAATTTAATGAGAATCTATCTTAACCCATTCCCCGCCACTGACGTGATATCACGTCAATCTGTGTTTACACCGTCATGTGACAGACGGATCTCTTGGCCACCAAATGCTGCTGCACTTCCAGAGTTGCACAGAAGCACCAAAACCAGCAAGCAGAGAAAAGCAACAATCTGCCTTCAGGAAAAAGCTCCATAAAACACCTCCAGCCTGGTGCCTCAAAACGCTGCAACGAGCAGCTTTACCAGAGCTCGACGCGCTGTCAGACGGACTGACTCGTGACAGTCACTCAAAGCTGAAGGATTTTTTTCACTGGACGCTGGTAAACATACACAAATCACTTCTCCTGTCAGGTAGATTACTAATCTGGTTTGTGAGGCATCACATCATGTCAATTTCAGCTGTCAGATATGCCCCCAGACCTCCAGACATCAAGCACCAGAAGCACCCGCCCGTACTGGAAAAGCATCAGCCATTTCCCCTCCAAATCAGGGCCAAGTCCTGAGCCTCCCTCTGTCCTCATGCATGTTCATCAAGATGATTTGCTACCAATCTGGCAACCACAGCTCATATCATCCCTCCCTCCACCCCCTTTCTCAGCCCTAAACTCTGCCACGCTGAGAAACAATATGCTCTGACTGGCAGTCAAAGACAAATGGAGAGAGAGAGAGGATGAGAGAGGAAGGGTGATAGAGAGTGAGGGCAAAATAACACACACACACACACACACACACACAAACACAGTACCCAATTAACTTCCTTGCAGAATACCATGCTGACAGCCAATATGGTGAGTTTCCGCCCCACAGAGAGAGAGAGTGTCGTGTAGAAGAGGCGACACAGCCAGGAAAGATACAGACAGACGGATCTAAACGGGAAAAGTTTGACCGTAGAAGTTGACAGCCAGGTGGCCTAAAGTGAGAGAGACCGTCCTTCAGTCAGAGGATCCAGATTCAAGCCCCCCCTGTCAGCAAGCATCTGCCCTGCTGAAGTGTCCTTGAGCAAGCTATCAAATCCCTCCCAGCTCCAGGGGCACCGACCCTGTGCTCTGACTCACATATGGCCCCGTCAGTTGTCAACACACTGGAGAATAGAAGGCATGAATAACTTTGCGATGCCGACAGGTGTTAAGAATCACCCTCAGCGCTTCGGCCGGGCCCCACTAGTACTCTTAAGGCCTTGGCCACACTGATCCGTGGTCTCTGTCCGTGTGCGTTCATTTCTCTGTTCACTTCCATTCATTTTCAATGACAGCTGTCCGACTGTCCGTGGAGCACTCAGAAGTGTACGTATCCAGAAAATTTGCATACGTTTTGATGGACAGAAAGTTGAAGAGGGATGAACTTTTTCTGGATGGACGTATCGGATGGTCGGATAGTCACTGTCTGTTTAGCCAATCAGAGTCGAGGTCCCGAGAGGAGGCGTTCCGAGATTTGTTTCAACTTTTCAAAGAAGATGGCGGCCGAGGCAGTGAAGGAGGCTATAATTAATGCTGTGTACACCATCCTGCTGTTGTACAACGTGATAGTCAGTGTCACCGTCTGATTTCACCATCTAATCTGGTCATTCGGTGGCATTTTATTGCCACATAAGTAACGTAGCGCACAGAGCTAACAGCTAGCTGACGCCAGCTTTCTTCTTCTCTCGGTTTATAGGCGGGTCGCTGACACCTTCAAGGTGCTTACCGCCACCTGCTGTACAAGTAGGTTACTTGTACATGCAACGGACATAAATCTATCCGTCTATCCGTTCTGTCCATTTTCTGACGGATCAGTGTGGCCAAGGCCTAACGGCCTGTGTATGTTTATGATCTTTCACTCAGGGCTGAGGCAGAGACGTCTGATGGCTTCTAATCCTGTAATCAATAGGTCCTGTCCTCGCCAGGCAGACACGTGGCTCTCCAGCCAGAGGGAAGCAGGGAAGTGGAGGCAGAGGGGAAAAAACACCAAAAGAGTCCTAAAAATAGAAGAGACAAACAGAGAGATGTGGACAGGATAAGAGAGGGGAAGAAATTAAGGTCAGCTGCGATATATGGGGAAGTCTTCAGTCTATATGACCCTGATGAAGGTCTCAAGCCGAAAAGCGTTGGTCTACGAAGAGTTTTGACCTCTTTAGTCCTTCTTCCCTACTCCTCCATGCACCTAGAAAGTAGGTGAAGTTGTGCCAGAAATCCCAACTCTGCTTCTACAGCAGAGTTCAGTCAAACTGCATTATGTGAACAGTAGACTCCAGTGCTGACATACAGTCTAGACATGAATCCAGCAACACTACACACACAAAATACAAGCACACACATATTTTAGCCTGAGGAGTTGCATCTATAACACACACACACACACACACACACACACACACACACACACACACACACACAGATGCAGTATGCACACTCACGCTAAGGGAAGTCCAGCAGTAATTAGAGCTGAACTCTATTTGCTAACGACCTTCAGCTCCAAGACCCGCGGCAGGGCTGACAAATTAGGGTTCCCTCTGCCAGCCGCACAGGGGATCCCACAGGTTAATGGGAATCAGGGTCTGTGTGAGTGCGTGCACGACACGAGTGTGTGCGTGTGTGTGTGTGTGTGTGTGTGTGTGTGTGTGTGTGTGTGTGTGCATGTATATCACCTGGCTAATGGAAACCCAAGCCGTGCTAAGCCCCTGCAGTGGCTGGAGTTCGCTAACGGGGATCTAGCATTGTTCTCTGTGTCAGTAATACCTGCCAGCGCTAACAGGAATTAGCATCATTCATGGCCAAGCAATACAAAATGAGGCTTACGGCGGTTAGCTTTGTTTGTGCTGTGGCAAAAAAGCACTAACTCTGTTTGCTTATCCTGTATTAACTGATGTTTCTGAGGCCGGGGAAGTTAACAATATCTGTTGCTCCAAGATGAGATTACTGTATTACCTTCCCTCCTAATGGAGACGATTACAAATTGGCTAAATGTGTTTCTCAAACAGTGGTTAGTTAAGATGATGTAGACTGTAGAGAGACAGCACAGTGAGAGACAAACAGTGCTTAGTTAAGGTGATGTAGACTGTAGAGAGACAGCACAGTGAGAGACAAACAGTGGTTAGTTAAGATGATGTAGACTGTAGAGAGACAGCACAGTGAGAGACAAACAGTGCTTAGTTAAGGTGGTGTAGACTGTAGAGAGACAGCACAGTGAGAGACAAACAGTGGTTAGTTAAGGTGATGTAGACTGTAGAGAGACAGCACAGTGAGAGACAAACAGTGGTTAGTTAAGGTGGTGTAGACTGTAGAGACACAGCACAGTGAGAGAGAAACAGTGGTTAGTTAAGGTGATGTAGACTGTAGAGAGACAGCACAGTGAGAGACAAACAGTGCTTAGTTAAGGTGGTGTAGACTGTAGAGAGACAGCACAGTGAGAGACAAACAGTGCTTAGTTAAGGTGGTGTAGAATGTAGAGAGACAGCACAGTGAGAGACAAACAGTGTTTAGTTAAGATGATGTAGACTGTAGAGAGACAGCACAGTGAGAGACAAACAGTGCTTAGTTAAGGTGGTGTAGACTGTAGAGAGACAGCACAGTGAGAGACAAACAGTGCTTAGTTAAGGTGGTGTAGACTGTAGAGAGACAGCACAGTGAGAGACAAACAGTGCTTAGTTAAGGTGATGTAGACTGTAGAGAGACAGCACAGTGAGAGACAAACAGTGCTTAGTTAAGGTGGTGTAGACTGTAGAGAGACAGCACAGTGAGAGACAAACAGTGCTTAGTTAACACATTGAGTGCCACAGCGCTTCAGTAAAATTGTCTGGAGCCTGTGCCAGATTCACTTCCATTCAGTTGAAAACAGCTATAGAATTTTTTCTATTAGGGCTATATTGACAGGGCTGGACTTTAATGAAACATTGGACACTCCTGCTTCTTCCAAAGAAGAAATTTTGTTTCTAGACAGTTCCATTATGAAATGACAGCCTCTGAAAGAAGAGCACTTTCAAGGGTTTTCTGCTGTTTTTTTTTTACTTTTCAAGATATAGTCACTTTTATGAATACTTTTTGCACTCTAATTTCGAGCACATTCACTGACTCTGGCTAGTGTTTTCTGATGTGGTGGCGTGGTGTGGTTCTGTGCAGCCTGCATGCCCCCCCCCCTCTCCACCTCTGAGCTGCGGGCTCCTCCCCACACGCACAGAGTCTGTTTTCTCAGACTCCGTTTTTGCCCGGATCCCAGCGCAACAAGGAAATGCCAAACGCGACTGAACGAAAAGGTTTGGCCGTTCGGCTTCGGGTGCTGGCTTTCTGGCAGGGAATCGTGTGGAGAAACTATATGCAGACAGATAGATAGAAGCAGAAGAGCTCAGTTGTGGGCGCGGATGCAGCCAACTTTCAGCTGCAGACAGAGCAATCTATACGGCTCTGGCTGCAGCATGCATCGGTTTCCCCTTTGATCACGTCTTTCCCTGCTTTCTCCTGCACAAAGTAAAGGATCTGAGGTGGGTGGCGCAGCTCCCGTGTCGATGTTTAAGGTGGCGCCGTGTGATCCCTTGAAGGGATTCATGCTCACTGGCTAGGTACGACCTTAAACAGCAGAATTATGGAATAATATGAATTATGATTTTAGGACGTCCACAGACGTCCTTGGCACTCCTCGTTACTTTTTTTTAGGACGTCCACAGACGTCCTTGGCACTCAATGTGTTAAGGTGATGTAGACTGTAGAGAGACAGCACAGTGAGAGACAAACAGTGGTTAGTTAAGGTGGTGTAGACTGTAGAGACAGAGCACAGTGAGAGAGAAACAGTGGTTAGTTAAGGTGATGTAGACTGTAGAGAGACAGCACAGTGAGAGACAAACAGTGCTTAGTTAAGGTGGTGTAGACTGTAGAGAGACAGCACAGTGAGAGACAAACAGTGCTTATAGTTAAGGTGGTGTAGACTGTAGAAAGACAGCACAGTGAGAGACAAACAGTGCTTAGTTAAGGTGGTGTAGACTGTAGAAAGACAGCACAGTGAGAGACAAACAGTGGTTAGTTAAGGTGATGGAGACTGTAGAGAGGCAGCACCCACCCACAAACCCACCCACATACAGACACACATACAAATGAATAGTCTCTAGACACACATTCACAGGTAAACGCACCACCCTATGTCCAGTAAATACACAGGTCAAGAGAAATTGACACATAAAATCATAAACACACACTGAGCAAGACTATTCTAATTTTACACAAGCTACAACTTCAAGCGCCATCTCGGCCGGATCATTTAGAAGACTTTTTTTTATCACTGTACTACCCAGTGTTAAGCCACAGAGAAACACACAGGAGACACAGAGAGAGAGAGAGAGAGAGAGAGAGAGAGAGAGAAGGAAGAGCAGAACAAAGCTAAAATAATGACATTGTAATAAACTTCAGCCTTGACTCTTTAAAACAGTGCAGGACATCCATTTTGAACAGAAAAATGACATTGTTTTTGCTGGAGCGTTCTGCTACTTAAAGATGATTCATTGTGAAACAGCACTCTGAGGGGGAACAAATGGGAAGAGTAGTTTGTCTCGTTGCTCATTAGCAGTGCACACAGGGAGCTGGAGTTTGACCATTTGGAAATTGGCAGTAAATTATTAAAAACGGGGTAAAATACAGTTAGATTCACTCGTCTTTTATGATTAGAAGCAGCAACTTTTGACCAATATTTTATTTCCCCTTCATTATATTTTCCCATTCATTGTGGACAAAGACATATATTTTGATCATTGGTGTCATCTAATTGCTTCTCTGTCTCCACAATAGACATGGTGAATTGTTTTAATTAGCAGCATGGCATATCATTAGCAGACAATATGGTGCGGAATATGGAGTGTGCGCATGTCCGATTTCATAGAACAGCAACATGAAACAGGTAGGAAAAACTGACTGGAGGGGGGCTTTAAAGGTATACAAAAATAAAAAGATAAAACAATCTGTCATCGACCCTGAATTAATAAGTAATCGGTATAGGTACTGGCAAGTACCCAAATGTAAGTACTTGTACTCAGCGCACTCAACGCACACACAGTCACACACCCTCTCACTCGGTCTACCACTCTTAACACATTCACTGCCAGCCATTTTTCAATACTGTAGTTAGCTTCTGCCAAGTTTTTTTTTTGAGGATTCTGGCTCATCTTTCAAGAGCCGAGGATTCGTTTCTGTTAGGATTTTGTGAACACACAATATCTCAAAAGAACTAATAGAATGTGTGCTTTCTCTGTCTAAAATAGTTAGTTTGTAGAGTTAGTAGTTATGTAAGCATTAGCAGTTGAATACAGCATGGTTTCAGCGTCAGAAAATTTATTCTGAGATAAATGGCTTTTTGTGAAATTCGATAGAACAGTCACTTTAACCATTCATTTTTGGCATCAGTAAGACGTCAGACATCTAAACAATAGTTTTGAACAGTAATTTCCTCCATAACAGCAGGAAACCCCCCTCTGCTTCCAACTCCTCCCTCCGTGGGCGTTCTCCTCCGCCTCCTTGGCTCTGCAGCGGGTCTGTGACAAACGAGTTGCTGCTGCCTGGCTGCTGCCTGGCAGTCTGGATGGGGCTCGCTGGATGGGTTTCGCTCGTTTCTTGGCGTTTCGATTGAGAGCTCTGATCAAGCTCTTGCGATTCTGGGCTTATTTATGGTGCGTGTTTCAAAGTGTGCATCCAGTCTATTCTTGGAACCCCCCACCGTTGCCACCGCTGTGCGTCAGCGCGAAAGTGAAAGCGTTTTCGCCATCCATTTTACAGTATGAAAACGGCTTCCTCGCGCTTTTCCCTCCAGTTTTGGCTCGCCTCTTCCTACTCTGGAGAGACATGTCACCACTCAGTGGGTCGGTAAAATAGATTATACACATTCAATACCTCCAATATTTGTATAAAAGACGTAAAAGGGTTGGATCCACGTCCCACCGTCAAAAAAAAATAAAAAAAATTTAAGCCGAGATATCTCGTCTTTGGCAGTCAACCGTTGGATTCTGTAAGCCGAGATATCTCGTCAATGGCAGTGAACGTGTTAATTGCAAAATTCCACTCAAGCACAGAGATCTATATAAATTTAAATAATGTTAACACATTTGAAAATAATTAATTCCCTATCGGGCCTTTCTCATTAATTGATAGTGTGTTGTTGTGTGTGTGGGTCTGACACACACTTCTGGCTGTGTGTCTAACAAAGGCATCTTTGTCTTCACTCAAACTGTGTGTGTGTGTGTGTGTGTGTGTGTGTGTGTCTGTGTGTGTGTGTGTGTGTGTGTGTGTGTGTGTGTGTGTGTGTGTGTGTGTGCGTGCGTGCGTGCGTGTGTGTGTGTGTGTGTCTTGTGATTGATGGAGCTGCAGTGGTACTGCAGAGGGAGGGAGAAAGGCTGGGTCAGATCACAGTAGCAGCAAGTGCTGAGTAGTGGGCATGGAGGAGAGGAGACAGGACAGGACAGGAGAGGAAGAGAGGAGGGCAAAACAAAGAGGAGGAATACTGAAGTTAGTAGAAGTACTGTAGGGAGGATGAGGACACATCTATTCTCTTGTAAGTAATAACTAGTTGATTATATTTTATTGAAGCACCAGGCAGGCACATGGACAGAGTGGCTACTCTGACGCTGCCTTGTAAATTAACGATTAACTCACGAGGCTCGTGACCTCACAGGTCAGTGAGGTCAGTTTAAGAGGGCTTAAAAAGAGTGTGCTGACAAGTAGCAATAATGCAGTTGAAGAAACATAAATCAGGTACGATTCATTTGAATTCTCAACATTCTGAGGGAAATAGCAAAACCAACCAACCTATCCATTGATCCTGCATCATACTGATGCGTGGACAAATCTACAGTACTTACTGTAACCATGGTGTGGAATATGAGTCTCTTATCATGTGTTACATAGGCAGCAGTAGCTTGACACATTCCACTTCACACTGCACAGATCCATCACCTTACATTTTCACTGCATAGACACACAAGTGCTCACCTCCACAGGGCGCCCTGCAAAGAGCAGTTTGAGTATGAAGCCATAACTCCATGTCAGCCCCCACACTCATGTTAAAATCCCTCCTTTTTGGCATTCATGCCCCCCCTTCCCATCCAGAGACAGCTTCAGAGTGCCCACCACTCAATACTTAGTATTCCCAACATGATGCAGCAGTTACAGCTTCAGAGTGCCCACTAGGGATGTTCATTTTGAAAAATTTCCATAATCGAAAATCGGGAAAATTAACGATCAATTATCGATTAATCGATTATCGATAGCGTAATAATAATAATAATAATAATAATATATCAGAGGAGGTTTTTCCAGTGAGGCATAGGAGGATGGTCCTCCTCTATTAGATTCGGGATTTTATATTAAAAAAAATATTATAATTTTTTATTTTTTATATTTTCATTTTTCAATTTTTTTTTTATAATAAAATATCAATCAAATGTGTTTTTTCTTATGTGCAGATGCTCATTTTTTCATTCATTATATTCTTATACAGTATGCTTAAAATGCTTCAACAACAGTGACCTGAACTGATGGAAAGGAGAGCTCCATGCAGAGAGTCACTCTGGCCCTGGTCCCAGCCTTTAGTAGGCAGATAAAAAAACATTCGCCCTGTGGGTGTTTATTTATTTGGTCATTTATCTAATGAAAAATATGATTGGTTGAAAAACACTTGCAATTCACAGAAACACGTGAGAGTGATGTGTTTTCCCACCAATCACATTGAGCTGGAAGTTCGCACGGCCTTACCCTGGTTAAATCAGGTGAAATCTAATTGGTTGTTGGTTGGATAGATTGCTGACAGTGATTGACATTCTGTTACGTCTGAAAATCTTGTTGAATCCGCGCCATTGGAAATGCAGGAAATGAAGACCTGACAGGCTAATAGATAGATTTACAGACAGTAGCACCTATATTTTCCCCTTTCTCTTTTCCTATGTTTTATATTATCAAGCAGTAAGTTAGCTCACAAGCCAGACAGTCGTTGCATTGTATTACGCAGAGTTTAGAGAGGGCAGCGTGGTTCACACGGAGGACAGAGGCTCAGAAGCAAACACTGGGATAATTTAACCTCATCGGCTGCACTCGCACCGGCTACAGACTGCATGGATATTCAAGTAAGTCAATTCAGTTCGAGTTATCCGGGTCTTCTACTAAATTCGGCGTCCACCAAGCAGTGCTACTTTTTCGTATTATATTGTTTTATGCTGAATAGCCCGCCATTTGGCGATCTTAAACTCGCACATTTTTTAACTGAATATGGCAGCGCGGAACCAGCGTGGAACGAAACAGCAATTTGCATAGCAAATTGCAACGAGACATGCAATTTGCATGTTTCGTTATGAAACGAATCGTGTAGCCTATGTTGGACGTAGTGAAGTGTTTTTGATTGATTTGTTCATCCATCAAGCCTTTTACTGACAGACTAACTAACTAACTTAAGTTTGATGTTGCCTGCTGTAACAGTGTGGATCTATAAAGCGGTCTGTAGCCTAATAATTTCTATTGATCTTGTTTCCTTGAAGGAGACTGGTGCTGCTATTGAGATTACATTAGGGTATAGGAGTGACATATTTGGGACCCGTTTCTGGCCTACCTTGATGAGGTTAGGGGCGGTGGGTGCAGGGCTGTAGTGGTGGCTAAATGCACGTAAACGGCGTTTACGTACCTTTTTCAATGCTCTGCAGCGTTTAGGCACCTTTTAAGATCGTTTACTCACATGTTTAAATCGTTTATGCACACTTATTATTGCACGTGTTTTAACACGTTCGCGTAAACTCCGTTGATGCGGAGACCACGCCAAGCACGTCACACACCAAAAGAAAAGAAAAAAGATTACACATGGGCATGGCACTGACCAGGATCTCCGCGAACCGTAGCCTATTTTTGTGGAGCGCTCCGCGGGAAAGGTACACGGCCCCGGTCACGTTGGTGCCTTTATCGAGCTGTGCTTGCCTGCCCAGACAGCGCTCCCTTCAAACAACTTAACGGTGCCATTGTGCCAGCGATGCGCAATGCGCATTTGGAGATGTGCATTTGGAGACCAGCTCATGGTGAGCTGAACATAGGTAAGGTTGGTTAAAAATGTGTGTCCGGAGTGGGGAAAATCATATAGGCTCACCGTTTTACAACTGAAGAGTGAATCACTGGTGTAAGAAACATGATTGATTTCCCTCTGATCAAGTAGCTAAAGTTTGTAACATTAGGTGCGTGCGAGTCGACTTGAATAGTCCAGGTGCTACTGTATAAAGCCAATATAATACGACCATGTTGAAAACTATCTAGAAACATACTGGTGTTTGTTGTGCCGAGATCTGTATAAATAAATATTGGCTGACTAAAATTTAGTGGCCAGAGTGGCAGAACCACTTTTATTTCCATGTACAGTATGTTGTCTACCTATCCTTGCCCAATGTGTTTGTGGACAGTTTGAATTATATATTGGTATTCAAGAATCACAGATTCAATCTGTCTACATACTTTTAGCTATAAAGCTGAAGCTGACAATCACAGGTACAGTGTGTGTGAGAGAGAGAACTATATTACTCTTCAAACTGTATATACAGGGTTCATATAAGGTCCTTTAAAGTAGGCTACCTACTGTATAATTTAACTTTTCATACCTGGAGAAATTCAACAAATGTTCAATAAATACATTTTATATTGATTGTTTAGGGCTAATTATTTGTAAAGTCACAACACATTAGAGATGTGTGTAGTTCATTTTGCTCTCAAATGCACCAGGTTGATGAATTTTACTTTAAAATGTAAAAAGAAAATCTTCCGGGGGAGAATCCCCCCCGACCCCCCTTGAGGGGCAAGGCCCATCCCATAGCCAGCTACTTTTTCTATCTGGCTGGCTACTCAGAAATGTGGGGGAACCCCCTGATATACCTTATAGGGCTATATGATTCAGATTAAGTTGTTCTATATACTCTCATATTTTGTCTTGTATATCGGTCACGGAAGCTTATTTATCCGCCGTTATAACACTGCCGGTGCCGCGTGAGAAAGCTGCCTCGAGTCAAAAGTATAGTTTACCCACCTTTTTTTTTACCACTACAGCACTGGGTGGGTGACTTGCTCAGCTGGTTTGTCTTGGCCCCTTGTATAACCCATTATGCTTTTATAAGCATGTAAGCACCCTTATATGGGTGGTAGCACCATATTATAATTGTCAATCAATAGTATGCTTTGCTTTGTTTTCCAGCTGTGTCTGAGCTTTTGTTTTGTTTGTATGTTGTTAAAATCTGTCTTCAAACTGCAAAAGAGAAAAAAAAAAGGCCCAAATTTTTTTCGCCGCCAAGCTCACCAGCCACCACTGTAATATATATATATATTTTTTACTCTGGTCAGGTAATAACTTTGCGCGTTCTCGGCCAGCTATAATGGCGATGCCGCTGTGTAGTAAGAATATCAGACACTAGCGCTGTGGCCAGGTAAACAAACATGTTACATGTCAGGTTACATGATGTAAGGCAATCGGCGTCTTCCAGCTTAGCTGACAGCACACGAGTCAAATCAACAGGCCTGAGCCTCACTGAGGTCCGCAGACCGCTGGGTGCGTTTGTTTGTGTCAGTATTGTGTCAAACAGTATTGTGTCAAACACAAACAGTATTTGTGTTTGTGTGAATTCCCCATGTTTAAAACAGTTTTGTTGGCACAAAGGCCCGTGCCCAGCCAGAAAACTAGAGACTATATGAAGCTCCACCTCACGTTAGTCGGCTGTGCAATGGAGTGGGGCGAGGAGGAACGAATTCCACCCAAACCTAGTCCAAAAAAAATATATATATATATATATATAACAATAATCGATCCAAATTCCACATGATCGATTCAATTCCTTAACTCATTCATGGCCAGTTTAGGACTGCCAATATTTAGCTCAGGCCAAAGATTTTCATAATTGTTGGTCATCTTTCAAGACCCACAGTAAATTATCTATTAGCACCAAAGTGATTTGCAATACCTCAAAATGAAGATGTACGTCTCTGGGTTCACCAGGAAAAAAAAGTGAGCTTTTAGCATGTTCTGTACTCTACTTATAGCCATTTATATACACCCTGTTTTCACCAAAAAGGTCTCTCTGAGAAGAGAAACAGGAGAAAAGGCCATTTTTGTAAAGGACACAATCTCAGGCAGAACTCGCTCTCAATTCTTTTATTTCGAACTGTATTGACATCAGACATGTAAATATTATTCGTTATGACACAAATGACAAAAAAAAAAATATATATATATATATATATATATATATATATATATATTTATATACATACATGAAGTGCTTTTTTTACATTCAACAATACAGTTTACTCAGTGTGAGTGAGTGTGCAGACAGACACACAGACAGACAGACAGACAGACAGACAGACAGACAGACACACACACACACACACGATCCCCCTTTTATCTTCGTTACGTTGTTTCCGGGTCTGAGTACTGCTGGCGTCTGCTGCTGTGACTGCCGCTTCTGCCCGCGTCCTTACTTTTCGTTATTGTTAGCTGTTCGTGTGTTTATTTTGTTTTGTTCTGGTCCACCCGTCCTCGTCCATGTCTCCCTGTCCTATCCTCCCTGCTGTTTGATCGTTCCCGTTTTCCCCTCGGCTATTCAACACGTCCTCACCACCCTCTGGATTACCCGTCAAACTGATCGATCATTTCCTCATTCCTCCGCTGATCAACACATCTCTGGATTACTTTCTCCTGTTGGATTTATCATTCCCTCTCACTGCCTGGACTCCTGCTTCGCCCCTCCATGACCGACCCGCTGCGTGTGACTCCGTCTCGTCTCTTTCGGGCTGGCACACAGGAACGGGGTCCGGGACCAGGATCGATCATGTTGGTCACGGGTTTGACTACCGCGAACAACTCATCCATGTTCGCTCTGCCCTGCAGCAAGGCGACCAGCTCGTGCAGCGCGCCGAGGGGCGTTTCAATGGCGTTTCTCCTCTCTGCAACAGGGAAGCGTTTCTCCGTTTTCTGTTTTTCCTCCTGCTCCATTTCAAAACAACAGCTGCGGTAGTTGTTTGTTCACGTGTTGTCGGCTTGGCTTTGAGGCCAGGGACCTGATACCATGTCACAGGCTGGGGAAGTCTTTGAACTATGCGCTGCACTAATAAAAACAAAAACACGTCAAACACGTCTTTGGCGTGGAGGCACATTCCTGATAAGACGTTAAAGACGTCTTTGGCCATGAATGAGTTAACGATCAATTATCGATTTTCGATAATTGATGAACATCCCTAGTGCCCACCACTCACCACTTAGTATCCTAAACATGATGCAGCAGTTACAGCTTCAGAGTGCCCACCACTCACCACTTAGTATTCCAACATGATGCATCAGTTACAGCTTCAGAGTGCCCACCACTCACCACTTAGTATTCCCAACATGATGCAGCAGTTACAGCTTCAGAGTGCCCACCACTCACCACTTAGTATCCCAACATGATGCATCAGTTACAGCTTCAGAGTGCCCACCACTCACCACTTAGTATTCCCAACATGATGCATCAGTTACAGCTTCAGAGTGCCCACCGCTCACCACTTAGTTCCCAACCAGGGGCGTAGGCAGAAATTCAATTATGGGTGGGCCTGGATAAAATTGGGTGGGCCTGGATAAAATTGGTGGGGCAATTGCATGACGAAATTTTGCACGGGAAGTGCGCAAAATTCCTAGATGTCATGAAGTCGTCATGCATTAGACTCTGGAGATGATGTGCCCTGTGTAGGCAGCAGCAAGTTTGCCTCTAGAAAACAACCACTTGCCTACCCGGGCCCACCCGTAGAAACGCCCCTGATCCCAACATGATGCAGCAGTTACAGCTTCAGAGTGCCCACCACTCACCACTTAGTATCCCAACATGATGGAGCAGTTACAGCTTCAGAATGCCCACCACTTATGATCCCAACGTGATGCAGCAGTTACAGCTTCAAAGTGCCCACCACTTAGGATCCCAACATGATGCAGCAGTTACAGCTTCAGAGTGCCCACCGCTCACCACTTAGTATTCCCAACATGATGTAGCAGTTACAGCTTCAGAGTGCCCACTAGGGGTGGGGGGAAAAATCGATACACCATGGTATCGCGATATTTTGCCTGACGATATTGTATCGATATTTAATTTAATTTTTTTTTTTTTTTTGCATGCCATGCCAGGCCACTGGGCATCTGCCCAAAGTGCCCGATGTTGCAGTCCGCGCCTGCAGTGGCATATTGAGTCCAGAGAAGCTTAATAATGTAGCCTACATGTGGGGCAAAAACAAAACAAAACCAAAAAACACTGCATGTTTTACTTCCGGTGAGGTCAAGGTAAAGGTATGAAAAGGAGTTAGACAATATATCGAAATATCGCAATATTCAATATATCGCAATATTCAATATATCGCAATACTATCGTATTGTGACTCAAGTATCGTTTTAGTATCGTATCGTGGGCATCTGGTGATTCCCACCCCTAGTGCCCACCACTCACAACTTAGTATTCCCAACATGATGCAGCAGTTACAGCTTCAGATTGCCCACCACTCACCACTTAGTATTCCAACATGATGCAGCAGTTACAGCTTCAGAGTGCCGACCGCTCACCACTTAGTATTCCAACATGATGCAGCAGTTACAGCTTCAGAGTGCCCACCTCTCACCACTTAGTATCCCAACATGATGCAGCAGTTACAGCTTCAGAGTGCCCACCACTCACCACTTAGTATCCCAACATGATGCAGCAGTTACAGCTTCAGAATGCCCACCGCTCACCACTTAGTATCCCAACATGATGCAGCAGTTACAGCTTCAGAGTGCCCACCGCTCACCACTTAGTATCCCAACATGATGCAGCAGTTACAGCTTCAGAATGCCCACCTCTCACCACTTAGTATCCCAACATGATGCAGCAGTTACAGCTTCAGAATGCCCACCGCTCACCACTTAGTATCCCAACATGATGCAGCAGTTACAGCTTCAGAATGCCCACCGCTCACCACTTAGTATCCCAACATGATGCAGCAGTTACAGCTTCAGAGTGCCCACCTCTCACCACTTAGTATCCCAACATGATGCAGCAGTTACAGCTTCAGAATGCCCACCTCTCACCACTTAGTATCCCAACATGATGCAGCAGTTACAGCTTCAGAGTGCCCACCACTCACCACTTAGTATTCCCAACATGATGCAGCAGTTACAGCTTCAGAGTGCCCACCTCTCACCACTTAGTATCCCAACATGATGCAGCAGTTACAGCTTCAGAATGCCCACCTCTCACCACTTAGTATCCCAACATGATGCAGCAGTTACAGTGGAAGAGGAAGAGTGAGGGAAGATGGAGAACATGTTTTCGCAATGAAAGAGTGGAACGTCAAAGTACAGTATGTCGACTCCAGGGAGCCCGTGGGTATTGGCTGTTCTTAAAGAGTTTAGATACACTGTAGAAACCCCCATTCTCTGAAAGCTTGAGTAAATATTTAACTTTTCTTTTATTC
This sequence comes from Poromitra crassiceps, assembly GCF_964638095.1. NCBI lineage: Eukaryota > Metazoa > Chordata > Actinopteri > Beryciformes > Melamphaidae > Poromitra > Poromitra crassiceps. Next base: position 76,456,747 of record NC_139624.1, read on the forward strand.
CATCCCTGGAACTGTGCCATGGTTCCATTTGTTTATTTATGTATTATTCTTTTTGTGTGCCGCTCTATCTT
>NC_139624.1:76461817-76564317 GCF_964638095.1 Poromitra crassiceps
CTCACGGCTGATAATGCATTGGAGAGAAGCTTGGATGTTCAACTAAAGAAAATTTGTTAAAAAACATAATAATAACATACCATAATATATTTTAATTAAACATAGGCCTATGTTTAAAGGCCCCAAAAAAATCTGTCGACCCCTAATTAAGTACTCCTATCGGTACTTGGTATTGGCAAGTACCCAAATATAAGTACTTGTACTCGTTCTGCAAAAAAGTGGCATTGGTGCATTATGAGATGTCTTTCTGCTCAGCACATTTGTAAAGAGGGTTGTCTGAGTTACTGTCACCTTTCTGTCAGCTCCAACCAGTCTGACTCTGGCCATTCTCCTCTCACCTCGCTCATCAACAAGGCTTTTCTGTCTGCAGAACTGCCACACATTGGGTGATCTGTTTCGACCTCACTCTGACCGTCACTACGGTCAAATAGGATGATAGCCCTCGTTCCGCCTACTCTCGAGACCAATATATCAACAAAGTCATGCCCATGACCCACGGAGGCGGAACCTCCCACACTATAAAAGGGGGTAGTGTTGTCACGGTACCAATAATTCAGTAGTCGGTACCGGTACTAGTGAATTTCCACGGTACTCGGTACCAATTTCGGTACCACGGTAAAAAAAACAGACTGATATTTCTTGAACATATTCTCCTTTATTAAAGTATGCAACCATTTCCAATGAACAAATGGCATGTAGCCTTCAACTTTAAAACAAAACAATGTGCTTCTGCTTACTTCTTCTTACATTCAACTCTGTATGGCAGTGAGTACAGACAGTGGCATGTAGCCCTCAAGTATTTAATTGTATTATTATATTAAATATTATAATTTAATTTATTTCACAGAATTGCTGGAATCCTTTTTTTTCAACGGTGTATATTGGTATTTGATCGATGCATAGGAATTCTGCCAATGCCCTATCACACTTTCTTGCTTCATGTGAGTTCTTGTCATATTTCCTCTGCTTTTCAAAAACATCAGGAATTGTCTGCTGGGTGGTCTTTTGGGCTCCGTGACTTGTGCCTTCCTCTTCATCTTCATCTCTCGCATACTGTTAAATGGAAAGTAACGTCAGTGAGATTTACTAAAATAAAAAGATGATAAAGAGAACTGCACATACACACATGTAGAGTGCAAGCAATTTTATGTAGCTAGTTTTAATTCACGGACATGTTTCACCCGAAAGAAGCTTGTATTTATTTTGATGCCATGTTGAACTATGGCTAAGTTCGGCTATTAGCCGTGTCCCATAATGTTTCCATTACAAACATTGCATTGCACACGTGTTACACTATGCTAGCTAACGCTGTACCAGGTATTAGCCGGGTCCCATAATGATTCCATTACAAAACACGTTACGTTAACGTTAGCGCAAACGTTTTTTGGTTACACAATGCATTGCCAGCTATCTCAAAAACGAATGTGACAGGATAAGGTCTGTTTGATATGTTGTTAAACGTGTTATTTTACACCGTTTGAAAGAAGTAACCCACCTTGAATCATTTGAACAGGTCTGGGTGCCTGTCTTTCAGCTGCTTGGCGAGATTGGATGTGTTATCCTGTTTGGTTTGGAACTCCCTTTCACACTTTTTGCAGATGGGACTTTGGGGACTGATATTTCCAAATGCGACTCTTTGCATTCTTCTTCTCAACAAGTTGAGTTGTTGGAATAGGACAGGAGCAGCCACTCCTGCTGTAGCTGTTAGCCATTATCTTCGCTGCCTGAGCGCAGTGCGCACTGCTCGTGTCAACATTACAAGCTGTGAATGACTGTTCGCGATTACGTGTGGACGTTCGGGGACACCGTAGTCCCGGAAGTGCGCGGGGCTGTATGCGCAGTATGTATGTATGTTGATCAGGCAGACAGGCTAACGTTAGCTGGCGGCTGGGTCCATGAAGCCAAACCATGGTGGCAAACTAAATAGTAAATTCGGTACCCTCGGTACGATGAAAAACAGGTACCGTTCAGTACCGTAGCAATGTAGTACCGTCCAAGTACCGAAGTACCGAGTACCGTGACAACACTAAAAGGGGGGGCAACTTCCGGCCCGACCTCTTTGCCTTTCTCGCCTCAGAAGACCGGGACAGGTAGTGTGCTGAATTACACTGGGTAAACCACCTTTCAATTCTTCACCTGTGGGTGCAGGTGCCTAGTGTCCCTGTGAATTGTGTTGGTTTGCTGCTTAATATTGCTTGTATGTGCTAGTGTGTTATGCTAAGCTGCATTGTTAGATTGCTTGCTACATGCTAGTGTTAAGCTAAGGCTTAGCTTGGCTGGGTAGCTTAGCTGCTAAGCCTAGGGATAGCTTGGCTTGGTAGCTTAGCTGCTGAGCTATTGATTGTTTGTAGCCACAGGCTAGTTGCTAACAGGCTAGCTTGGGCTTTACTGTGTGCTGGGAATTCTGTCTTGCAGGTTACCCATCAGTGACACTTCAATTAAAGAAAGTTTGAGTACCCCAGACCACTGTACGCAGTGGGGGGATTTATGTGAGTCTCGCTAGGTGCGTACGCGTACCGGTGCGGGCCACTACTTGGAATTAATTGCCCTTTACTGCTGTTCGCAGCTAGTGGGGTTGGTCTTGCTATGGCCGAATCCTGCTGTTACATCATGGCTTTATGCTGTCGACTTTGTCGGTCGAGGATGGACCCCCAGGATGGGCACCGGGAATGCCCATCATGCTTGGGTATGGACCATATCTCAGAAGACGTGGACAATCCCTGCAGTGCAGCGGTTGACCTGTCAAGAAGGGAGCGACTGCGTAGATTGGATGAGGTCCGTAACTCTACGTCCGAACGTGGGAGGAGGAAGGACCGCGGTTCGGACAGGTCTGGTCATTATAAGAGCTCTCGCAAGCGCTCGCATGAACGTCGTCAGGAGTCCAGAGACAGGTCGGACTGGGAGCAGACCCCTAGACCTGCTAAGCGGCCAGCCCCAGCTTCAGTAGCGGGGAACGGCAGCGCAGACACACAGATGCAAGTGTTGACTGCCATCCAGAGTTTGGCTCAGAGGATGGACAGATTGGAGGCTCGTCATTCCGCTAGCCGGGACACTGTTCCTTCACGGGGGCCACAGAGCCATGTTGGGGGGGCCGCCAGGGAGGAGGCTGACGTGCTGTCGCTTTACGCGCCCCACTCGATGCTGGATAGTGAACGGCGTTCAGAAAGCGGAAGCCATGTAGCGGGTCCCCATTCAGATTCTGCTGAGGTGGATGACCAGTCAGCGTTGGTGGAGGACGGGTCTGCCACAAAGTCTCTGATGGATAGAGTACTAAGTGCAGCAAGAATTGTCGGCTTACAGCCTCCCGTGCCCAACCCAGCCCCTGTAGGAGGTGTTTGGGAGGGCATATCTCATGTTAGTGCCCCTCCGGACATTCCGGTGGCAGACGACTATGCCTCGATGCTGAGGACAGCATGGTCGAAGCCGTCGCAGAAGCCACAATTCAATGCGGGCTGTAGACGGCTGGCTAATGCCTGTTACCCAGCGGAGACTGGGTTAGGGGATATGCCACCAGTAGAGCAGGCGATAGCGTCATGGACAACGCTGGGCCCAGCCCGTGTTTCTCATAATCCTCGCTGCCCCAGGAAGGAGTGTGCCAAAACTGATCGGCTGATATCGCGCTCGTTTAATGCTAATGTACGGGCAGCTCGTATGGGCAATGCCTTGGCTCTGCTCCTGGCAGCATTGCGTAAGACAATGCCTGTGGAAGATCAAGATTCCAGGGCTCTGATTGATTCGGCTTTGTCGGCTCACTCGCAACTGACACGCGATGTGGGGGAGGCGATGTCATCAGCAGTGTTGTGTCGTAGGCAAGTATGGCTGGCACAAACTTTGTTGCCTGAGGCCATAAAGGGTGAGCTAATGGAGCTGCCAGTGGTGTCTGGTCAAGTGTTTCATCCAGGGTCTCAAGACGTGCTGGACAGGGCGGAGCGCTCTATCAATTTGAGGGACACGGTCCAACGGGCGTGTCGCCAGCCAGCCCCGGCCGTTAAACAGGGGTTTAAGGTGCCACAGGGGTTTAGGGTGCCACAGAAGGCACAACAATCTGCTTGGCATAGACAAGCTGGTGGGGGCCCGGCGGGGCCTCAGGGTCAGAGTTTTCGTGGCCACACTCAAAACCCTGCCACTAAACCCCAGAGGAGATCTCAGTTCCGGGGGGGTGGTAAGCAGAGGGGCTCAGGCAGAGGTGCAGGCCGCAACGGCGGTCCTGCATAGGGGTCAGGGGCCAGCCGTCGAGTGTCCCTTCCAGCTGTCTCGAGAAAGGGCCAGTTGGGAGAGAGCAGTGTCGGACCCATGGGTGTTGTCAACAGTAGCTCATGGGTATCGGCTGCAGTTTCGGCGGCGGCCCCCCCCCTTTTCAGAGGTCCATCATACCATCATCAAGGACCCATTATTAGAGCCCGTACTGGTGGAGGAGGTGCGGGGTCTACTGCAGAAAGGTGCTGTTTCAGAGGTGCCGCCCAGCGCACAGCGGACTGGGTTTTACTCCACCTACTTCTTAGTTCCAAAAAAAGACGGTGGTCATCGGCCTATTCTCGACCTCAGGCGACTCAACCGTTACCTGAAGGTCCTACCATTCAAAATGATGCATACAAGAATCGTCATGCAGGCGATCAATGCAGGGGAGTGGTTTATGTCCATCGATCTGAAGGATGCGTATTTCCACGTTCCGATTTGGCCAGAGCACAGACCTTTCCTCCGCTTTGCTTTCAAGGGCAGAGTTTACCAATTTCAAGTTCTGCCATTCGGCCTGTCACTCTCACCGAATCTTTACTCGGGTGGTCTCGGCAGCCCTAGCCCCCCTCCAATTGAGAGGTCTCAAGATCCTGCCATACCTGGACGACTGGTTGGTATGTGCCCCCTCTCGGGACCAGGTGGTCGGGGACATGGAGAGGGTGTTGGTGCATGTGCAGTCTCTGGGGTTCGTGGTGAACTGGAAGAAGAGCAATCTGCAGCCTTCGCAACAGGTGAGCTTTCTGGGCCTCCAGTTCGACTCTGTGACTATGAATGCATGTCTCACTCCTCAGAGGGTGGAAAGTCTGGTGGGAGCATTACAACATTTTCAGCTGGGGAAGCTGGTGACTGTGCACAGAGTCCAGAAACTGCTGGGATTGATGGCAGCAGCTTCAGTGGTGATTCCCCTGGGCCTGTTGAAAGCAAGGTCTATGCAGCGGTGGTTGAACTCCTTTCATCTTCATCCGAAAAGGGACAGGAGGAGGACACTGCTTGTCACACGGGCCTGCATGCAGGCCTTGCTCCCCTGGAGGGACGGGGACCTCCTCCACAGCGGGACAGCATTGGGGAATCTGCCTCACAGGAGGTCGGTGGTCACGACAGATGCCTCTCTGACGGGTTGGGGAGCCGTCTGGGAGGGCAGAACAGTGAGGGGCATGTGGGAGCCCCCGTGGTCATTGGAGCATATAAATGTGCTCGAATTGAGGGCAGTACATCTTGCCCTCAAAGGTATGTTGCCGGCCATACAAGGGAAGCATGTGCTGGTGAGAACGGACAGCACCTCTGCGGTTTATCATGTCAACCACCAAGGTGGGACGAGGTCACTACGCTGTCTGCAGGTGGCGAAGGAGCTACTGGTTTGGGCATGGCCTCGGCTGGCCTCTTTGAGGGCAGTCCACATCCCGGGGGTAGAAAACCTGGCAGCGGACATGCTGTCCAGGACAGGACCCCTCCCGGGGGAGTGGCGGTTACACCCAGAGGTTGTGACCCAAATCTGGCAGAGATACGGCGTGGCCCAGGTCGATCTCTTCGCAACCAGGGAGACAACACATTGCCAGGAATGGTACTCACTCACAGGCCAGGGGGGCAGTTTGGGCCTGGATGCACTGTCACAAGAATGGCCGACAGGCTTGTTATATGCTTTCCCCCCTCTCCCTCTGATTCCTCAGGTCCTCCGAAGGGTCAGGGAGGGTCGTTACAGAGTGCTGCTGGTGGCTCCACGTTGGCCGGGGAGGCCGTGGTTTCCGGAGCTGCTTCAGCTGAAGTGGGGTCATCCAGAACAGTTGCCATCCAGAGCGGACCTTCTGTCGCAAGTAGTCGGGCAGATTTGGCACCCAAACCCAACCGCGCTGCGATTGTGGGTGTGGCCTCTGCGGAGTCCATCTCTCAACAGTTAGACGAGACTGTCCGTGAGACGTTGGGTAATGCTCGAGCTCCGTCCACGCGAGCTAGTTACTCCATGAGATGGAGGATCTTTTCAGATTGGTGTAAAGACACGAATGTCGAGCCAGTAACCTGCTCGGTGCCGCTGGTTCTCCGTTTCCTGCAGTTGCATTTGAGTCAAGGCAAGGCAGCCAGTACAATTAAGGTCTATGCCTCAGCTATTTCAGCATTCCATGGAGGAGCTGATGGCCTGCCGTTGGGGCGGCATCCTTGGGTGTGTGATTTCCTGAAGGGGGCCCGTCGCTTGTGCCTAAGTCGGACGGTGCGGCCACCAAGCTGGGACTTACCCCTGGTGTTACAATCTCTCACTAAGGCACCAAATGAGCCGCTTGTTGATGCGGACTTGAGAGCTCTGTCGCTTAAGACAGCCTTTCTTTTGGCTATTTGTTCGGCTAAACGGGTGGGAGAGCTGTGTGCTCTCTCTGTTAGTGAGGACTGTTTACGGTGGAGGCTGGATGGCACAGGAGTGTCACTCTGGCCTAACCCGGCCTTTTTGCCAAAGGTACTTACACCTCAATCTAGAAACCAGGTTCTGGAGCTGGGTCAATTTCAACCCTCCTCCTCGCAGGCAGAACAGGAGGAGTTGCTTACTCTGTGTCCAGTGAGGACATTGCGTGCCTATGTGGCTCGTACTTAGCTTCTAAGGAGGTCTCAAACTCAGCTTTTTGTCTGCTATGGGAAGGCAAGACTGGGGTTACCGCTGTCTAAGCAGCGTTTGTCCCACTGGTTAGTCGATGTAATTTCCCATGCTTATGTGGAACCGGGGTCTCTGGTTCCTACAGGGATACGAGCCCACTCAACCAGAGGTGTGGCTACTTCATGGGCTGCACTGAAAGGAGTTCCTTTGGGGGACATTTGTGCTGCAGCGTCATGGTCTACACCATGTACGTTTGCAAGAATTTACAGAGTAGACGTTACTCGGGCAGCACCAGTGAGCACTGCTGCTCTGATGTCGGTTGCCCAGCGAGATGGGGAGCATTAGGTTGTCCTGTTCCTCGCGACCCTTTTGGTATGAGTCATCCTATTTGACCGTAGTGACGGTCAGAGTGAGGTCGAAACAGATCGTAAGTTATGAATGTAACTATGGATCTGTGAGACCGAAGGATGACCGTCACTAGTCCTTGTCGCTCGGAACACTCTGAGGCGTTCAAGGTAAGAGGTCGGGCCGGAAGTTGCCCCCCCTTTTATAGTGTGGGAGGTTCCGCCTCCGTGGGTCATGGGCATGACTTTGTTGATATATTGGTCTCGAGAGTAGGCGGAACGAGGGCTATCATCCTATTTGACCGTAGTGACGGTCATCCTTCGGTCTCACAGATCCATAGTTACATTCATAACTTACGTTTTCTTTTGTAGCTGTGAACAGCAGCTGTATAAGTCACTCTGTTGCTTGTTTGCTCCACAATAATTTGCATGGAGGTGAATTGGTGCAAGGCACACTGTTGCTCCGATCGCCTCCAAGATTGACCAAAACGCTTTTCAGGGGTCTCGAATGAATTTGATGAAAATAATCATCTTACGAATGGGATCAAGCAAAGAGAGATCACATAAGAGTCGAGAAATGGAATGTACCCCCTCTCTGTCTCTGCCCTGGGGAATTGAGGACGGGGATATTATGAGACCAGAGGGAAGAGCACCTCCTACTGGTCCTCCAACACCACTCTGTCATGCAAGGACTAAGCAAAGTCAGCCCTGCTTAGTTCCCACAGAAAGACAGCGATGTGCGCAACAGGAGCCACGGTGCAGGCAACATCTATATGCACTCTATGATCCTATCATACTTGAGGTACTGTGCAACTGCTTGGTCTCAGACTGGCTTGACTGGAATCAGACCTCTTGGGATGATATACAATTGCGCAACAAAAATTCTGGACAGGAAGCCACTTTCACTGTCAAATCATCGAAAAACGAAATATTCTAAGTTTTGATGACTTCATTGGTTTTGCTAAGTTGAAACTCATCTATCAATGTATACATGAACAGGAACCGTGTGTTCTCTGCGATATGGTAGAACCCCTGGGAGCCTCGGGCACAGCCACCAGAGGCACTGTCGCAGGGAACTGCAAAGTGCCATTCCGGAAAACCTCCCTAAACAGTCCTCACTGTTGGGGCTGGGCGATATGGCCTCTAAAGAATATCGCGATGTTTTTCGGCTATATCGCGATACACGATATATATCTCGATATTTTTGAAATCTCTCATAAATGCTCAATTTAACCCTTCAGGGTTCATACACATTTTGACCATTGGATTTCCATGACTTTTCCATAAGTTCTTAACCTGTATTTTATGCACACCTGGGATAAAAAAGAAGAAGAAAGAAAGGGCAGATGTAGTGAGCAAAGATGGATGATTTAATATTCCATAGCTCTGACCTAATCTGACATCACTATTGTGATATAATATGATTGTTTTAGTAAAGTGTATCACTCCATAGTCAATACAAAAAATAATGGCTTTTATAGAACCGAAAGCCTAGCTGCTTAGTCTGCAGATAAAACATAAAAGGCAATTTAGACTCTTATTGGCATGACGGCAACATATAAGCTGTCTGAATTTTGCATTGGGGCCAGTTCTATAGTGAGGCATGGAAAGCCTCACTATACGCCATCATATCCGTGTCGTCTCACTTTTGACTGAAAAATGATGCCTCTAGATTAAAGAAAAGACACTATGTGAATGTTGACTTTTATGTAAATGTGCGCATTCGTTTAATAGATCATGACTGCCCCGCAGCTAGCTAAGTTAGCTTCACGTTACCTTGCATGTAACTTAGTTGCTTTTGGAGACACAAACCCTGGACGTTTCATTTTGAGTAATGCATGAGGTTCTCTATGGTTTACGCCAGCTCTGGGAGTATGAAGTGCTTTAAATGCGGGGATTTTGGTCACAATAAGCTTGTGGAGCGCTGCCTGCAACTAGGTAGCCACAACTAGCTAGCTAACGTTAGCCCCAATCACGTTAACGCCAAACAAATCCGCTGCCTCCTCCCCACGTTTGGTTTAGCGTAACGCCAGCTCAGACTTTCCCCTAATCTCAGAAACCTTGCGGGACATGTATTGCAAATTGCAATAGTGGTTGTTTTGTTACAATTTGAAACAGTCAACAGCCACACTGGAGGTAGCCATGTTTCGCCAGCTGCTTGGGTTGGTTGCTGGGACGGGTGTGTGACGCGTTTTGACGCGTTTGACGTATCCATGTGATTCCCCCTCTTGAGTGTGACAGAGCTCTCCCTTGCCTTGAGAGGGAGAGCTGACAAGAGGAAACGTGAAGCGAGTCATGCCGGCGGCTTAAGTTATAAACAATGCGTGACAATTATACTCGAATGTTCGCGATATAGTAATTTCTACATCTCACGTGGCACAAGCCGCGATACATCGAGTATATTCGATATATCGCCCAGCCCTACTCACTGTCCAGGGGGTCAAAATGTGGAGCACACTGCCCACACACATGAAACAGGATCGTAGCAGAGTTACTGAAGAATAACTGCCAATGTTCCCATAATTGACTGTGTTCGTGGGTTACGATCTATACAATATTTATATGAATATGAATATTGAATGACTGACTCACCAATTTTTATGATTTTCATGATATCCTTGTCTATGTTCACTGTATAACTGCATTTTACTGTACTTTGCTTTTAACAGGTGCTTTTAATAACATCCAGGGACAGGCATTGCAAATTAGCCTAGGCTATAAATACTGGGATACATGTCAACAGATGAACAGATGTTGACAGATGTTTATGTTGTGTATCTGTCCCTATACAAATAAAATGAATGAATAAATGATTTCTCATCAGATTTTCATCACCCCAAGCAACCTCTCCTCTCTCCTTTCCTCTCCCTCTCGCCCAAAAAGAAAGAAAGAAACAAACAAACAAAAACACCTGTGGCTACTGGCTAGCAGTGGTGGCTGTTTTTCTGCGGCGGTGCAGCGTCGCTCCAGGATATATAGGGGAAACACTAATTTACTATCCCAGCCTCTCTGCGTTTTACACACACACACACACACACACACACACACACACACACACACACACACCAACACACACACACACACACACACACACACCAACAACAGCCCCTCTGGCAACTTGCACTTTTGCAACAACAAAAAATCTGTAATTAAAATTATTCTGCAAATATTGCAAAGGCATGCAGCTTTTACTAATTCCTGTTCCTCCCCAAGAGCCTTCACTTCCTTTACAAAAATGACAAGGAACACAAGTTTTACAAATTGCTTCAGTGCACTAAACAATGTAACCCAACTGCCTGACAAGTTTTCTGCAACAGACAAAATCACCTAACCACCTTGCAGGGGATTGCAGGCTATAGCCTCTATAATCTCAAGATTGTTGTAAATTCCCTGCACCAATCATGCTTCTATGACCGGTCAATCAAACGGAACAACCCGAAATGCAAGCTTCACGTAGACGAGTGAGAAAAACCAAATGCCTGAAAAGATAAACCGTAGCTAGTGCTCAACTCAACACCATGGACTTAACCCAGAACACTGGCAAGGGCTTACAGTTCTCAGATGAAGGCTATCAGGTAACTAACAATAATGTATTCTTACCATTTCTTCTGGTTTAAAGTTAAGCAAATATTCCCAGCTGCGCTTGTGAAGTTTAATTAGCCTATTGTCCGTTCAGAAAGCGAGTTGGCGCACTGCATGTCAATCAACTGTTGTCTGCTTTTAATTAACATATCGTCATCATCAGTGTTCGGCAGTAACTTAGTAATGCGTTACTGTAATTAGTTACTTTTTTAGTAACTAAGTAATATAAGGCGTTACAATTTCCAAAACAGTAATTAGATTACAGTTACTAATTCAAGTAACGCATGCGTTACTGCGTTACATCATTGCCTGCCAGAATGCAGTGTTTTCTATGTAAAAGAAGAAAAGAAAACATGTTATCCTCACGGACTCAGGTAGACCTGTCACGCAAACATATACGTCATAGTGTGTGTGCGCGACAGCAGAGCGTACACGCCGGCTTTCAAAACAAACCGAGTCAGAAGAAGGAGACGACGAGCAGAAACTTCCAGCACGAGCATTGCCATTCACACCAGGATCACTCCACGGCGTCCACGCCTCGCTTTGTTTAGCCCGGTGCTGCACTGCACCCTCTCACAACTTGCATTGACGCTTACACGCTTACAAAATAGGCCAGAAGCTGAAACTATCGCTGCAGCACACGTGCAGTGTAGCTTCATTGTGGCATGCGGCTGGTGCGCCTATTAACAAGGACGCTGAAATGAAACTGCCTCCACGCTGCGTTGCCTCAGCGTAGCTTCGGCGTATGGTGTTAGGCGTTTCATTGTTTCACTTATCTCATAAGATATATAGTATGCTCCAAAGTAAAATAATCAGTGGCAGCCATGGCATGTAGGGAGACCATACTGTGAGCAAGAATCAATTACAACACACAGTAATTTCAACAAAAATGACCAATAAGCTTTTTAATTGTGTAATTCCCTGGATATTCTCTTGTCTTCGGTCCAGATTGTGGCCTCATTTTGAAGACCTCCAGGGTTTATTTGGCAGCGTCCTTAAACCACCTCATTCAATTCAAACACGCATCAATCACACCGACTGTAACTGAGTGAAACTGACCAAGCGTGTTTCATGATTATAGTATTACAACATGAATTTTCATTCTAATTTTGATACACTAATGAAAGCAAAACACAAGGTCAAACAACAACGGGATTTAGTTTATGCATAATTAATGCATAAAGTTTCTAGCATAAATTTGACACATAACACCTGCATGACAACTAGGGCTGGGTATCTCCACTGATTTCCCCATTCTATTCTGATACACAAGGTCCCAAAATGATTTGATTTCTGATTAGATATGATTCGATTAGGGATATTTCAGCTACAATACTAATTTTGCTTGGATATGAAAGATTCTCAGAGAAGTAATGATGTAAATTGTACAAGGAAACCTCTAACCTGGTGCATTATTCAAAGTATTGATGTTTACATTAGGAATTTACCCCAAAACAGTTACATTAATATATGTTTTATTAACATGACCAACACACTACAGTGGTCAAAACAATAAAGTGTAGGTTTGAGGAAGTGTAACCTCAAACCAAAACCAACTGGTATTGGTTTGGTATAATATGGAAATGATTCCTGCCAGAGAATTATTTGTTGTTTCAGGGTTAGTTCATTTCCATGAACTGAGTTTAACTACATCATCCTAACTAAACTACATTTTTACTTTTGTACTTCAAATGTTTTATTTTGAAAGTTAAAATAATAGGAAGTGGAGGTGTTTATGCTTGCTAGCTTGACAGGGATCAATGTGCTGCAGCTAGAGAAATGTGGGTGAGAGGAAAGATGATGTAAAAACAGATACACAGCCACAAAGGATATATATTCCCTATGCTATCTAGACTACGGTCGGAAGTCTTTGACTAAGAAAGTAACATGAACAACACTGATAATAAGTCAGTCAATTGATTTAACGTTAGCAAGACAGTCTGCAAGTAGTTATGCTAAACAAACAACATAACAGAATTAGGGAGAATATAAAAGTGAGAAGGTCTATTCAGGCAGAATTATTCACAGCTTCCAATTACATCTAGTATGTACACGCACACTTCAGCCAGGGTTATAGACAGTCCATATTCTTGTCTCTGGACAGGTTTTCACCGACGCTATTGCAGCGGGGGAAATGCGCTTGTTAACCCTCGTTAACCAATGTTACTGCAGTCTGCTGCAGCTGAGTGTGGGGAAGATGAGAGAGGGAGTGTCCGTGTCTGTGACGTCACCTTCACCGGATTTTATGAATCGATATCAGCTGCTCCTTCAAATCATTATGGATTCAATATCGATCTATCGATTTTCTTTTTTTACCCAGCCCTAATGACAACATAATATCTCTGCAACAGAATGACACCGCAGTCACAGATTCCCTCTTTGGTACAGATATTTCAACAGATTCAGGTTGTTGGGAGCCAGCGTTCCGTTCCCTTGGCCTGATCTGTCCTCCAAAGACGAAGAGAAGGTAAAAGGTAAAATTATGGAGAGATCAATCCAATCACACCAGGCGGGTGTGAAAGTATCTACGTGAAAGACAAGGCAGGAGGAAGAGTCTAGTTTGTATGGGGAATCAAAGGCAAGGCCATCCACTAAACCTACACGTGTTTCCTGCAGTCAACAGCATTGTTCTTTCAGTTGGATTGCCACTTGTGTCTCAAAAACGTGTGAATACATTCTTAGTGCGATTACGGTGTATACATGTCTAACATGCCCTTCAATAATGTCGTTAAGAAGAATACTCCACATGTCTTAATGTGATTATGACCGCGTTTTCAGGCCGTCTTAATTGGGTTGATGTCGGATTATTGCTGTCCCTGTAAAAGTAGTCTGTAAAATATCCTGCTCTCAAAATGCAGCTGCCTTTAATTATTGTCATTGCTCTGAACTGATTGTGTCTGCTGTACTTTACATTATTTGTATTCCTTCTTCTTGTGTATCATATGTGCTTCCATGTTCACTCTGAGCCTCTTTCACTGTCCAGCATCCTCTGCATAGGAGCACTTTGGATGTAGATGCTTCGCTTTGTGGAATGCCAACAGAAATGCTTTATTCTGTTGTAATAAATGTAGCTTTCCTCAGGGGGTGCACGGCACAATTCACCCCACATCTTGGTGCGCTCAGCCTTCATTTCAATCTGGGGGATTTGATCCAGCCATTTTTCACAGAAAGATAAGCCTCCTCCTGGCATTTCTTCTATGGGGTGACACCATAACTACTAATTACTACTAATTAGTTTTTTCCCTTCCAGTTTTAGGCACCATCAGCTTTCCATCCCTAACCCATTGTGCATTCTCAATAGGGATGGGTACCGAACTCGGTACTTTTACAGGCACCGACCGAAAGTGGGCGGTACTACCGAGTATCAGTTCACATGACATGAAACGGTACCTCATTTCGGTACTTTTTTTTTCTATTATAATTTAAAAATGTCGGTACTTGAACGCATCTCAGTGATACAAAGACAGCGAGCGAGATAGAAATTCCGACGCAAACTTGAAGGCAACACACACGAGGGTGGGTTACGTCATCACGTCACTGCCAAAACAAGCTGAAGAGAAGAAGATGGCCTCTCGCTTGCGGTCCAAAGTGTGGCACTGGCTACACTTCACAAAGATAGACTCAGACAACGCTCGCTGTAACATTTGCGATGCGAAGTGCAAAGCTGGCCAGGGGAACACCTCTAACTTGAGGAAACACTTGGTCAAGCATAAAATCTTTTTAAATGCGGAAGACTGTAAAGTGTTCGATAGCCTGAGGGTGGACGCTGCAGCCCCACCAGCAGCAAAGCACCTACAGCCAGCAGCTCCTCTGCTTCGTTAGCTGAAACGGACAGCGACGACGACGAAACTTCAAGTGTCGCAAGTGAGGCGTCGACTTCTTCAACATCAGGTAACGTCATTTAATTAGCTAACGTTAGCTGGATAGTTGTAGCTTATAGCTTAGCATGTTTAGTAGCGTAACTAGCGTTGCTAACGTTATTATTATCCTCAGTTCGTGTCACCGTGAGACGTGTTATTCAACGTTACACTCTTGCTTTCTTTGCTAGGCCACCGTGTGAGAGTCGCACAGGAGACACCCTTCACCCTGGCGAAGAAAGCAGCTTTACCCCGGCAGAAAGTAAATGAGTGCCACAGGGCCAGTGACTGCCTTCATTGTAAAAGGCATGTTGCCCTTCGCAACGGTGGAGTCTCCATGGTTCAGGTAAATTATTTATTTATGTATAAATGGGTGATAATGTGTGTGTGTGTGTGTGATATTCATAGAGTAAGCTAAGTTACTAACAATAGTTATTTTTATTGTCTATACAGTATATAGGGAGATGACAGGGACCCTGAACCCAAAATACTCCCCTCCCTCCAGAGACCTTCTCACAAACACACTTATTCCAGCTTGGTGTCGTGTTGAGAAGAAGAATGTGAAGGAGGAACTCAGGGCAGTTGACCATATTGCAGTGACCGCTGATGGATGGAGCAGACCATTACCTTGCACAAGTAAACTCTTGGTTTGGGAGGGAAGAGGGAGGGAGGGAGGGAGGGGTTTTATTTTGTTGGGTGCTGCTGCTAAACAAAAAAAAATCTAAATAAAGAACAATGTTGAAATTGAGAAGTTTGGACTTATTTGTTTTAGAAACTGTACATTTTTGTTGTAGCAAAAAAAAAAAAATTTTTTTTTTTTTTTTTTTTTTACTCAAAAAAGTATCGAAAAAGGTACCGTTTTTGGTACCGTACCGAATTCCAGGTACCGGTACCGTACCGGTATCGATTCAAATGTGAACGGTACCCAACCCTAATTCTCAATGCTGGCCACACATGCGTACTGGCATACTAATTCTGTGCACTGTTGGTCATAACGAGTGTCTCAGAAGAACAAGTTCTAAAATAGGGATGTTCATTTTGAACAATTTCCATAATCGAAAATCGGGACCTTATGACTCTTATAATTGAGCAATTGAAAAAAGACATTACTGAGATTGAAACTACAATGGACAAATGTAAAGTATCACTACACAGTGAATTAAATGACCAGAGTAAATATGATGAACTCATTAAAGCCAATGTTGAATTACAAGAAAAAATTAAAAATGAGATAAGAGAGTTGAAGATCAAGAAATTTAAACGAGATCGGGAGGACAAGGACAAGAACCGGGTCTATTTCTGGTGTGACCCAGACCACAGAGGACCACACCGAGCAAGACGGCCCTCTAGAAGACGCCGAGATATGGATCAACTTTCTACTGATAGCGCTTCATCAGCTGGCAGTGGTTTTTTATACCACGAGGGACAGGGACGTGGACGGGGACAACGCAGACAGCGAGGATATCAAAGAAACAACGCATCCGCCGAGGGAAGAGAAAATCCCCGCGACACCTACGAGCTGAGATCCAAAACGGGGAAGGGCCCGCAGAAGAAATGAATGTTTTTAATCTTTCAAGTAAGACACTCTCTGCAGCTCATGTACATGTCCTAAACAAAGGTTTATCGTTTGTCCCCACAACCCATGTAGATAAATTTGAAGCACAAGTGGATCTATATAAATTCTTTAGGAATGTGAGATTACGGGAATTTTTTGATAAACCTAATACTATGGTCACATTACAGGACAGGTCTCCTGATGATGTCATCACCCTGTCGGAGAATGAGCCAAGCTCTGACAGAGACACTGATCAAGCCAGCCAACGACCTTCTGTGTTCAGAGGCAAGAGCTATTTTGTTCCCCCGGATAATCGAAGCGCCTCTATAGATACTTTTTGCCGTCTTGTACAAACGGACATTGATCTTCTATTAAAACATGACAAGAAAAAGACTTTTGACAACTTAACTAAAGAAGAAAAAGATGCTTTGAATGATTTGAAAACTGACTCGACTATAATTATTAAAAAGGCTGATAAAGGTGGGGGAGTAGTACTACTAGATAAAGTGAATTATGTTTTGGAATGCCACCGACAGCTTTCTAATGAAACTTTTTATCACAAACTCAACAGTGACCCTACCCCACAGTTCCAAGAAATTGTGACATCGGAACTGAGAACACTCTATGAGTCTGGGGAAATTAAGAAAAATGAGTTTGAGTTCATGTCTATAAAATGTCCTGTCATTCCTACTTTTTACACCCTCCCAAAATTACACAAACAGATAACTCCACCACCTGGTCGACCTATAGTGGCGGCTATTGACTCTGTTACGTGTAATATATCAAAATTTGTTGATCATCAAATTAAAGCAGCAGTGGAAACATTACCTTCTTATGTAAAAGATACAAGTCATATGGTTTCTTTAATTGAAGCTATTGATCATGTACCAGAACATGCTATGTTGGTCACTTTTGATGTGGAAAGTCTATACTCCAATATTCCACACAGTGGGGGACTAGATGCACTTGAACATGCCTTGACCAAGACTAGAGATTCTAACATAAAGCCTTCTATTAAATGTATCTTGAAACTGGCTGAGCTGGTACTTTTTCATAATTATTTTAGATTTGAGGATTATTTTTTTCTACAAATTAAAGGTACTGCTATGGGTTCTCCCATGGCTCCTAATTTTGCTAACTTGTATGTGGGAGAATTTGAAGAAGCACCGGGCCTGAGTGCTCATCCCCTGTTTTCAAATGTTTTGCTGTGGAAACGTTACATTGATGATGTGTTGGTCATTTGGGGAGGAGGGGCTGAACAGCTGAATGAATTTCACATCCTGCTAAATGAATTATCTCCTCACCTTAAGTTTACTATGCAGTTTGATGTTAATAAAATAAATTTTCTTGATCTATGGATCATAAAGGAAGATAACAAGTTGTATACAGATCTTTACACCAAGCCAACAGACCGCAATACATTACTTAGGGCTGACAGCCACCATCCTCTTCCCTTGAAAAAGAGCCTGCCATACAGCCAATTATGTCGTGTGAAACGTATCTGCACTAAAGACACTGACTTTGAGCATAATTCTTCCAAAATGTTGGCTAAATTTGAAACAAGAGGCTATAAAAAGAAAACTCTTGAAGAGGCTAAATTAAAAATCTCTCAAAAAAACAGAAGAGATTTTCTAAAACCTAGTCCAAAAAAGAAGTCAGAAGTAATTGTTTTCAGCACTAAATACACTAAGTGTGCGGAACAATTTAAAGGAGTGATCTTGAAACACTGGCATATTTTGAATTCTGATAAACATATTGAACACTTATATAAAGAGCCCCCTCTGGTGGTTTTTAAAAGGGGCCGCAATTTAAGTGATATGTGTACTGCTTCAGATCTTCCTCCTACTCCTATGTCCTCACAAACTCTCTTAACTCCTATTCCTAATGGTAATTATAAATGTGGTGCATGCGCACAGTGCAATAGCACAAATAAAAACCAATTCTTTCGACACCCACATTCAGGTAAGAAGATACCTGTTAGAGGAGTTATTTCATGTACTACAAAGGGAGTGATATATTTACTTGTTTGCTCCTGTGGCAAGGGGTATGTTGGTCAAACAAAACGCCAACTTAAGCAAAGAATTGCAGAACATCGCAGTGCTATTAGACGCAAAGATGAAACCTCTCCCATTGCAGTCCATTTTATGGAAGCTAATCACTCTATCTCATCACTTCGCTATACGGGGATTGAAAAAGTATTTCTGTCTAGGAGAGGAGGAGATCTAGAACGTAACCTGTTACGAAGAGAAGCATACTGGATGTATGAACTAAATACACGTTCTCCTAATGGTTTAAATATTGATTATGACCTGAGGCCGTTTCTTTGAATTATTATTGAATTGCTGTGTAAATTGAGACAATTAGGCCAACTTTGTTGCCTAAATAGATGCCTTGTTTGGCATCACATTTAAAAAAATATTAATGATTGTATATTGTAATTGTAAAATGCTTTTTCCTAAAACAGATCATTGGATTGTTGGAAATGAAAAACTGCACCTTATTGTATTCATATATGTTTTAACCCTTTTTGTAATTGTCTCACCTGCAACTGATTGGAGAAGGTGTGCCCTACAAAAAGGGTCACACCTCCTTATGTTGTACTGCACCCTGACGAAGGCACTTTCGCCGAAACATGTTGGTGTAACCATTAAAACACAGCAGAGGAGATTTTGAGTGTGCGACTTCTTTTCTTTATGTTACATAATCGAAAATCGGTAAAATTAACGATCAATTATCGATTATCGATAGCGTAATAATAATAATAATAATAATAATAATAATAATAATAATAAATATATATATATATATATATATACTGTATATATATATATTTATTTATTTTTACTCTGGTCTGGTAATAACGTTGCACGTTCTCGGCCAGCTATAATGGCGATGCCGCTGTGTAGTAAGAATATCAGACACTAGCGCTGTGGCCAGGTAAACAAACATGTTACATATCAGATTACATAATGTAAGGCAATCGGCGTCTTCCAGCTTAGCTGACGGCACAATAGTCAAATCAACAGGCCTGAGCCTCACTGAGGTCCGCAGACCGCTGGGTGCGTTTGTGTCCCCGGCGCATGCCGGTGTGAATTCCCCATGTTTAAAACAGTTTTGTTGGCACAAAGGCCCGTGGCCAGCCAGAAAACTAGAGACTATATGAAGCTCCACCTCACGTTAGTCGGCTGTGCAATGGAGTGGGGCGAGGAGGAACGAATTCCACCCAAACCTAGTCCGCAAAAAAAAAAATTAATAATAATAATAATAATAATAATAATAATAATAATCAATCAAAATTCCACATGATCGAATCAATTCCTTAACTCATTGAGTGCCAGCCACTTTTGGAGAACGGACGCTCCCAGTGCCAGAGTTTCAGAGCGTTTTCAGTGATTTCTCGAGGCCCACAGAATATTGTGTGATATTACTATGTAAACACCGAACACGCACAAAGAACAAGGAGACTCTATTGTATCATCAGCAAAAAAAAGTTTATTGATACCATTTTCCGTTCTTTAGTTATGAGCCGGAGAAGATAGGTTGTTTTGAGCAAAAACAGGCTTTTCAAATTAGAAGCTGAGTTATTCCGCCTTTTGTGAAATGAAGCATTTCAAGCACATTCACTGAGTCTGAAGCTAATATTTTCTGATGTAGTGACGTGGTGTAGTTGTGTGGTGCCCTGCGTGCCCCACCCCCCTCTCCCCCCCTCAGCTGCAAACTCCTCCCCACACTAACACACAGCCTCACGCACCCAGCGTCTATTTTCGGAGTGCTCCGTTTTTGTGCGCCGGCTCCCAGCGCGACACGGAAAAGCCAAACCGGACTGCTGAGAATGGTTTGGCCCTTCGGCGTCGGGTGCTGCTTTTCTGGCGGCTAATCGTGTGGAGAAACTATGCAGACAGACAGAGGCAGAGGGGCTCAGTTGTGGGCGCGGATTGACTGCTGTTCGCAGCCAACGTCAGCTCCAGTCAGAGCCATCTATATGGCTCTGGCTGCAGCATGAGCGGTTTCTCTTTCATCACGGGGCTTTTTCCTGTTGTTTTCTAATCTGGAGAGCACTGTCGCCACCTAATGAGTCCGTAAAATAGGTTATACACCTTCAATAGCTACAATATTTGTACAGGAGATGCAGGAGGCTTTGATCCACGTCCCACCGTCAAAAAACGCATTTGACGTCGATCGACGTCATTGGCACTCAACGTCACTATTTACTTTGACGTCGATCGACGTCATTGGCACTCAATGAGTTAACGATCAATTATCGATTTTCGATAATTGATGAACATCCCTATTCTAAAACATAACATATGCACCGACATGTGCACTTGTGGAAAGTGGTAAGCCTTTTAGACTTCCAACTAAACACCACCTGTCTGTCGCATAACAGATTTGACACACGGAAACGTCAAAATGAATGTCTGAGATGCTCCAGCATGTCTACAAAACAGTGGATCTAATCACAGCACAGCATGACATGTCATGTCATGGTGGGCATGTTGGCTGTATACCTGATGAAGCGTATAATGCTCAAGCACACACGCACACGCAGAAACACACCCATTGAATCAAGTTAAATGCTTGGTAGGAAATTATATATTATACATTGTATTATTTAAATATTCATAGGGTACGTCTTCGGTTCCAACCACAGCACAGTGGACTGAAGAGTTGAGATTCATTATTTACAGCTATTTTCAATAACTAGGCATCTCGCGCGCTTGGTTCCTAGGCTCGCCCACTGCGTGGCCTCGCCTGTCCGGCAGCTCGCCCGCTGCGCGGCCTTGCCCGCAGCTCAGCTGCTGTCTGGCCTTGCCTGCCCTATTGGCACGCGCACAATGTCTCCCTCTCTCTCCCTCAGTCTCTCTCCCCCTCTTCTCTCTCCCTCAGTCTCTCCCTCTCCCTCAGTTTCTCTCGTGACTTTCTGTGAGTGAATTTATGACATCACTGATGATGTCATCAGTGGGATTTATGACATCACTGACGATGTCATCATTGGGATTTATGACATCACTGTTGACATCATCAGTGGGATTTATGACATCACTGATGATGTCATCAGTGGGACAGACAGACAAATATGACACACTGATGATGTCATCAGTGGGATTTATGACATCACTGACGATGTCATCAGTGGGATTTATGACATCACTGTTGATGTCATCAGTGGGATTTATGACATCATCAGTGGGATTTATGACATCACTGATGATGTCATCAGTGGGACAGACAGACATACAAATATGACATGTCATAGTGTCATGATGAAGCATACTGTATAATGCTCAGGCACGCACATGCAGAGACACACTCATTGAGATGCTTGGTAGGAAATTAAATCTTACACATTGTATTATTTAAATATTCATAGGGTACATCTTCGGCTCTAACCACAGCACAGTGGACTGAAGATTTGAGATTCATTATTTACAGCTATTTTCAATAATGTACATAACAAGCTTTAAATGCCTGTTTTGGACCCCAGAGTCTGTTTTGGTGGAAGCAAACTTAGAGCTAGCGGTGGAAATGTACTCTAAAACCCTTTGGATCTCTATAGGCCTGCCATCTTCAATCCGTCTTCTTCAGTGCTTATTTAAATTCTGGGGAGTGAGGAAAACCTGGCAATAGGCCCGTCGCAAGGCAGCTGGATTCACGCGAGATCATGAGATCAGATGCAAAATCCCTCTTGCCACGGTCCAATCTATTGGTTTGAATCTGAACCACCAGTGGTATGCACCAATCAGCATCCAATGAGGCAGCTACAGGTGGGCTTTGGTGTGATGCCAGCGAGAGCAAGCCCATGATAGACGTGATAGATGAATGGTTCATCCAATCACGTGCCAGGTAAGGTATTTTCTTGAAAGTGCACCCGCCCTTTGAAACGGCTTCCCGAGCAACTCGTTCCCAGGTGGTTATGTGAAAACAAACCATCTGGCAGTGTCAGGTTATGTCTGAAATCTACCATTAACAGACTTTATACAACAGTTAGTTCCGGTCGAGCAATTTGATTGGACAAGAGGGATCCTACCAGTGCTGATATTTCACGATAACGCACTGGCGCTTCACTGTGTGTAGGGTAGGCTATATCACTCCGCTTCACAGCTGCACTAATCAACAAAACGCTTCACAGCTGCTCTAATCAACAAAACGCTTCACAGCTGCTCTAATCAACAAAACGCTTCACAGCTGCTCTAATCAACAAAATGCTTCAAGCAATATCACACGACAGGGAGTGCTGTTGTCTAAAATGGTAAATGGCCTGCATTTATATAGCGCTTTTATCCAAAGCGCTTTACAATCAGTAGATAGTCTACATTCACCCATTCATACACCAGGGTGCCTACACACCATCGGGAGCAAGGAGGGTTAAGTGTCTTGCCCAGGGACACAGCGACAGCAGCTGGGAGGGAGCGGAGATCGAACCGCCAACCGTTGCGTCATTGGCCGACCCGCTCTACCTCCTGAGCTAAAGCCGCCCCTTTATACAAGTTTCACAGCTGCTCTAATCAACAAAACAAACACCAGCCACGTTACATTGAACGTCATTCACAAAGCGTAACACAGCTACCGACAGCGCAAAGATGGATTTATTTCCTAACATAACTAACATGCCATCACCAGACTCTTATTTCACTGGCTGTACAACAGTCCTGCATCGGGTTGGGGTTCCGCGGGGCCCCGCCGGGTACCCGCAAAAAAATGCGGGGGGCGGGTGTTATTTTGTCTTCATTTTATTTGCGGGTTCGGATCTGGGTAGAATAAACAACATGCGGCCCGGGTCGCGGGTGTTGTATAATATATGTATTTTTATTTACTTTATATAACGATAATAATTCAGTAATTCATGTAACTTTATGTTTTGTCTGAGTCTGACCTGACGTCTTTGACCTCAATCATTTCCACTGGTCCTTTCCTTCCGGGTCAGCTCTCCCTCGCTCCGGTCAGGTATAAACAGAAATGGCGGAAGACGTGAAAGCTAAGCTTGCAGCTGGAGATTACTCAATTTCACCGAACCCTTCGTCAAGAGGTAAATCCAAAGTCTGGGAGGATTTTGGTGTCATCATAGATCAGGAAAATAACCAAGTCGGTGGGTATGCTGCTTGTAAGAAGTGCAGAAAAGTGTTTGCTTACGAATTACGATAGCCACAAACTCGGCACGTCGTCATTGAAGAAGCATACGGAGTCGAACTGCGTTGGTATCGCTGCTGCTACACCAATCGCTCACTTCTTCACGAGAGGAGAACTCAAAGCACCCAGAATGCAAGATAAAGATACGGTTGGTAAACTAGCAGTCAAATTTGTCTGCAGTGACATCAGATCCTTCGAAACGGTGGCTGGCGACGGCTTTGTGTGCTTAGTACAAGGACTGATTGACCTAGGTACACGGGCTGGACGTGTTGATGCGAGGAAGCTGTTACCAGATCCTACAACAGTATCTCGCAGAGTGACCAAACAGGCAGAGGTGGTTCGCCAAATCATAATTCCTGAGTTAAGAGAGCAGTTGAATGAGTATGGAGGAGCAGTCACATTAGACATGTGGACCGATGATTATAGAAAAATAGGCTACCTTTGTCACACAATCCACTACATCAATGGCAACTGGGAGTTAGTGCTTTCTACGATGGAGTGGAACAGTGCGCTGCGTAAAACAGCTGAGAACATCAAACCAGCCATCATCCAAGCCCTGCGGAGATACAACATTGATGATTTCTTCTCCAAACTGATCTACGTGACAGACAGAGGATCCAACATACTGGCAGCCCTTCGCACCGTCACTAGACTGAGCTGTGCTGCACATGTGCTCAACACCGTCCTCTACCATACGATCGGGAAAACAAGCGAGGAGGATGCGTTTGAAGAGGAAGTCACTGCGATCATCACTGGGGCGAAGTCACTCGTGACCTACTTCAAACAAACACATCTCCAGAATCGTCTCCCCAAAACCCTCAAAGCCTCAGTGGAACTGCTGGAACTCAACCCACACCATGCTCGAGTCGATCAGCTCTCAGTACGAGCAGGTACGTGCACTGCTGTTGGAAAGGGGAGAAGAGAATCGTCTGGATGACTTGGATGAAGACACTTTGAGTGGAATGGTGAGGTTTCTCCATAAATTCAAGGAGGCCACCAAGGCACTGGACGCAACCAAAACTCCCACTCTTCACCTCGCTCCTGTGTGGTTTGATCGCCTCAAACGCCACCTGCAACCAGGCGCCACTGACAACCTGACATTCTCCTCTCTAAAGGAAAAATGTCTGAGATTCCTGCTTGAGAAGTTCGAGATACACCCCATGCACAAACTAGGCATGTTTTTGCACCCCAAGCTCAAGAGTCTGAAGCTCCTTGCAGTGGCAAACGTGCACACTGAAGTGCGAGAGCTTGTTCAAGGTATTTATGCATTTGAGCTAAAGTCTGAATTAAAACACAAGTGACTCAGTGGTTTTGATTTGTTTTATATAGCACCACACACTGTATTAAAATTAAATTATGGTAGAAATTGAATAAAGTTAGGATTATGTTACATTATATTGTTGCTGTGTATTGTAGGCTTAATGGCCTAGCCCATTATGCTACTTCTTTTGTGGCTTGTGTCGTTGTCATCTTTATTTATGAAGTTGCATAGGCCTAATCTGGCTCCCTCTTACACCTCAGATGTGAAAAACAAGCGTGGCCGTGGAATCGCTGCCGGTGGATCGCCCCAGCAACGACGACGTGGTGGTGCTGCTGATGCTGCTGCCGCTCCAGCTCCGCCCGAGAAGAGACGTCGACCATCGGATGCCGGATGGACTATCCAACGTCGAGGATTCCACTTCCAGCGATGACACCGGCCCTCAGGATGAGGTGGCGGCTTACATCGAGTTCAAGGTGAAGGTTCGGGAGGAGAATTTTGACATTCTCAAATGGTGGAAGGAGCACGCCACAATGTTCCCGAACTTGGCACACGTTGCTCGTGCGATTCTCGGCATTCCAGCTTCAAGCGCTGCAAGTGAGCGAGATTTTTCCACAGCTGGATTTGTGATCCAAGAGAGGAGAACCCAGTTGAAACCAGAGACAGATGATGACATTTTCTGCATAGTAATCTGAAACAGTGAATGGTGAGTTGGCGTTAGCCAGCCTGCCCTGCCCTGACTGTATAAGCTGTCTGTTAGAAAGTGTTAGGTCTAGTGGTGTGGTCTATACACTACTGTACTGAGGAAAGCTGTTTCTCTCTCTCTCTTTTCAGTCCTTCACTGAACTTGGTCTTGGCTGGCCTGGTGGAGAGTAAGCTGCTGCTGCGGACACGACACGCTGTCAATCGGTCATGATGCCGGCCCGGCGGTGGTGTGTGAGGAAATGTAAAATAAATAGTCAAGAAAAAGCTAGTGTCTCAGTCTTGAATTGTAATGGGGTCTACTGTTATAAATAAATAAATACATAGATAAATAAATAAATAATTAGCTAGCAGGCTGTAATGGGAATCAGACAGTATTTTCTATATCTGCTGAGCTGAACAGTGTTTTCAAGTATAGAGAACTTGTGATATCCACTCCACTCACTGTCTTGACTTGAGGTGGCAGACAAAATAGTGCAGTTTGCCAAGAACCAAATCAGGGTCCTTGTTTGAGTTTTATTTTATATTTATTTTTTGATCTGACAGCGTAAAGGCTTATCACTGTTTTGATGGAGGCTTTCTCTAATTTTTCCCCAGCATGACATGACAATCAAAAAGGTCTGTCTGTAGCAGAACTTAAGCCATACAAATTATACATGTACATTGTCCATAGTTATTTTTGTGTGTGCAATAAGTTGATAAATCAATGTGTAATATATTTCATGGTCGCCTCTAAGAGAGGCTCTGAAGGTCTGTTGCTGCCCAACAACATTGCTTAATATTGCAGTTCATTCAGTCTGAGGAGTCTGAGTCGTTGGCTGGTCTGGTGAGATCTGGTGGTGTTGATCTCTCTGAGTGCACACAGTACACTGCAGTGCACAGAAAGGCTGCACAGCTAAAATGCATCAGCTATAAGAGTTGTTTACTTTCTGCATAATGTGCTGCTGTATAATTTGTTTACATTGATGTCTCTTTGAACAAAAGAAAAAATTGTTAAGCACCAATGCATTTATTTTCTTTCATTGTATTTTTTTTATCTCTACTTACTATATGATGCACAGTTTGCACACACAATTGCACTGTTGAAATGGTTGCTGTTGGTTCTTTAGCAGGCTGTGGCAGCTATCAGTCTCAAATGTTAGGTCTACTGGTAACCAGTGTGAATGTAAAGATTATAACAGTAATACCCTCTTCTAAAGCCACCTATTTCTGAAGAAAATGGTGAAAACGACATACCCAAACTAAAATGCTTACTGTGGCTGAACCGCTAGGGTTACAGACAACTGCCTGACCTTTTCTGAAAGGTAAGACTTTGCCGTTTCTGTTCCAAATGTCAGAATGACTCTATGTGTTACTGACCCTGAGTAACACCAGCTCAAACACAGTGGTTGATTCTCGCCTAGAATAAAAAACACATTTAGAGTGTAAACAGTTACCTGTGGTTGTTGTATTTATGGCTAGAAACCCAATGGAGACATAGCCACAGGCCTTACCACATCCCAACTCAAAGAAGATGAAAAAATACCAAAACATGAGTATTTGGCAGTGGTTTTTCTAGGGAGATACTTAGGCGGATTTCCAAAAAGCCATTATAAAAAGCCATTTGAAAAAGCCAAATAATCTGAAATGTTGTCTTTGTCTTTGTACAAAGACAGCTATAACTTCTGCTGTGTTGATCTGATCTGAAAAAGGAAGACATGGTTCGATGCGCAAGATTCAGCCAGTTAATTTGGCATGTAGCATGAACAGCATTGTTCAGAATTAATTACCTAATTAATCACATAAATGACAGATGAACAGCAAAAAATCAGAAACGTAACGCCGGGGTTACGGTGCCATGCAAGAGAAGTCTAGTACTGGTCTTTTTTTATAGTCAAGTCAGTGTGACTGTAAAGTTTACTAAACAGTTTGGTCAGTGGTCTACTGGTTTATTTTGTCCTGGCTTGCAGTGGGACTGTCTGGCAGGCATCATCAGCTGCTCACTCACTGTGCTCATGTCATTCTGTTTAATGTGTGTCATTAACAAAGTGATGTGCTGAACGTGTGTGTGAATGAATGAATGTATGTATACTAGCCTATAGCTAACCCTAGTGCTGCTGATTTTTGAAATGTTGAATAAACACTTGTTTATGAATAGCCTTACTGTCTTTTTACTTCCTCACAATTACAATCGTCACAATCAGTCAGACTCAGAGAAAATACTGCAGTTGCAAATTCTGGCGGCTAAGTGGCAGTATTGGCTTGTTTATTGGAGGGGGGGATCAGCGGTCAGGTCGTCACTCAGGGCAGGGCAGGCACAAGAGACAGGTAGGTCACTGACTGACTTCAGTTCAGTAGTACATTTCATTCAGTATCTTAGACCTAGACCTATGCTAGCTAGCTTGTTGCATTGCATGACAGCTAGCGCCAGCAAGGCTAGCATGTTTCCTTTAGCTGCTGCCTGGCCCTGGCTGGCCTGCTGGCACTGGCACCAGTGACAAAACACCGTCAATGTGCTTAATTGTAAATAACGTTATGCAATGCCTGCTATTCGCTTCCTGTGTGAATTGTGAAACGATCGCAGTTACTTTGGTTATGATCACTTCCAAAAAATGTATAGGTATATGCGGAAGCGGAGTGGGGCGCGGGTCTCATGTCTGCGGGGCGGGGTGGGTTGCGGTACTGATTAGGGGTGTCACAATATATCGTCCCACGAAATTTCGCGATAGTAAAACGTCACGATATGTATCGTTGAGATGAAATCTCATATCGCAAAAAAAAAAAAAAAAAAAAAAAAAATCCTTTTTTTTTTTTTTTTTTTCCAAAAAATAGACTAAGAAACGTCTTTGTTTGTTGAAGTTCAATGTGTGGAAAGTAGTTCAGTTGAACAAGTCTCTGAAGAGACACATGAGAAGTTATACAGGAGAGAAACCATTCAATTGAGTTTCTGGCAAAACTGTTTACTTGACAGGAAAAACTGAAGATGCATAAAAAATAGATTAAGAAAAGTCTTGTTGTTTGAGTTTGAAGAAAAACTGAAGATGCATAATGAGAATTTATACTGCTGAGAAACCTTTTAGTTCAAAGTAAATCTAAGTGACGGTGTAACTCATTCTATTTCAAGATAAGTCTTATCTCCAATCTCATGTTTTTTCTAGTTGTTATTGTAATAACAATTTCCCACAACAGCATGTTTTGTATTTGTGCATTTCAAATAAAATACTACTTTTCCAGTCATATATTGTCATTATTCAAGTTTAAAAAAATATTGTTAAAATCGTATCGTATCGTATCGTTATCGTGAACCCAGTATCGTGATACGTATCGTATCGTGAACTGAGTATCGTGACACCCCTAGTACTGATTGATCTTATGAACGGGTTCGCGGAGCGGGGTCGGTACTGCACGTCGCGGGGCCGGGCGGAACCGGGTCTTGAAAATCAGACCCGCGCAGGACTCTGCTGTACAATAAATGAAAACGTGCAAATCAATGTGTATGATAAAAAGTAGGCAGCGTGCAGTTAATTAGGCTACATTTTCGGCAACTGGTAGCGGAAAGCTGAGGGGACTATTTTTGTTGGCGGAGGAATAAATAGAGAAATCATATTTTCTCAGCTTTTTGTAAAAAAAATTTAATCAGCTTTGTTTAATAGAACTGTTGTATAAAAGCAATATCACACTCGAGGTTGTGCTGTTGTTGTCTAATATCGTCACTGCTGTGATTATCTTCAGCACTCCTACGACCGAATCACAGCCATGACGATATTAGCCAACAACAGCACTCCCTCTTGTGTGATATTACTTAAATATAGCTGGCTGGTCAAATTACAGTACCATACAATGATGAAAAACGCATATGCACCTCCTTAAAGTCTTCAATAAACTTGTGGACTACAAAAACGGAATAAAGTTATTGGTTTCCATGTAAAACCCAATGTACACGAGATGCGGTACGGCTCCGTGCGGATCCGGTATACGTCTTGTGAGACAGCATTTACGAGTGAGACTGTCTGATACTCTTATGCCGGGCTCAGACTACACGTTTTGTCTTTCATGATGTCACCATGTCAGACTAGGCAATCATTCTGCCATAAGTTTGTGACGTGTCTTGACTAGGAGAGTGGCAAAACTACAAGTTTGATCCCGACCAGGGCTGCCAACTCTGACGCAGAACGTCGGGAACGACCTGCACGCCACAAGTCCATTTTCGCACGCAGTGAAAAAGAAAATCATAATTGAGAACCTCACGGAGTAAAAACATGACTGACAGCACATGGGCAGGCAAGGTAGACAGCACAGTGCCACAAGAAAAAGAGAGAAACACGGGCCACAAAATCCACCAATAGCTGGTATATTGTGCCTACTATATAATAGATTGTGTAGCCTACATTTTGCGCCCTGCCCACATGCTGCTGCGGCTCTAGAGTGAGTGTGTTGCTATGGTTACGTGGTGGGGACGCTCTGTCTTTCTGCCCCAGAAGCCACACATCAAGCTGAAGTCAAAAGGAACTTGGCGTAATAGTTGTCAAACTAGGCGAAAAAGACTGGCATGCTGGTCTCTTCGTCTGAAAGACTGGCATGCTGGTCTCTTCGTCTGAAAGACTGGCATGCTGGTCTCTTCGTCTGAAAGACTGGCATGCTGGTCTCTTCGTCTGAAAGACTGGCATGCTGGTCTCTTCGTCGGGGTGTCGTGAGGTGTCCTTAATCTTACATTTTTCTATGTTCCCCTTTCTCTCAAGTACCCCCTGTAGTAGCCTACAGTAGCTCCATGTAGCCCAGTTTGGGAAGCACTGCTCTAGATGTTCCTACAGAACATGACTCAAGAACAAGAGAGTACTGCAGGAATGAGTCCAGAAGACCTGGATGTTGGCACTTCCGGTTCCCTTGTCTATAATTGCATGGAGATTTCTGCTATATGCCTGAAATAAGGTCTGTGCTTAACAAAAGTGTATGAAACTCCAAACTTTGTGTTCAGCAAGCAGTCCTCATTTGTGAAGATTATCTTGCAGATCATGAAGTTCGCCATTTCATAAACTTATTACATTTTCATAAACTTCACAGATGTGATGTGGACCAATGGGGTTTAAGAAGGCAGTAAAATACTAACCCTCCATTCATCAATCATTCAGATGGGATCAGCTGCCCTCCTGAACGTAATATTAAATTTCCCATTTTCATGCACCTGTATGTCACCTTATTTTCACCAAGTAAAGTTGTCAGCAATAAAACACTGCAAGTATTGTTTTTCAGAAGTAGGCTACAGTCCCCAGCCACCACAGCTTTAAAATCACTGTAGAGACACATGACTTACACACATTACTAGAGTGTACTGTACAATTTACTGTACTAAGGCCAACTGCTGGACATATTTTCACAGGAAGGGAGGGAAATGACCTTGACACTGATGTACTAAAATTACAAACAGACTGAAGGTAATTAATGTTGTACTTGCTATAAAGAAGACAGGCTGTGTGAGTAGCAGGCTGTGTGAGTAGCAGGCTGTGTGTTCACGACACGGTGAGCCTGCATTACCATGGGTCCATACATTTTTAACATGGGTGACAAACCCTTAATCCAAGCAGTGTTCATGCCATTGAGCAACAGTGAAGCAGTTTCGTTAAAAGGCGTTTGCATCACTCGGTGTGGGCTGGTATACTGTAGTGAAATGTATCTCTATGAATGTTAATTATCTTTAAAAAATGTTGGAAATGTGACAAATTGTCTGATACTCATGAATAATCCAATTAATGAGCTTTAAGCGACATGCCTTCAGGATCAACGTTCCTTCACTGAATATTCTACCTCAGGATGCAAAACAGCAGTGTCTCTCTATCTATCCCTTCTCTTCTTGTCTTTCTGTTCTTTAATAGACCCATTTCACGGGGGCCATTTTGTGCCGAAAAGGCAGTGCAAACACAGGTGCAAGCAACACACTAATGAGGGTTTCCAAATTCCAATCATTGGAAGTTGGAAACCCTCATTAGCGTTTTGCTTGCACCTGTGTTTACCCTGCCTTTTTGGCACAACATGGCCCCCGTGAAAAGGGTCTATTGAGGAAAGAGACACGGCCTGAGGATGAGGACACACACACAAAGTGACCTCGTTTGATTCAAAAGCCCTCTCGCTGTCTGTTTCTCTCTCGTCTCTCTCCTGTCCCGCCCTCTTTGTAACTCCCTCTCTCACTTTCCCAGACAGACACTCTCTTTGTTATTCTCGATATCGCTCTAAATTGCTAATGATAGCAGAGGCCTTGAGCAGGCCTCCCAACGACAGAACTAATGAGGGAAGTGCTGTGGTGACGGCTGTGTTTCCTCCTCTGGAGCATGTTAAGACTTCTCCCACTTGTTTCTTCTCCTTGGCCTTTCTCCTGCACTGACAAGGTGATGTGTCTAATGAAGGACTAGTGTGGCCTGAGGAGAACGATGAGCTCACCTGATCACCATCACCACCTGCACTCCTCATCTCTCTCTCATTCTGTCTCTCCTCTCCTTCTCTCTCTCATTCTGTCTCTCCTCTCCTTCCTTCTCTCTCATTCTGTCTCTCCTCTCCTCTCTCTCATTCTGTCTCTCCTCTCCTTCTCTCTCTCATTCTGTCTCTCCTCTCCTTCTCTCTCCATTCTGTCTCTCCTCTCTCTCATTCTGTCTCTCCTCTCCTTCTCTCTCTCATTCTGTCTCTCCTCTCCTCTCTCTCATTCTGTCTCTCCTCTCCTCTCTCTCATTCTGTCTCTCCTCTCCTTCTCTCTCTCATTCTGTCTCTCCTCTCCTTCTCTCTCATTCTGTCTCTCCTCTCCTTCTCTCTCTCTCCTTCTGTCTCTCCTCTCCTTCTCTCTCTCATTCTGTCTCTCCTTCCTTCCCTCCTTGATTCTTGTTTTAATTTACCTCCTTCACACACTTCCTTCCACCAGCTGTTGGTGTCCTAATAGAGGTCATGTTGATGTGGACGGACTCTGAACCTTTCGTCTCACGCCTTGCAAATGTGCCTCATTAAATAGAAGGTGTGTGTGTGTGTGTGTGTGTGTGTGTGTGTGTGTGTGTGTGTGTGTGTGTGTGTGTGTGTGTGTCAGGGGGGTATGCTGCTCTGTCTGCATGCGTTCACACTAACGAGTCATTGACAAGCCGACGCCCGCTCCGTCCCTACAAGGTGGTCATAAATGTCTAATGACATTAAGAAGCGCTTGATGGCGACAAGCTCAAGGTGTCACATGGTACATGGTGGACATAAGTTGACACAAGGTGATGAATACGATTAAGAACTTCAGGGGGAAGAGGGGGGTATATGGAGATGAAGGCATAGGAGGACATGCACAGAAAGCTAAGGATTACACACCTAGAATCAGTGGGATGTTTCCGCGGGCGAAATTCGGGGAAACCAACGAGGGACAATATAGTGACTGGAAAACTTGACAACGTTGGACAGGAAGCACCCGCAAATGTAATGGCGGCATGTAATGTAATGTGTTGCCTCCTGTGGGCGAGGCAGCACCGATGACCGCGGATGACCACGGACGGCAGAAATAAGCGAGGAGGAGGGGAAGGACGAAGACAACGGCGCACAGGCTAGAAAGGAGCATGCAATTTCTAGTTTCATATAATACAAATAACATGGATAAAACATATACAGTTTGCCACGCACATGCATGCGCGCGCATGCACGCACGCGCGCGCGCACACACACACACACACACACACACACACACACACACACACACACGTCTTTTTTAGGTCATATCAAAAGTTAGTGAAAGCCACCTGTTGCTGATGCAGAATTTCAAATGATTGAAGGTATTGCACAGTACTAAGCTATTCATGCTGTGAAGCAGCTGCCTGTCCATTGGTCAGATCACACACAGGCTCAGAGAGAGCAACAGAGAATGAGAAAGAGGAGAGAGAAGAGAGAAAAAAAAGTGAGAAATGACAGAAGAGAGACTACGATTACACATACAAATCACAACTAAACATTGAGGAGGAAAACATCCAAAAATCCCTTAAAGAATGAATGTGCACTGAGACTCAATATAGCAAGTTGAGCTTAAACTTAAAGATGACCTGAACCCATCATGTGGCGTGAGGCTCGGAGACATATCAGACTGAAAACCATCTGAAAACAAATCTTGTCTGAGATGACAGAGGGTTGAGAGGCGGGCCATAGCGTGTCGATGATTTGATTTGACAATTCTGGGGACTGGATTTGGCGTTGGCCAAACCTGGCATGCTCCGCCCCAAGACGTTAACGTTATTCCTGGAATGCAAGTATAACGAGCCAGTTTATGTCTTTGCATTCGACATCAAATGAAGACATTACAATTTGTTTTATTTTGCATGTTACATACGTATTGGCCAAGTTATTAGTTCGTTTATGGGCTAGAAATTCTGCCAGATTACAGGCACTAGGCGGCCATCTTGCCTGCAGAATTTTCTCCTCGAAATGAAGATTGATTGACAGCTGCCATGTCGTGATATGATTGGTTGAAATGGGGTAGAAATCTGATCGTGCCTCGTTACGTCACCATACTGTAAATGACAGTTATGAATGAAATGCTGAAAAATGAACTTTTGATGTGAAAAAGTGTGGAAAACTAAATAAATTTGATTTTTGTGAATTTCTTTGCATACATTATTAAATAGGTGCACTGAATACCCATGTATGTGAACTAAAATAAAAATAAGTCATTTTTGGGTTCAGCTCGTCTTTAAGATTAAGGCGAAAACAAGAGTAAAGTAATTTAAAATCAAACCCCTTATTGGTTTGCCCAGTAATCAGAAACTTACTCACTGTGCACCTGGGCCTGGCGCAAACCATTCCCACTGCTCACCTATAAATTATTGTTATGTTTACTTTGGTGTGTGACTCACTCCTTCCGTTACTTCATTGAGCGTGGTTGTTACAACAAACATACATGAGCAGACAGATACAGGCAGCCGCAGATCACAGTCACACACACAGACACACAGACACACAGACACACACACACACACACACACACACCTCAAACTCTTTTAGTACTGTAGCCGTCAGCCTTCGCAACACACACACAGCATTCCACCATCAAAGAGTAAGAAACTTACCTGTAGGTGTCAGTGAGTGGTTTGTCATGAAGAGGGGAGCAAAAGAAAAGAGAGAAAACAATATTAGTTTAATGCAAAATCTCCCACAGTGTGACAGGTGTCCTCTGAAGAAAAACAACCAGTCTAACATTCACAATGTCAAGGCAATGAAGGCATCTCATGAAAAGTCTATGAAAGGTGAACAAAGACAGACTCTGGGGCTACGCAGGCCAGGGGCCGCTGTAATATTCCCAGGTCCTGGAACAAAGAGTGACCTTATTTAACCCCTGTGAGAAGCTCCAAAATGTTCACAAGGCTCACTGAAAGCTGGTAACCCTCTGCCACCACACCAACCCACCTCAGTCCCCCTGCCTCAGACAGAGTCCTCATTTAAACCTGCGATGAAAATATCTGGATAATGAACAATCTGAACATGCCCTTGCATTTATACCTGCTATTTATATCGCTCTTTGTTGTGATCAGATCTCATTTTTTGTACGTACGATGCAAAGCAGGTGAGTAGCTGGAGAGACAGCAAGTCTGTCTGTTGTCAACAAAAACAAACCTGGCAGCTGTAGGGTCACCAGAGGTCACATTACTGTGCAGTCTCAACTTACTTATCCTTTGCTGCAGAAAGTTTTTTTTTACTTTTCTTTGCAGCCGGAACCTCACCTGCTCTTGCTTCCATCTCCTGCTTTACATCTTCATGTTGCTTTATATTGGTTGGTTTCTATTTCTATTGCAACTTGTATACGAATCATCAAGTTGTTCATGTTGTGTGTTCTCGTGAGCCAGGCACACAGCAGCAGGAGTGACAATGGTGTTTCTATGTACCTATCTACGGTGATGACTTGAATGTGCATGGATACTGCATTTACTGGCTGACTCCGTTTGTGATCTGATCAGAATGCAAGCTGAGACAGTCTGGCAGATCCTATCACATTCCAATGGCAATATGAGCTGCTGTGTGCATTTCACCTGCTTTTGCCTTTTCCATATACAGATTGTATTTTAATAGCAGGTGAAAATGTAGTTTCCTATTACACTACTCAAGTCAGATACGCACTGAAAAGGGATCTTCGCAAAACATGCTGACTTGCTGTTCAAACATTTTCCACAATTATGTTTATGTTGCTCATTTCCAGTTGTGTCTTAGCTTGTTGTCTTGATTTTTATTTGTGCTTTTGTTTTTGTGTTTTTGAGCGATGCCATTGGTGATGCCCCCTGGGGTTTTATTTCATCTGAACAAATTAGTAATCTCGATCTTTTCTTTCTGATTTTAATCATTACATTGTTTTTTTTTGTTTTTTATTATTTTTTCAGATTTCCCCACCATTTTCTCCCCAATTGTACTTGGCCAATTTCCCCTGCTGCCCCGGTCACTGCCCCACCCCCTCTGCCGATCTAGGGAGAGCCGTAGACACACACATACTTCCTCCGATACATGTGCTGTTGCCAGCCGCTTCTTTTCACATGACAGTGGGGAGCTTCACCGGCAGGACGTAGCATGTGGGAGGATCACACAAGTTCCACCAATTCCCTTCCGCCTTGACCAGGTGCCCCGGCCGACCGACCAGAGGAGTGCAGTGCAGTGACCAGGACACATACCCTCATTCCGGCTTCCCACCCATAGACACAGCCAATCGTGCCTGTATGGATGCCCAACCAAAACGGAGGTAACACGGTGGCGCGAACCTGCATGTGTGTAGGTAGTAGGGGTGGGGGGGAAAATCGATACACCACAGTATCGCGATATTTTGCCTGACGATATTGCATCGATATTTGGACGCCAAGTATCGATATTGCAAAAAAAAAAAAAAAAAAAAAAAAAAAATTGCAGGCCATGCCAGGCCACCGGGCTACTATAAACTTTAGTTCCAAGGCCAGCAGTAAACAAACGGTAGCATATTTTCATTTTGTTTTAACAGTAACAGTTTTGTCATAACAGTCATTTACAAATTCCCCAGTTACTGAATGGGCTGCACAAGATGTTTTGTGTAAGTGAAGTGAAGTTGCATTGTTCAAAAACTACATAGGTACAGTAGTCCACACACACATCCAGTTAAGGTGGACTGTAAGTAGACTGTAACAAACAGTTCAGTTTGTCAGGTGCATGCAACTATGACATGACTTTATGAAAGTTGTTGGTCTGTCTACTTGACAATGTTGCTGCAATAAAATGGTTGAAGTCAGATGTACAGACTGAAAAATTGTTCTTATATAAACCAGATGTTGACAAAGTTTTCCTTTGGGGAGATAATTTGCAGTTGAAAAAGTAAGAAATCGAAAAAGTCTTCAGATATTTGAAATCCTTATCAGCAGATATCATATTTTTGCAGGAGATTCACACTAAAGCCACTCACCAACGTATTCTGAGGTGTAGTTATGTCTCTCAGGTTTATGTCTCGTCATTTTCGTCTCACGCACGTGGCGTGGCTATTCTTTTTAAGAAAAACATCCCTTTTCAACTAACCTCTATGACTTCAGACCCTCTTGGTAGATATCTTTTAGTTTCAGGCACCATCAATTCATTTCCTTTGACATTACTTAACATTTACGGCCCAAACATAGACGACCCCAATTTTTTAAAGAAAATTTTTGACTTGCTCCCTGACGACAATAATTCGAATATAGTAATTGGAGGCGACCTAAATTGTTATCTTGACCCAGAGTTGGACAGACTATCTTCACGCCCGCCACCAAATATCTCATCGGTACAAGTCCTAAATAATTTGATGAAATCCAGGAATTTGGTAGACATCTGGAGGGTCCAGCACCCTACTGAAAAGGAATATTCGTTTTATTCACATGCCCACAAATCTTATAGTAGAATAGACTACTTTCTAGTAGAATCCAGATTAATCTCACACGTCACCAATACAAAATATCATAGCATTTTGATCTCTGACCATGCCCCTTTGACTATGTCCTTGAATCTCTCTTCCTAAACCACCTTACTCATGGCGTTTCAACCCCTCCTTGCTCGCCGAAGGTGAATTTATACAGTATATTACCACCAAATTAAAGCATTTTATGGAGTTTAATGACAACGGCGAGGTGTCGGATTCCACATTGTGGGAAACATTGAAGGCTGTTATCCGTGGGGATATAATCTCATATGAGTCTGCGGCCAAGAAGGAGAGAGAGAGGCGCTTACTGGAGATAGAAAATGCTCTTCCCCCCCTTGAAGCGGCACACCAGATCTCAAAATCTTTGGAGGATTATAACAAGATATTAAAGCTAAAATATGAATATAACTGCATCCTGGGTGGTCAAATTAACACACTTCTTTTAAAATTGAGACAAAAACAGTTTGAGCTGGGGGATAAGCCTGAGAGGCTCCTGGCGCGGCAGCTCAAGGGTGCCCAGGCTTCTAGATCGATCCTTTCCATCAAATCGAGGGGGGGTGCCTTGCTGACTGACCCCAAGGAGATAAATAACCGCTTTAGGGAATTTTACAGTGAACTCTACTCATCTAAATCTGATGCCACTCAATCTGATCTGAGCGATTTTTTTGACCCTCTTGAGATACCCAAGCTTAGCGACGCTGCCAGAGAGGACTTGGACTCTGATTTTACATTGGAGGAAATAACCTCTGCCATTAAATCATTCCCATCAGGCAAGGCAGCTGGGCCGGACGGGTTCGGAGCTGAGTTTTACAAGAAATTCTGTGACATCCTCGCCCCAATCCTCCTCAGAATGACATCTAGATCTAAGGATGCCCCAAACATTGTATGAAGCTAACATCTCCCTCATTTTAAAAAAGGGGAAGGAGGAAGTAGACCCGGCCAGCTATAGACCCATAGCGCTCCAGAATTTTGACAGAAAAGTAATCACTAAAACTCTGGCTACCCGTTTAAATAAGCATTTGTCATCCATTATTCACCCCGACCAGACAGGGTTCATCCCAAACAGGTTCTCTTTTTTTAATGTCAGGCGACTTCTTAACACCATGTATGCCGACCACAGTAAGACCAGCGGTGCGGCAATTTTGTCACTCGACGCACAGAAGGCGTTCGATCAGGTTGAGTGGCCTTATATGTTTGAGTCACTACACAGATTCGGATTTGGTGATTCATTCATATCCTGGGTAAAACTCATATATGCCAGTCCGTCATGTTCAGTCATAACCAATGGTGATAAGTCAAGCAGGTTTGCGTTACTTCGTTCGGTCCAGCAGGGCTGCCCGCTCTCACCGGCCCTCTTCGCCGTCGCGCTCGAGCCCCTCGCTTTAAAAATACGTGCTCACCCAGGTATTGCAGGTCTGAAGGTCGGAGGTATCGAGACGCGCATTAGTTTGTATGCAGACGATGTGATATTATACCTAAATGACTCAGAGAAATCGATCCCCCCCCTCCTAGAGCTAATCACCTCCTATGGTAAGCTGTCCGGATATACAATTAACTGGACAAAGAGTGACTTTATGCCTCTCTCTGATCTCTTCACTCCCGGTTTCTTGGAAAGTCTCCCATTTAAATTGGCAAAGGACCGCCTCACCTATCTTGGCCTGACCATACCCAGAGATCCTAAATTAATATTTAAGTTGAATTTTGGTGATTTTGTTTTAAGACTTAAACAATGTATAGAAAACTGGAAAATCTTGCCCTTGTCTATGATTGGCCGTATAAACTCAGTTAAGATGGTTTCGCTTCCCAGGTTCCTCTATCTGTGTCAAAACCTCCCCATCTTCCTTACATCAGCTTTTTTCAAAGAACTGGACTCAATAATTCTGTCCTATATTTGGAATTATAAAAATCATAGAATTTCGAAAATTCACTTGCAGAAACCCAAGTCTGAAGGCGGGTTGGCCTTACCAGTGTTTAGGCACTACTACTGGGCTGCCAATGTTAGAGCTCTAATGTTTTGGCGGCAAGGGACCCCTGACAATTTAGCTCTCGGGGCCCCCCTGTGGCTGAAAATGGAGGCCAGCACTATTGTCAACTCTTCTCTGCCAGCAATCTTATTTTCTAAACTAGAGAGGCCGGGGACTCTTAAGGATTTGGGTTTTGTTGTGAGAAACTCCCTCAGAATTTTAAACCAAGTTAGGAAAGTTTTGAGTCTCCCAGATGTTTCGATCCACACTCCTATTTGTTTGAATCACTCTTTTTTGCCTCCTTGGTCAGATAGAAACTACCATGCCTGGAGTGTGAGGGGTCTGGCTTCCATCAAAGACCTATATATCGATGATCATTTTGCATCCTTTGACTTGCTGAAAAGGAAGTTTGAGTTGCCCGGCACGGACTGGCTCAGATTCCTACAAATCAGAAACTATGTTCGATCCAGCATTCAGACCTTTGAAGCGCTCCCAAATGAACATGCTCTTTTTGATGTTTTGCTGAGCCCTCCTCACTCCAGGCACCTCATCTCTAGATTTGTGTGTCTGTTTGATGACTGTACCATGGCCTCTACTGAGAGGATCAGAGAGGCATGGCAGGAAGAACTTGATACTGAATTATCTGACATTATATGGGAAAGGAGCCTGTCGGTTGCACAACTCTGCTCAGTTAATAGCAGACATCAGCTGATCCAGTTTAAAGTCACTCACCGTCTCCATTACTCCAAGCATAGGCTACATAAGATATATCCCTCTGTCTCACCGCTATGTGATAGGTGTCAGGGGTCGGAGGGCACATTGTCACATGCTTTTTGGTTCTGCGCTTCACTGTCCGGATTCTGGGCTAAGATATTTGACTGGTACTCGAAGGCTTATAAAATAACCCTTCAGCCCGAAGCAGAACTTGCCATCTTTGGCTGCTCGGAACTCTCTCTGGACTTCCCCACAACTGTGCAGCAATCTCTGACGCAAGGGACAATTGTTGCCAAAAAACTCATCTTGAAAGAATGGAAGTCTTCTACTTCGCCTCCTTTTAAACTGTGGCTGACGGAAATGACCTCTGTTATACGGATGGAGAGGATTAGGTTCCTGAGGACCGCCTCACTGAAGAAATTCTTTGCCATTTGGGGCCCGTTTCTGGCCTACCTTGTTGAGGTTGCGGGAGACAGATGAGCACAAGAATGTACCTCTTGTAAAAATATAAGCACCTTACATAACTGGTAGCACTGAATGTTGAAAATGTGTAGTTATTTTTATTTTTGTGTTTGTTTTTGTTTTTTCCGTTCTGTGTCTGAGCCTGTTTGTCTTGTTCGTATGTTGTTCTGAAAAGCTGAAAATAAAATATATATAAAAAAAAAAAAGAAAAAGTAAGAAATCGCAATATATAAAAATATCGCAATATTCAATATATCGCAATATCGATATATCGCAATATCGAAAATATCGCAGTATCGCAATACTATCGTATCGTGACTCAAGTATCGTTTCAGTATCGTATCGTGGGCATCTGGTGATTCCCACCCCTAGTAGGTAGGCAGGGAATGTACCACTACACTAACCGGACGCCAGTTACTTTGTTTTTTAATTACTTGATGTCATCTTATTACCATCCAAATAAAGAACATTTGCATTTTCCGTTTAAGTCAACCCAATATTAGATACTGTGTATCCAACATAACACATGAGATTAAAAACTACTTATTCACTCCTGATTTAATTGGATCTCTTGTTATTGTTGTCAGCAATATTTTGTTTTTAACCACGGTTTTGTGGTAATTGACTGTTATTTGTGTTATTTCCCTCTGACAAGATACAAGATATGTATGAGCTATGTACACAGTTTTGTGTCTTTAGTAGCTGGGTCAAATTCTGATAGTTGCCTCTGACTGATGTCAGAAATGTGTCCTGCCGAATGGCTTGTGTGTAGAGTGTTGCCATGACGATGTGCTCATTAACAGTTGATAAGCTTCATTACTTCCTGCTGCGCATCAGCCCAGTGACACAGACCCACACAGGGTCAGAAGTATGCACACACACACACACACACACACACACACACACACACACACACACACACACACACACACACACGCACGCACACACAGAAAGATGTGTAATCCCAGGATTTCTAAATTACTCTCCGAGCCATCTGCTAGACTTCACATTTGGATGATTAGCCCCAAAACAAGCATAGACAGTATGACATAGAGTACATGCAGGTCATACTGTAGCAGTGCTGTGCAAGTTCACATCACTTCACCAGAGCTACTGTAGCTCAAAGTTCAGCTCACACAGATTAAAAAGGAACTAGTTCACGTTCATAGTTCACAATTTTGAATTTTGAACTAAGCTCACAGTCCCAAAAAATGAGCAGTTCAGGGGCCAGTTGCACCAACTGGTCTTACGGCTGGTCTTAAGCTAAGTCGGTCGTAACTTTACGACCTAACAGCTAGGCCGGTTGCACCAAGAGGGCTTAAGCCTTCTTTTCACTATGCCCAGGCGTAACTCTTACGCCTGGTCAGGAGGAGGCGTAGTGCCTGCCTGTAACAGAGACCTCCGTGTCTATCAGCGGAGACTGTAATTGAGTCCTCAGTCTTCATCGTCGCAAAGTCGCCTAGCATGAAGTGCGATTATAACGACTTAGTTGTGTGGCTTAGCCTTCCCAAATGTTGACGTTAGTTTTTTAGAATTTAATACATAGAATTGGGAACGTTACATTCAATTTCATTCAGACTGTCTGGCACTCAATCACCGCCATTTTTCCCCCGGAGCGAGGGAGGGTGGGAGGAGGGAGGGTGGGAGGAGGGAGGGTGTTACAGTAGTGTCTGATAGAGCGTAGTGGCACAGTGACGCTCCAAGCAGGTCGCGAGGCACATTTTTGCAACATCATCCAATCAGGGGGCATTCCCTGGCAATTCACATGGCCAATTCGCATTGCTACGACCGGCGTAGTTAAGACCAGACGTAAGCCCTGTTGGTGCAACAGGCATAAATCCACTCTAAAGACTGGTCTTAACACATTGAGTGCCAGCGACGCCATATGGCGTCAAGAGAAATTTACCGTAGGCTGCCAGCGACGCCAAATGGCGTCAATAACTCCAAATTCATATTTTGACGGGGGAATGTCGATCTAAGCCTCTTACATCGCCTCTTACAATATGGGAGCTATTGAATGTGTCTAACCTATTTTACAGAACCCTTAGGTGGCGACAGTGCCCTCCCGATTAGACAAAGGCCAGGAGAAAAGATAGTAGAAGTCATGAGGAAACGGAAATCGCCATTGATATGCTTGAAGCATAACGTCGTTAGCTGTGCCTGTACAGCAGCCATCCGCTGCCACAATTGAGCCCCATCCGTGTCAGCTGCGACAGTCCATCCACATGATCCAGTTGCCGACATGGCGACACCAGCGTCTTTATGAAAAGTTACACCACTCTCAGCTGGGAGCCGAGGACACGCTGTAAAAAAGCGGGGGGTGCAGGCAGCGGACTTTTCAGTTCAGAGCAAACCGCAGCAGAGCAGAGACACTCGACTCCTCCCACCACGGAGGAGGAGGAGGAGGGGGGTGGGGCACGCAGGGCACTAACAGCATACAACCATCGACAGTACACACACACGCAGGCAGCAGCAGGCTCGATGTTTGTTCAACTCAAAGCAGAATTCATTCTGTCGCCTTTCTAACATAAAGATGTGATTATCTCAGAAACTAATTTCAGCATGCTCTTTTCGGTCGAAAACACTCTTTTTCAGAGGGGTGTATTTCCAAAATGGAACGGTTTATAAACACAGTTTTTTTTTAAAATGAAACAGAAGGGTTCAAAGTTTCATTGAGGCTATTGGTTGTCCATATAAGAGGAACACAAAAAATGATATGGCTATATTAAAATGCATTGCGGCCTATGTGGCACAGTACAGCACCTTTTGCCCAAGGGCCGTGGCACTCAAAGTGTTAACTAAGACCGACGTAGGAGTTACGACCAGGCATAGTTAAGACCACTTGGTGCAACCGGCCCCAGTTCATGAGCAGTTCATTTCTTTTTTCTTATATTTTTTCATCATTTAGTGCATGAGCGTCAAGTCTGCCAGAATGTAAAAGTTGTTCTTCCGCTTTAGGGCTTTCAAAGTAAAACTCTCTAATGTTAACCTTAATATTAATTTAGAGTAGTCATTTACTGCTCCAGTTTCACTCCATATGTAATCTTAACATCAGTATTTTGATACAAGATTTGCTGTTTTGTTAATTGAAATACACTTTTTCCTCCAAAGGTGAGAATTTGAAAATCTTTATTCTGAAAGCAAATTGCGGCATTTCTCCATTGCTAGTCTGTGTGAACTGTTGCTGTCCTGACGCAGCCCAAAAACAGGCTCACCAAATGTGTGTCAGTCAGCTTGTGTGTCTGAGCGCCACGCCCCCATAGAGCAGAGGAGGGATTCAAGAGAAAGAAGAGACAGAAGCAGCGTGGGGAAATTACAGCAAAAGCTGTTTTCATGCCTCCGCCGGCAATAGCCAGGCCGGAGGCATTATGGATTCGGGTTGTCCGTCCGTCTGTCCGTCCGTCCGATGTTCGTTAACCCGATATCTGAGGAACGCCTTGATGGAATTTAATCAAATTTGCCTCAAACGGTCGACTGGGACTCAAGGATGAACTGATTAGATTTTGGTGGTCAAAGGTCAAAGTTCAATGTGACTGTGACCTCACAAACGCCATTCCCAAGTTCGTTAACGCGATATGGAATGGCTTGACAATTCCATATCCATATTCCAATTTGGCTCAAACGTCGACTTGGACGCAAGGATGAACTGATTAGATTTTGGTGATCAAAGGTCAAGGTCACTGTGACCTCTCGAACGCCATTCTCAAGCTCGTTAATGCGATATCTCAGGAATGCCTTGATGGAATTTCTTCAAATTTGCCTCAAACATCCACTTGGACTCAAGGATGAACTGATTAGATTTTGGTGGTCAAAGGTCAAAGTTCAAGGTCACTGTGACCTCACGAATGCTCGTTTCATGCTCGTTAACACGAGATCTCAGAAATGCCTTGACGGAATTTCATCCAATTTGCCTCAAATGTCCACTTGGACTCAAGGATGAACTGATCACATTTTGGTGGTCAAAGGTCAAGGTCACTGTGACCTCACGAATGCCATTTTCAAGCTCGGTAACGCCATATCTCAGTAACACCTTGACGAAATGTCTTCACATTTGGCTCCAACGTCAAAGTCTGGACAGACATGCATGTCGACTGCTCACTTGTTGGCGGAGGCATATATCCGCGGTAAATTACCACACGCATGTAAACACAATGGGCAATTATCGAGGTAAGAGAGCTAGAATGATAAGAGCGCTGTTCACTCCCACAGGTGTTAACGATGC
This sequence comes from Poromitra crassiceps, assembly GCF_964638095.1. Classification (NCBI taxonomy): domain Eukaryota; kingdom Metazoa; phylum Chordata; class Actinopteri; order Beryciformes; family Melamphaidae; genus Poromitra; species Poromitra crassiceps. The sequence goes on from NC_139624.1 coordinate 76,506,292, forward strand.
TCACGTTCATGTATTTGCAAAAGGCTGCGCTCAGTTCACCCGCGTTGATGCACAACACACTGTAGATACAAAAATCCACACTTTCAAATGCAAAAATACACAAACACACGAGTGCACACACAAGCAGAGGCAATGAATCTGCACCTTTTTTAATTACTCACAAATAACACCTCATTTATTCAACCTCAAAAATAGTCAAAAAGCTAATTAAAGCAAATGCAAAAGCATTAGAGATTGAATTGAACATTCAATTGAGTTCTATTCAACGTGACTGCTCCTTGTGTGAACTACATCTTTCCTGAGGCAAAGTTGGTCTCTTTTACTTATTGCTTCTCTTTCTCTATCCCTCTCTCTCTCGCCCACACACACACACACACACACAATAACTGAAGACTCGCAAGTTTGATAATTGAGGCCAGTTCTCACTTTAGGAAATACTGTAAATCTGAGGATAAGGTTAGAATTTAAAGCTATGTGAAGGATGAATATTATGCATAAACTGTAGCATTTGATGCATAAGCAGTATACTGTATATGTAGATTTTCTGTTGGTATATTTATAATAACGTTCATGAGTCATTTATAAGCCTTTAGTTAATATATATTTGTAATCATTAATAGATATGTTAACATATCACAAATGTGTTGTAAGTCATCTATATACTTTTAGTAAATGAAGTGTTCCTCACCTGTTGTAAATTATGTGTAAATGATTTACAAGGCTTTCTGTAGCCTGGTATCCAGCCCCATATGAATCACAGTTGTCATCACTCTTCATATGGGTCTGGATCCACACCCATCCACTGCGTTTATTCAGGACAGATACTGTCCGGGACACCTGATTGGCTGGTCGATGTAGGCGGTGGGACCTTATTGATAATTAATCTAACGTTACCGATAGCAGATTACAGATGGCTGCAACAACACACCTGTATGTTAATAGCTAGGGTAGCTAGCTGTTAGCACGTTAGTATGTGGCAGTAAAACGCCACTGAATGACCAGTTTGATATGTGTCAACCAGTTTGAGTCATGCTCTTTCCATAAAGCCCAGCAGTTTTTGATATCTGTAGGCTAGTTGTTGATATTTATAACAATATTGTGGTTCTAAAATAAGGTTTTTATCTATGCGGGTAGAGTGTCATGGCGACTGTTTCCATAACTGTTTCTTGTATTGGACCAAACAAAGAGTTTAACATAGAGAGAACAGTCATACAGAGAGAACAGTGCTGCTGTCATTGGGCTGCAGTGGAATAATCGCTGGAACAAGGTATTAGCTTCGGTTCTTCTCAATCCAAGTTATTTGATGCAGAATCGTCAAAGTAGTTCATTTTACCATCAGAAATAGTGTCTAATATGTGGGAATGAATAAATGTCCACAATTTATAGATATACTGTAACAAGATAAAGATATAACAGTCAACTTAATGTTGCAAAACAACAGTGCACTATTTTTAACAAGTGCTTCAAGTCAGAAATACAGTCGAGTCTACAAAACATTCTATTCAATTTATTTAAAAATGTTGTTTGTAAAGTGCTTATAAGCTTCTCAGAAATATCAGTCTGTTTTTTTTACCGTGGTACCAAAATTGGTACCGAGTACCGTGGAAATTCACTAGTACCGGTACCGACTACTGAATTATTGGTACCGTGACATCACTACTTCAAATACAGACAAATGGAGCTACCCCCTTATATTCAAGATTCAAGATTCAAGATTCAAGATTTTTATTGTCACTCCATGGTACAAGTATCACGTGTGAAATTCTTGTGCTGTGGACTCCGTTTACGACATAGTACAAATAGGCAACAAGCAATGAGCAATAGGCAATAAGAAATAGGCATCAATAAGCAATACTATATGTGTAATGCATTATGTGTGATGAATCGTTTACACTTTAAATTAGGGGATGCAGAAAGCCTAGCCTGCTAACAGCCACAATGAATCTAGAGCCATATGATTTCCGCAATCACGGATGGAATTGCGGGATTGACCAAAAAAAATGTAATCTACTGTAAAACGTGGAATACTGCAGAATTTGCCATAATTGGGCTGCCTGAAATTCAACAATTCAACAGGCTAAACTGTAACAAGTTTACAAGTTATATCAGCACCAATGTAACATTCATGCTGTGTAGTCATAGCAGCCATCATCATGTTCATTCACAGCATCTCAACAGCGACTACTTTACGAAAGTGTCCCAAGTGGTGGACTGTAGAATACATGTAAATGATAGAATACAACATAAGTCTGACTGTCTAAAAACTCTGAAGTGAATGTTTTGTTCAGTTGTTTTTTCTTTACTTGAAGCACACGAAATGACGAAATATTTCCAAATGCGACTCTTTGCATTCTTCTTCTCTACAAGTTGAGTTGTTGGAATCGGAGCAGCCGCTCCTGCTGTACTTCCACTAGCCATTCTCTTCGCCGCACTGTGCGCACTGCTCGTGTCAACAAGCTGTGAATGACTGTTCGCGATTACGTGTGGACGTTCGGAGACACCGTAGTCCCGGAAGTGCGCAGGGCTGTATGCGCAGTATGTATGTGTGTTGCTCAGGCAGACAGGCTAACGTTAGCTGACGGCTGTGTCCATGTTTTGGTGTTCATTGCCAGCACTCAAATAAACTCGCCTCAGTCGCCTGGAGTTAAAGCCATGGTGGCAAACTAAATAGTAAACTCGGTACCCTCGGTACCATGAAAAACAGGTACCGTTCAGTACCGTAGCAATGTAGTACCGACTAAGTACCGAAGTACCGAAAACCGTGACAACACTAATTTGAAGCAAAAAAGATTTACACAAAATGTGACTTTAGCATTTTGAAATTCACCAAAACTCTGTGTAGTTTTGTGTCCTCTGCTGTCATTGTCAGAGGTGAATCAGAAGTGCTCTGAGAAGCAGAGTCCGTCTTCCCATCCTATCCAACTCTGCAAAGCTCTCCTTTGTCCTCTCCAGGACTCGTCCTCAGACGATGACGATCTCTGGCTGGATGAGTTCTGTCAGCATGATTCTGCTCCTCAGAATGGTCTCAGGACTTTGAGAGAAATGCTTGGGAGGAAAGAGGACAGCAAGGCCCAGCTTCTCCCTGACCCAATCAGTCCACCAGGAAGTGTCAATGAGAAGTAATCTCTGCACTACTGTGTGCGTCAGGTGCGTATGAGGAACAGGTCGTAGAGGCACAGGTCCTAGAGGCACAAGTCGTAGAGGCAGAAGACGACTGCACACTAACTTCACTGTTGGCATATGCCAGATGAAGGTCGCTTGACCCAAAGGTTGTGTATTGTGTAATAAAAGTCTTGTGGAGTGAAGGCAGTGTGCTGGGGCGTTATATGACGCGTGTCGTATGCCTGCCGCCGCCGCCGGTGAGTTTTGCACTTAAAGTGTATCTACAGATGCAGCCATTAGAACTGCTGGCAGATGTGTGACAGGTCAGTGACAGGGCCCATCGAGATCCGTGGCAGATTAAACAAAAATAAAACAGAAACTTAATTAAACGTAACTTAACATAACCAATTCAACCTCTTAATAAACCATAGATATGCCCTTAGTTCCTCTAAGAAATGCCCCTTATGGTGTCACAAAGTTCTTTGGAATGGCAGACAGCTGCCACTGTAAGAAAGGAGGCTATAGTCTTTGCTAGAATAAATTACAACTCTGGTAGTGTGTGTGTGTGTGTGTGTGTGCGTGTGTGTGTGCGTGTGTGTGTGTGTGTGTGTGTGTGTGTGTGTGTGTGTGTGTGTGTGTGTGTGTGTGTGTGAAAGACAGAGACAGTGCTTGTGACAAGGACAGCGAGACAACAGTGAGTCAAAGGTGATGGGGGCAGCTCAAAGGGTGTCAGTTTGACTGCATATTAATGCTGCATATTTCCTTTTCTGCTCTCTCTCTCTCTCTCTCTCTCTCTCTCTCTCTCTCAGGAGAAACAGTCTGACAGGAATAGATGGATAATACCCATAGATGGATGAGAGAGATTGAGAGAGAGAGAGAGATAGGAGGATAAGCAGAGGACTGGCCTCTTATTCCCGGTGCTGTGTCAGCTCTGCCACCAGGGCATCAAAACTGCTGACATCTCTCTGCCCATACACATCTAAAGGGCCAACATCCATCCATCCATCCATCCATCCATCTATGTCTATCCATAATCTATCCATCTATAAATTGCACACAATTTCATCCATTCGCAGGGATGACGTATTTTTGTAGTCGCAACGCGGAAGTCCCGGACTTCCGTTCTTCCGTTCCGTTCTTCACTGTTTCTGCCTATGGGATTTTTGAATGCGTTTTTGGCGCGATGCTTAAAGGTGAGGTCTGTGGTTAACGCAGGTGAGGTCTGTGGTTAACGCAAGCTTATTCAAACACGAACCTGTGTTCAGCAGGATAATCTTCACACATGAGGACCATTAAATGCGAGCCCTAGAAGTAAAAAGCTCATGCTAAGCTATTCCAGAACTACACACACTTCCACATCACGTCACCACAGCCAAATTAAACATTTATCAAAATAAGCGTTGTTACTCTGAGCTGACAGAGAGCAGTGTGTGGGACGGAGGGGGGAACATGCACCCAATTAGTTAGCAATCACGGACACACACAAATAAAATAAATACGTTTATTAAACATAACTATAAACCAACTTGCAACTATTAACATTAATGATAAACTAAGTAGGCTACTGGCATGACACTAACAAACATGAAACCCACCACTACACAGGTCTCTACAGGTGAAGAGGGGATTCTCTCCACCAAACCATTACGAACAAACTAACGTTAGATAAATTGTTATTCTAGAATGTACACGTTGTATTCATTCAGTGCTCTGACAACGCTCCTGGTGTTACACTATAACACGTCCGTGTGGGAACATATCACAACATGGGATACAATGCTATTGTTACAACGGTAACTACAATTGGAAAATACTACAATTAGAAAATACTCCATGGCAACGATAGAATGTCAGGTCTCCTTTCCTTGCGGAAAGTCGTGTCGCTGTCTAAATCAGAATCAGAATCACTTTTATTGCCACAGTATGCAAGTTACATACGAGGAATTTGTCTTAGTGTCTGTATTCAGCGTAGCGGTTACATCAATATACAGGGATAAGAAGTAGGAAGATAACTAACGGCAATCGCAAGGTTGCAAGTGCAATCAAATCGAATCAAATCGAGTCAATATATACAATATGTACATGAGTGGTGAAGTGTTCTGTGGATGATAAATATGAATTTACGTTGGATTTACATGAGATTTACAGACCGAGTTAAATATACGTTAAATAGGCAGTGGATTTACATGAATTTACAGTCAGAGTTAGATAAGAGTTTACATTGAATGTACATGACATTTACAGGCTAAGTTAAATAGACATTAATGTGCAGGGAATTTACATCAATTTACCAGTCCCAGTTAGACAGGCATTAAATTAGATACACTATGAGTTCCAGTTTTATGGGGGGGGCGGTTCAGTTGAGTTTAGGAGGAGGTACTGAGTTTGTGTGTGGGGGGGGGGGGGTTGTTTGTGAGGCCCTTGGCGGAAGGGGTTTCCGGGCCTTGTTGGTGAGGCTGATGGCGGTTGGGAAGAAGCTGGTCTTGCGGGTGGTTCTGGTCTTGGCAGACCTCAGTCTCTTGCCGTGGGGGAGTGTCTTAAAGAGTTTGTGGCCAGGGTGGGAGGGGTCAGCCATGATTTTGCGAGACCGCTTCAGTGTCCTGGCTGCATGCAGGTCCTGGAGGGATGGCAGGTTGCATCCGATTATCCTCTCAGCGCAGCGGATGATGCACTGAAGTCTGTTGATATCTTTTTGAGTGGCAGCAGCATACCAGACGGTAATGGAGGAGGTGAGGATGGACTCAACGATGGAGGAGTAGAAGTGCACCATCGTGGCCTTTGGCACTTTGAATTTCTTCAGCTGCCGCACGTAGAACACACGTAGAAATCGCTTTCTGTGTAAAAAGGCAACGCTGGCTTTAGTAGTTTTAACGGCGATATAGGTAGACAGTTGACCATATATCAAGAGAATGAAGTGAGTTTGAGTCTGAAACTGCAAACAAGACAAAGACAGAACATTAAGTGCTGCTGGGGAAAAACACTGCAAACGACAACTTTAAGTGCTATATAAAGTGCTGCAGAAAACAAGAGCTATATGAAATGAGTCACTCCAGACAGTTAGTGGTTTTCTGCTGGAGACGTCAAAGTTGCTTCCCAGGTAAAACGAGCAGAGTAAAAATACAGTAGATGGGAAAAGAAACACTCTGTAAGCAGAAAGCATTTACTCTGCCTTAAAGCACAATATCACCTCTGTCTTCTGTCATCGACTACATCTGTCTGCTTTCTGCCTGCCTCACTTCCCATCTGCCGCTCTGTAGATCTGCTTTCTGCCTGTGTCACTGTTGACCTTTTAATGTACTAGGCATCTTGTGTGCTCGATTCCTATAGGCTCGACCGCTGCACGGGGGCCTCGCCCGCCCTGCAGCTCGCCGAGCTGGCCCTGCAGTTTCCAAAGCTCTTTTAATATTAACTTTCTGACATCAGTTCAAAACTGTTTCCAAAGCTGTTTTAATATTAACTTTCATCACTGTGAAAATGTTGTGCTCCTGTGGGTTTACGCTGAACTTGGTGTCGTCTTGCATGTCACGACCTTTGCAAAGCTCCTCACGATGTATGTTTCTGCCAGTGGGTGCCCATGCCAACACAAGCCACAAGCCCCCCCCGCCCCCCGCCATGCTACAGTGTGGCGGCACGCCGCCGCCAAAACAAATTGGCCACTTGAAGCCAGATTAGAAGAATATTAACATTAAGATTAGACTGTTGTGATGTAATTATTCAGTCGCCTTTTCTCACTCACCTCCATGTCACCTCTCTCTGCCCTGAGTCAGGCCTAGGGATGTTCATCAATTATCGAAAATCGATAATTGATCGTTAAGGATTGGAATCGATCCTGTGGCATTTGGATCGATTTTTTAATTATTAAAAAAAATAAAAATAAAAAAATAATAATAATTGGACTAGGCTTGGGTGGAATTCGTTCCTCCTCGCCCCACTCCATTGCACAGCCGACTAACGTGAGGTGGAGCTTCATATAGTCTCTAGTTTTCTGGCTGGGCACGGGCCTTTGTGCCAACAAAACTGTTTTAAACATGAGAAATTCACACCGGCATGCGCCGGGGACAGCAGTGTTGGAGAGGAGACACATTGAAATAAAGAGTTCATTGAGGAGAACACGTTGTCTTTCGTATTTTCTGCCATAGACATTCATTTTGTAAAAAAAAAAAAAATAAAAAAAAAATATTGAAAATATTGAAAATTTTCTAAGTATTAATATGATCGATAATCGATAATTGATCGTTAATTTTCACCAATTAGCGATTTTGGAAAATTTTCAAAATGAACATTCCTAGGCAGGCCCTCTGATTACACAATCATTTTGTGCCCAGACAGACCAAACCAGTTTAGCCTTCAGTTTAGACAGTTTATCCAACTTGTTCCCACTCCGATATATCTAATAATATATATCGTCATCCTGTCCTCTTTTCCCCTTCCTGTTTGAGCACTGCAATCTGGGCTTGCTAAACCCTGACGTCATCTGCTATTAATGTATGCGTTTACTTTTGCTACTAGGACATCCAAGCAAGTTCTGACAGAGAGCAATGTGATTGGAGCATTGGACAAACACATTTGCATATTTCCCCCAGCATGCCTTGTTCCTTACAAACTTTTGACATGGAAGTAACCAAATTAAATAAGTGGTGGGTGGAAATAATCATTAGCCTATTCTTAGTTAAACATGCAGTTTTGGAACATTCAATAAAGAAAGTAAAAAATAGACTATGACTCAACACCCTAAGTGATACACACATGGTATGAGAGTGGTATATATACCCATCACATCAATATCTGTTTCAGTGTAGAATGGTTAGTTCCTTGCTCTGCTCTCCCCTAGGAGCAGCGGGAGCAGGGGATTTGTCCTTCTCAATGTATATTGCCATTACGACAGACACGTGGCTGCCTATAGTACCCGTTTGCCACTCCCCCAACTTCCTAACCACCCCTCTAAACCACTCCTCTAATTACGTGGCAATATTACTACACCTGGTTAACCTGCCTCACCCTGTTTGTCTCGATCTCTCAACCCACCCTCCCTCCCTTGTATATCTCATCCCTCAATCCCCTATCCCTTCCCGCACCCCTCAACCCTTAACATCCTCATTCCCTCTCACTAGGCACGGTGCATGCCCCTCCACGTCTCGTTCTAGGATCCATCCGGGGGGGCCTGAAATCTGCTCGGGCTGAAACACGCCTCACGCCAGACCTGCTCGGGCAGACCACGTCTGAGACGGAACCCCCACCCTGAGTCTCCCTCTGCCCCGGTCATCAGGACGTTCCCCCCGGAACACGTGACCTCCTGGAACAGACGGCTCATCTCGCACCCACACTACACCATACACAACTCATTCTCTTCAGTAAAGAACCTTAACTATACTCTTGTTGTGGCGTGGTCCTTGCTAGTGAACAGGTGGACTTCACAATGCGTTTGGCAAGGGCTGCCTATAGCGCCTGTTCGGCAGTTTTCTTGTAATGTTTGCTAGTAGTTGCTAGTGTTAGCAACGCAACTAATGTTGTGTGTCGGGTTACGTTAACATTAATTAATGTGACCTACTTCAGAAGCGCAATGCTCACTATTGTAACGTTATGCAACGTTCATGATCATTTTATAAACTGACAGGGACGTCCCTCAAGTTTACTCATTCGTTCTGTATGCATCTAATGTGCGCATCATGTCAGTCATCCTGTCAGTCTATCTACAGTTTTGAAGTAGCTCTGCTGTGAAGTGTTCCATTTCCCCTGCCATTTCAGAAGTCCACCAAGTTGATGAAAAAGACAAAAGAAGAAAGAAAGCAAAAAAGTTAATATCAACATCCATGACCATGGACCAGCATGTCTGACGTAGGAAAAAAGTTAGCAGGGTACAATAAAAGGCCAATGGGTTTGTTTTGAATTTAACTGTTCATTTAATAAACACACAATTCACAAACGTATTTTCACTACTTTATTTTAACTTACCTGTATAGTTAATTAAGCATGTTATTCATGCACCACTCATGTAAGTGATTGTTCCCCCAAAAGCTCAAATATGTCAAGTTTTCTTACCTTTGCACATTCATTAAAAAAATATCTCCGCATATCGTGATACGACCCGGTATCGTGATACTTTGACTGGTATAGTATTCCAAGGTAAAATCTTGGTATCGTAACAACACTAACACACACACACACACCCCGAGTGGCTGTTTAGCAGTCAGTCCTAACTGTGCTGGGAGTCTTTTACTTTCCATATGACCTTTTGTGACTTGGCAGTGACATTTTAAATATGGCCTCCCTCACCTTTGTCAGCAGCCTCGTCTGCTGGGTGCTAAACAAAGCCAAGCTGCTGAGAGAAATACAAAGAGAGAGAGAGCACGAGAAGAGAAGAGAGAACAGACCGGAGAAGAGAGAAATACCATAGAGTCAAATGAGAGGCAAGGGTCGAGTCTGAGAGCAAGCACAGATAAAGAGAGGTGGACAGATTTAGCAGAAGAGAGAGAGCGAGAAGAGAAGGAGGTGCAGGGCCCGAAATTTAACAGTCGCCAATCGCCAAATGCGACTAGATTTTGCATTCTGGCGAGTGACCCTCAGACAGCTGTCCGCCACGTGGCGACTGGCGAGTCCCAAAAATACCCATCATGTAAAATTAAAACTGTGGTGTGTTTTGGTCTTACGGCAGACAGTCGTTTTTTGGCAGCCATCAAGCTCTCCAATCGTGGCATCTTTGGCCTCATTTTCGGCATTGTTTACCGTACGTGATGGTGGCGCAGCCTCTTCTGGAATTAACAACACAGAACCGCCCAAACGAACCGCACCAAGGGGGAAAACGAACTCTAGTGCGATTCAAACGAAACCAAACGAGGTAGGTGTGAAAACGCCCTAAGAGACCGTCTAGTCCACTTGGACATGATCCCTCCTTCTCCCCCTACATGGCTCTCCTCCAACCCACCTCAGGGTTACTATAAATGTGGCAATTGTGCCCAATGCTCCAACTCTACTACCGGTAATTCTAAATTCTTTACCCACCCTCACACTGGTAGGAAATTCAATATACGTTCATTTATCAACTTCAACAGTACTCATGTCACATACTGTATCTACTAAACATATATAAAGTGTCCTTGCGGATTGGCTTATGTAGGAGGCCAGACCAAAAGGCCACTTAAAATCAGAATCTCTGAACACAAAACTGCCATACATACAAAAAACCTTGATTGTGCTATGGTCAGACTGTCAGACATTATAGTCAAGCCAACCATGGCTCCCCTGCAACACTAAGATTCTGGGGGATCGAGGGGTGGGGATATTATTCAAACACTTGTACGTAGAGAAGCCTTTTGGAGCCACACATTGGAGACCTTGGAGCCTTCAGGCATCAATGAAGAGCTGAGCCTTTCCCCTTTCCTCTAGCCCAGTGGTTCTCAACCTTTTTACACCAAGTACCACCTGAAAAATTAGTTGGCTCTCCAAGTACCACCATATGACCGACGTTAAAATAGTTCCAGTTTTCAGCCAATTTTGCAACATGCCTGCTTTCTTGTCATCAATACTTCCTTGTAACTTCCTTGTAACGTTAGCAGCTAATTGTGTATGTACAACAGGTCTCAACAGGTGTCTGTCAGAAACGTCAGAAACAAACGTTTATTTTGCTCCTAAATCGAAAAACAACCAAATAAATGTAGATGTTATTTTAAACCCCCATTTAAATTCTCAAGCTTATTTTCATTCATAGCAGTATTTTTGATAGTATTACTATACAACATGTGTTAAAGTTGGTTTTATTCCACATAAGAAAACATTTAGATTCCCGGGATCCCTACGAGTACCACCAGCAGGGGGCGCAAGTACCACTGGTGGTACGCGTACCATAGGTTGAGAATGACTGCTCTAGACGCTCTCTAATTAATAGTTGGCTGCTGTGTATAGGGTTGCACTTGCCAGCCACCCGTCCCTTTAAAATACGGAATTGTCCCGTATCTGACAGTGAAATCATGCGTCCCGTTTTGAACCGATACGGGACGGGGTTTGTTCCGTATTTTCATCCCACCCGCATTGTGTGATGAAAACCCACCCTACTCTGCATCTGGTTGGCTAATACTGCTGCCTTTGTTGGTAGATTGGTTAGTTTTAGGCATCAGTCACGGTCAGGCTGAGCCTCTGCTCGCTGATTGGCTTTGATCGGGTCTGAGCCGATCAGAGAACAGGGATGGGGCGGGTCTTGCTGGTGGGAAATGGCTGCCCCAACTCCACCACTTCCAGTGAAAACTCTTCCAAGTTTCTGAAATACAGATGTGAATGGGAAGAAACACTTGGTTTGACAGGATTAGCGAAGATGAAAGAGTGCGTTCGTAAATACGGTAGTCAGTACGTAGTAATGCTTCCAGATCGCAAAACGGCACAAAACCGAACCGAGCCAGGAGTGACAGCAGGCTGGTGAACAGAGGTGAGTTTAACACGTTGTTAGGCGCGGTTTAGAGCGTCAGATTTGACTTAGCCAACTGCAAAGCATGTGTTTTCTGTGGTGGTGCATGGTGGCCTGGCAGACGTCACGTTAGACAGCAGCATGTCTCAGTCAGGAGAGCAACATTCACGTCATGTCAGGAGGACACCCTGCAGTGTCCAACAAGCAACTCCCGAAGCTGATACAGTAATGACAGCTTTTTAATCCCTTCTGGACATCATGTGCTGATTGATCAGAATCTGATCAAATAGATTTCCTATCCAGTTGTATTTAGGCTACTAGGAAATAAATAGATGTACTGTCTGCTATTGTGACACGTTGAAAAGAAGACAGTAAAATACTAATACGTTTTAAAAACAGTAAATGCATGCATCGGTAATGAGATTAAAATACTGTGATAAAGTTTTAACAGATCACATGGTCATAAAAAAACTATAAGATGTCAAAAGGGTTAAAAACAGTAAGAATCCATATCCTGTTATCAGGGGTAAAACTGCTAACAGAGGTTCAATTCATTTGTTGTTTATTTCATCATTTATTTGTTAAAAGTTGAGCTAAAAAGAGTATTATCAGTGATCTGCAATGTACCCTTAAATCAGCTTGAGATCGATTGCTTTTGTCTCCGCCCACATATCTAGGAGAAGGTGTCTATTTCCTCATTCAGTAAACACTGTCAAAGAGGAAACACACTCAAATCACTTGCGTGATTATTCTCCCCTATACAGGTATGTTGTTGCTGTTTCACACTGCTAAGCAGTTGTACTTGTTTCAGAACATGTTTTGAATGTAGAGAGATAGTGCACGTGACGTTGTGACGGAGTTAAATTAACGTTTGCCGAGTATGGTAAAGTGTTCATGCTGCAGTAGTTTCAGGCCCTGGTTTACAGAGTTCAACCCGTAGCTGCGCCCAGTGCTGCCGCCCTGTGGCGGATTCGCGCATGTACGGGAGTGAATGGGCTATTTTGCGCAGTTGTTAGTATTTGTTTATTTAGTGAATTTTATGCAGCTGTGTAGATGCCTTTTCCACAGTGGTTCGTTTATTGTTGTTTTGTGACTGTTGTATGTTTTCTGAGAGTTTGTTTGATACATTTGTGCACATCTGGTACCAGTAACAGTGGGGTAAAATGAGAATTATGTCTGATAAATACCAGCTGTAACTGGAACATGATACTGATATGGCAACTAATTTGTTGGATGTATATGTGTAAAAATGTGTATATGTTTTATGATTTTCATTCAGTAAACACTGTCAAAGAGGAAACACACTCAAATCACTTGCGTGATTATTCTCCCCTATACAGGGGTACAACACTATCAATCTTGGCTGCTGAGGTGCTTCTCTAGGCTACATTATTATGATGTGATTTGGGAGTTTTACAGTCAAATACATAAACATTAATCTACATTAATCAATATAGTGCACATGAGAGGAAAGTAAACAACTCTCATAGTATGCTCAACAAATCTGGAAAAATGCATTCTTCAATAGGCTACTAATGCATTAATAGACAAAAAGTTAAGTAAAAAAGTGTTCGCAGAGAAAGTAAATATTTTTAACCAAACATATTTATAGGCTACCCATTTAGTTAGGAGTTTATAGCTGAAAAGCTATCTATTAGTTCATTGTTAATTAAGCACTACAAGCTTCAAGTATCAATCTAAATGCTTTCTTGAAACAATCTGTTATGATTTACTACCACTGGCGCCCCACCCGGCCCTCGGCCCTGGTGGTCGTGTGGCCCCGAGGAGCAGCGGGGCCCCTGCTGCGGGGGGCATCCCTTATTTTTCTACATGAAAGGTGGCAACCCTAGCTGTGTATCATCTTGGGTTTGTTTTTCTTTTTCATTGGGGTGTATTATATTTGTTTATATAGCCTATACATTGGCCCTGTTTTTGCCTATGCATACAGTAATTTCTCTTGCATTGTACTTTTTAATGTTTATTCTTATGCCCTATATTTTGGCCTTCTTGCCATTTTGCATCTACTATTTATATGTAACTTTGTGTACACCTAATAGACTTCCTTTCCTGTTTGAGGCTGCCCCATGTGGAATGCACACTCCACACCCCATTATTGGTGGAACACAGTCATTGGCTGATTGAATGCACTGCCTCTGTTACTCACCTGTTGGTAGTCCCTTTATAATGCCATCCCAGCCTTTGTCTGTCATGACCTGATGAAGACGCACTTGGCGTTGAAATGTCTGTAACTTTTGCACCTAAATAAAGGCACTTATTAGTCCGAGCTGCTCCAGATTCTCCTTTCTTCATTGATCTGCATCCTTCCTCTGTGATACACCGGACATGCCTTTACAGCTGAAGCGCAGTGGGACCCTTTCTCTAAAGTATGGAAGTATTAGCAATAAAATGTGCGGTAACGCTTTATTTTAAAGCCAGCTGTTTATGGTGTAAATTACTAATTCCATTACAGTTGCACTGGTGTAGGCTACAGGTTATCCATAACTGCAAGAATATACGTCTGTTTTGAAGGAATGTGCAAAGACATTATAGTGTGCAAATACATTTATTAAAATACTAGAGACCATCTTGCGATGAGATCACACCACCACCGACGCGCCCGTATTTAATTTATTTTATTTTCGGCTAGGGGTGTAAAGTGATGAAGCGGAACGATGATGGAGGATCAGAAACTACAGGAATGAATGCGAGCTAGCTTACGGCTTAACCAACCTTAACAACCGATAAAAGGTCTAAGCATACATACTGATGGAGTAACCTGCTTACCGGTGGTTTTCCCATCCTCACGGACATGTTTGACCTGTCTCCACCGGCCCATTAGACGCAGGTGGAACAAGAAGAATGGGGAAGGGATATAAAGGTCAGAGGGGGTTCGTCTGTTTGGTGGCTCTGTCTCTCCCCGCAGGCCGGTTGACATTTTGATGTCAACCGGCCTTCAACACTTCTGTTTGAAGTGTTGAAAAGGACAATGAACACATCAGACAGAGAGACATGCTAAAATGTTCTCGATTCCTTCATGTCCGCCGTTAAAAGTCTGAACGTGCCAATGGCTCTGTGTGTTTTTATGTCAGTTAATTCTAATTCTATTTTTGCGAGAACTTAAAGACCCCCTAAAGTCACGTTTTAAGATATATATAAAATACTCCACTATGAATAATAATTTGTGTCTGATGGTTTCCCCCCACAAAAAAGTTAAATGATCTTGTTAAAATCATTAAAATGACTTTCCCTCCTTATGCGCCATTAAGAATTCAAAAGCAACGAAAAAGGGTTATCTAGAACATAACTAGCCAATCACAGCATACAAACAAGGGCTTTAACTGCTGAATACTGGACAGGGATCATGCTTGTTGAAAATCGCCTTTTCAATGAGCACAGAGGAACTTTCCACTTTCAGCAGATGACTGTAGAAACAGCCTTCTAGATTCAAGATTCAAGATTTTTATTGTCACTCCGTAGTACGCACGTGTGAAATTCTTATGCTGTAGGCTCCGTTACAGACCAGGTGCAGTAGGTAAATAGGTACAAAATCAGAGCAAACACAATCACAGCAGCAACAATAGGGCAATATAGTTAACTAGTAAAGCAGTTGTGGCAACAATAAAATATGAAGGGTAATAAATAGATAGTAAGGGAATTAAATATGAAATAGAATGAGATGGAATGTATATTAAAAAAAGTGTCCAGGTGTGCAGGGAGGTGCAAAACTAAATCTAGTGCAAAACTCTGCATAGACATTATTCTGCACAGTGAAGAACAAGAAGACAGACATCAAAGGACATCATTACTCTACCACTCTACCACTCTACCACTCAGAGGTTTAACATGACTCTGAGGCTCCTCAGAGGTTGTGAAAAGGATTGTTTTACCCTGTCTCCATCTGGCTGCTCTTTCTAGTTCATTGGATCCTTATTTGGATTTTTCAATTCTACAAATAATGAACTCATGCAGATCAAAACTTTTCTTTTGACTGGTAAATAGAGTCAGAAACTAGTTTGTATGCTGTACACTGAAAAAATGATAGACCCACTGAGGTTAATAATATTTAATTAATATAATTAATATAATTATAATATAACCGTAATATAACTACCGTGTTTCATCAGGTTGGCTCATCCAAGGTGAATGGAGAGCTAATCTCAGTTATTCCATTGCACTGGTGGAATGTCACTTGTGGCTACAATCTGCTTCTTGCCTAAAAGAGCTTTGTTATTATGTAACACAGCATGAAGTAACTAAGTTAATAAAGCTAAGCTTCATTAAACCTCATGAAACACAGCAGGGGAGATTCTTCTGATCACACACACACACACGCACACACACACACACACACACACAAAATACCTGAGGTGGTCCAGAGGGGGAGCTGGTAATGAGAGAGGGAGCAGAACTTGTGTGTAAAGAAAGTAAAGTTGGTTGTGGCTTCTGAGGCTGCTAAAGCCACATAGGGAAAGGGGTGTGTCACTAACAGTGAAGCTCTGAAGGAAACATCAAGTCACTGGTGTTTGAAGCTGGGGAGCATGTCTGCAGAGCTGTGAGCGCACCAGCATGTGTGCATGCCTGTACTGTATGTGCATGTCAGATAAAGAGACTGTGAAATCACTGCAATTTAAGCTGTAAGGACTGTGTGTGTGTGTGTGTGTGTGTGTGTGTGTGTGTGTGTGTGTGTGTGTGTGTGTGTGTGTGTGTGTGTGTGTGTGTGTGTGTGTGTGCGCGCGAGTGATCTGAGGGGTGATTTGATCAAAGGAGCTGTCCTGTCAGCAGGCACTTTGATGGTGTGGAGATTCGGTCCAATGGAAACTATACTGTATAACAGACTATTAGTTAGCCTCACACATACGGGTAGTAGTAGTAGTAGTAGTTATTTATTGAACAGAAATAACAAGCATACAAACGCATACAGTTCAACTCTGTCAATGGGACAGGCACAAGAAAGCTCAAGAGCTTGTTTCCATTGTGGTCCCAGAAGTGTGAGTGCATAGGTCAGTGCATGACAATGTGTGCAGATGTAAGCCTTTGTGCAAAACATAAAACATAAAGATAACAATACATACATTCACATTTTACAAGACCATTTTTAAAGCATTTTAAGATTATAAAAGGTCAATCTAAGACCATTTTGTATAAAACCATTTTTTTAAACCATTTTTAAAATTTGTCAAGGAATCTATTGCTTTCAGTGCTGATGGTAGACACAATGGGTGGACACAAACAAACACACACACAGACACACACACTAAAGCGAAGGGATAATGGGAGAGCAATAACACTGGAGGCCATGGGTGAAAGTGGGCCGGTGTGGTCAGGTACTCCGTACTACTAAAAGATTCTGTGCCAGTACGCAGTAGCAGGAAGAGGGGACAGAGTGACACAGCAGCTTCCTGCCAAAACCCACATTGCATTTCCAACAAGAAAACACATCTGCTGACGTTATGTCAACATAAACATCAGTTTGTTTTTTGGCCCAGCGCTAGCGCGGGCCCCCGTAGAGCCTACATGTCCAGTCGTATTTGCGTGCCAATCTGCGTGCCGATCTGGGCATCTGCACGCCAATCCGAGGAAGCCTTTGAGCATTTGGGTGGGACACTGCGGTATAGCCAAGGAAATGCAAAGAGTGCTTGTACACATGAGACCAAATGGTTTCATGGAGAGTTTCCTCCGATATGTAAAAGTCCTGCTTGACCCAAGAATGGTTTCAAGGTTGTGGTCCTCGATTGTCTGCCAAATTCTTTGGCTTGATTCCTTCTGAGAAGTTAATTGCCTTGGGTAAGTATTTCTCTGCTGACTGGATTTCGTCTGTGAGCAGCTCTCCTGTGCATTTTTTTCTCTCCGTCTCGTGCGTTATGTACAAAAGGCTTAATCCAAGCAGTAATTCTCAATAATTTACTTAGGTTACTACATATTCACCATCCACCTTCCGGAAGGTGTTCCAGAAAAAAATGCTTCCAAATGAGCCGTTTGTTAAGTCTAATAATAAAACCGTTAATTAAATGGACAAATGAAAGACTGATGAATGAATGCTGATTATTGGCAAAATGCTATTTAAAGAAGACATGCATTTTTTTTAAATTCATTATCCTGTTCATTAATTTGATTTGTCCACACAATTCATTTTGGTAGTAGTACCCGCAAGAACTTCCCACTTTCACCCGTGCTGGAGGCTCCATGTAATACCAGCTAAATTGAATCCCGTGACGGCTCCCAACTTGAGTGCAGAAAATCAATCAACGCAAATGGAGGCTCAAATTGCCACAGTCAAATGTAAAATGAGTGAAACATACTACAGCCCACTTGAAAAATGCATGCTCTTCATTCCTCACAGTATTCCAACAGATTTTGTCATCAAAAGTGTTTTTCTTCTTGTAATTTCGAGGCGATGACAATGGGATCACAGTGCTCTGGTTACAAAGAACAGTAGCTGCTGACTTGTTGGATTACAGGTTTAGATACTAAGGGTGTTTTCACACTGGCGGGTACCGTTCCCGAGCACACTTGTCCCAAAATTGACCCCAGTTTCGGAACGTTTGACGAGCGTGAACATTGCGTTCCGTTCCGTTCTGCGCCCGGGCGTGCAACGGGGAACCGTGACAGGATCCACTTGAAAAGGTGGTCTGGGGAGCACTTTGGCGTGCCCGGGCACGGAACACGAATCTGAAAGCCAACCGTTCCGAACCACATAGACAACAAACGGGCGACGATAAACTCCAGGCATAGTTGATGACGCAAGTGCACTCTGTTCCGTTTCCGAACGCAGAAGTAATGCTGTAATGTGAAAGCTGACCAGCGGGGGAGAGGGGAGGGGGGCAATCGTTCCCGAGTGTGTTACAGAACGAAACGAAAGCAATCGTTCCCAGTGAGAAAGCAGCCTAAGAAACGGTTTGGAAACTAATAAATCATATTCCTACTCTGCTCCTCATCCTCTGCCTTTTGAACATTGGGCATCTTCAGCTGTGGACCTACAGTAGCCATCAGGGAGATGCCGGTGGCCTGTATGCATGGCGCTACAGTAGAAAATACATCATGGAATGCATTTGTTGAAGCCATGCATGGGGACCATAGAGACACTGCGGAGCACGTCATCACGGGGGAAAACAAAAACTCCCCCCCCAATCCTGGCGTTCTCCTATGTCACGTGCGTGGTCGCTTGTGGCACACAAAGATCATATAAAGATGAACACTCCCACTTACTTCCTTGACAGCTAGATCCACATTTCTCTTCTCGCCAATTCTCAATGGCTTTCTTGTTTTGCTCGGGAGTACAAAAATAGTTACATTTGTTGTCTGCGCAACCCACCACACTACAGCTTTTAGCTATGTTTAATTCAAGGAAAATTACGCTGGTGTGTGGAAATGAATGGAGAGCTTTCCCCCGTAATGGGCGTGGCCTATTTCATGCAGTGTCTCTATGGGCATCGCCATGATAGCTAGGTTGTGGGACTATGGGTTGAAAATAGTCTTAACGTTACCTGCTGCCAAGCAGTGGGAAACTGCTTTTATCCTCCTGCAGCTCATACTTTCACTTTACGTTCGCCCAGTGTTTAGACAGATCGCTCCTCATTTTTCAAACAACAAGCGTCTTCCACAAGGATTTTACTGAATAATATATCCACAGTTAAAACCTTAAGTCCACAGTTAACTTAAGTCCTCCGCATCTCTCTGTCAAGTCTTCTGTCTGTCTGTATGCAGCAGTGTGTGTAAGAGTGGATCCCCGCACAGCGGCTCCTCCTCCTCCTCCTCCTCCTCCTCCTCCTCCTCCTCCTCCTCCTCCTCCTCCTCCTCCTCCTCCTCCTCCTCCTCCTCCTCCTCCTCCTCCTCCTCCTCCTCCTCCTCCTCCTCCTCCTCCTCCTCCTCCTCCTCCTCCTCCTCCTCCTCCTCCTCCTCCTCCCCCCATTTACAACACAGAGACGCTGCTGACTGACTTCACGGAAGAACGAACATAATATCACACTATTGCAGCCATTAGTAGACAATACATTAAGACTAATATCAAATTCAAGCGGATTTGTTGGTGTGGGAACTGGGAAGCACTGCATAGTACTGGATTCGCGCAATAATGGTCGCAAATGCCGTGTGAAAGCCTGAATGGAGCGCTGGAGTTAAGGCAGGCGCCAATGTCTTAATATTTCATGTCTTTAAAAAAAAGACGTGTTCAGAGTGGTGGCAGTGCATTATACCTGTTCAGAGTCTTTTTAAAGCAGTGAGTGTGTGGTGTCAGTGCATTAGACCTGTTCAGAGTGAGTGGTGTCAGTGTATTAGACCTGTTCAGAGTGAGTGGTGTCAGTGTATTAGACCTGTTCAGAGTGAGTGGTGTCAGTGCATTAGACCTGTTCAGAGTGGTGTCAGTGCATTAGACCTGTTCAGAGTGAGTGGTGTCAGTGCATTAGACATGTTCAGAGTGAGTGGTGTCAGTGTATTAGACCTGTTCAGAGTGAGTGGTGTCAGTGCATTAGACCTGTTCAGAGTGAGTGGTGTCAGTGCATTAGACCTGTTCAAAGTGAGTGGTGTCAGTGCCTTAGACCTGTTCAGAGTGAGTGGTGTCAGTGCATTAGACCTGTTCAGAGTGAGTGGTGTCAGTGCATTAGACCTGTTCAGAGTGAGTGGTGTCAGTGCATTAGACCTGTTCAAAGTGAGTGGTGTCAGTGCATTAGACCTGTTCAGAGTGAGTGGTGTCAGTGCATCAGACCTGTTCAGAGTGAGTGGTGTCAGTGCATTAGACCTGTTCAGAGTGAGTGGTGTCAGTGCATTAGACCTGTTCAGAGTGAGTGGTGTCAGTGCATTAGACCTGTTCAGAGTGAGTGGTGTCAGTGCATTAGACCTGTTCAGAGTGAGTGGTGTCAGTGCATCAGACCTGTTCAGAGTGGTGTCAGTGCATTAGACCTGTTCAGAGTGAGTGGTGTCAGTGCATTAGACCTGTTCAGAGTGAGTGGTGTCAGTGCATTAGACCTGTTCAGAGTGAGTGATGTCAGTGCATTAGACCTGTTCAGAGTGAGTGGTGTCAGTGCATTAGACCTGTTCAGAGTGAGTGGTGTCAGTGCATTAGACCTGTTCAGAGTGAGTGGTGTCAGTGCATTAGACCTGTTCAGAGTGAGTGGTGTCAGTGCATTAGACCTGTTCAGAGTGAGTGGTGTCAGTGCATTAGATCTGTTCAGAGTGAGCGGTGTCAGTGCATTAGACCTGTTCAGAGTGAGTGGTGTCAGTGCATTAGATCTGTTCAGAGTGAGTGGTGTCAGTGCATTAGACCTGTTCAGAGTGAGTGGTGTCAGTGTATTAGACCTGTTCAGAGTGAGCGGTGTCAGTGCATTAGACCTGTTCAAAGTGAGTGGTGTCAGTGTATTAGACCTGTTCAGAGTGAGCGGTGTCAGTGCATTAGACCTGTTCAGAGTGGTGTCAGTGCATTAGACCTGTTCAGAGTGGTGTCAGTGCATTAGATCTGTTCAGAGTGAGTGGTGTCAGTGCATTAGACCTGTTCAGAGTGAGTGGTGTCAGTGCATTAGACCTGTTCAGAGTGAGTGGTGTCAGTGCATTAGACCTGTTCAGAGTGAGTGGTGTCAGTGCATTAGACCTGTTCAGAGTGAGTGGTGTCAGTGTATTAGACCTGTTCAGAGTGAGTGGTGTCAGTGCATTAGACCTGTTCAGAGTGAGTGGTGTCAGTGCATTAGACCTGTTCAAAGTGAGTGGTGTCAGTGCATTAGACCTGTTCAGAGTGAGTGGTGTCAGTGCATTAGACCTGTTCAGAGTGAGTGGTGTCAGTGCATTAGACCTGTTCAGAGTGAGTGGTGTCAGTGCATTAGACCAGTTCATAGTGAGTGATGTCAGTGCATTAGACCTGTTCAGAGTGAGTGGTGTCAGTGTATTAGACCTGTTCAGAGTGAGTGGTGTCAGTGCATTAGACCTGTTCAGAGTGAGTGGTGTCAGTGCATTAGACCTGTTCAGAGTGAGTGGTGTCAGTGCATTAGACCTGTTCAGAGTGAGTGGTGTCAGTGCATTAGACCCGTTTAGAGTGAGTGATGTCAGTGCATTAGACCTGTTTAGAGTCATAGTTGACGGGGAGCGAAAGCCACAGCGAAGGACAGAGAAATAAAGGAAAGCAAGAAGGAGCTATGAACTATGTTTTGGTGCTTTGATGGCGTGTGGAAGAGTCCGAGCCAGAGGACAAGCCCAGGGAAGCATTGCTTTCATCTGGGAACGTGAGTGCAACAGCACAAACATGAAGGTCCAGGGATGAATGTTTAAACACACTGTGTACACACACACGCTCAGAAACACACTTGCAAAAGGAGACATTCAATCCCTGTGTGCACGCATACTGTACGTATAAATGTTCCTGCATACTGTACATATTGTACACGTAGACAAGTGCCCGCAAAAATACATACATCTACTGTACACACACACACACACACACACACACACACACAGTATATGCTTTCAGGAGGACAAATCTATTATTCATAAATCCATCCATGTGGCATTCAGCCATGATGAATATTCTATTAGCGGATGAAAGGGGTTTACTCTGCCATTCCCACTCCACACCTGTGATGTAACTCGCTGACATGGCATTCACTCAGTGAACACTACCTGCTGCATTTCTCTATGTAGGCTACACATTTACAGTAGGGATGTCAACCGCTAACTGTTTAACCGATAATCGTCCGTTTCAACATTAACCGATTAATTCTATCAGTTAAACGGTTAAAAAAAATGTTGCACGTTCCCTAAACACATGCCATGCCATGTGGGTAGGTTTTACTTGAGAGAGAGATACATTTTGTCTTTAACAAGTTAATTCTACTATCAACACTGACAGCCTACCGTAGGCTACTAACATTAACTACAGCTGAGAGAGAGAGAGAGAGGGGGGGGTTTAGAGGAGCACATGGCCTGAAACCCGACACCTTGCTCACCTCACAGCGTTCAGTCCGTGTCTGGAGTAAAACATGATGGAATATAAAACGTGCCGTAGCGGTCTGACTCAGTGCCGGGGTGCCAGTCAGGTTTAGGCCTGACAATATATCTTGCATCCAGCACTTGAACAGGGCAGTCGCTTTATTTCTCGCTCTCCCTTATCTTCCCTTCTTTCCCCCTGCCTGCAACTCCCAGAGCAAACTTGCATTCGTCTACTCGAAATGACAAATATGGATTTATTGGATTTACTAAGCTGGTATCTCAACGCAAATCAACTAAACTTTTTGGGGTCCGGGGAACCCCCATCCTCTGCCCAGCTTGCTTTCGCCGCGGGACACGGGAAGACAACAGCGATTGACCCTAGGCTGTGACGTCATGAAAATTGAGATGGGCGGTCAGTGAATTTGAACTGTGAATTTGAACTGTGAAAAATGGATTATATCTGGATATAACAGAGAATTCCACTGATCTGCAATAAGGAGAATATGAACTATTGTTGGGAATCAAGAGACTTGACACCTGCTGTTGACTTTCTGGTCTGTGTGACCCTGGTCTGTGTGACGGAAAGGAATTCCAGGCAACCAAAACATTTCATCCTAATCTGGACTCTCTACTGCCAAGGACGCAGCTCTCCTGATGTTTTCGTCTGCAACTGAGCTCTTCCGCCCCCAATCCCGCCTTGTTCAGCCCTTGCATCATCCACCCCACCCCCCCCCCCCCCTCTCCCTCTTCCTCCGATATACATCCATCTGGCGCTGATCACAGCGAGCCACTTGCGTTGTTTGAGGAGCTAATGCATCGGTGGCGCTGCGCACGTGGCGACCCGGCTGAGGGCAGTAGATGGTCCTTTGGAATCTGTACATAATGCAACAAATGTTTATGTATTGTATAATATTGAAGTGCGCCTTTATTACTTTAAAACTAGTAATAATGTATCTCAATTCTGAAGTGTGCCGTTATTACTAATCTCAAACTAGTAATGATGTTGTAATTATCCACTACTGTCTGATGTGAACCAAAGTGCCCTTCTGGGACATGAATTAAACTCTGATTCTGATTCTGATTCTGATTCTATATAGTCATATATATTAGACTGAGTAAAATCAGTCAGAGTCAAACCTCCCACAAAGGATTCACAAAATGGGTATAAATGCAAATATATTAAATCATATCATGAACCCAAGAAAACCATAATATTCGTAAGCAAGCAACCATACAGTTAGAATGAAGGCAGTTGACAGCAATAATCACCACGCCACACACAAAGATCGTATATGCAACAAACTGTATTGACTGATCAGTTCACTGCAGTTCAGTTCACTGCAATGCAAGCAGAATTTCAGTTCAAAACAAGCAACAAAAAGAGTTTAAATCCCCAACAAAAAGTAATTCCACTCCAGAATCTCCTTATGATCAAAAGTAAAGTACGTAAGTAGTTCAAAAAGCCCAAAATTAATCCACATGAAATTTGGCCAACAGAAAACTCCTCTTCCCAACATAAACGATCTCTGGCAGTTACCTCAGTCTGTGTCACGTGATCACTTCCTCCAAAGTAGCACGGAGTTGAGAAGCCGGTGCAGTTGTGTGAATGGGTTTTCCCTCGGTATGCGATGATCCAGTGTTGGCGTATAGGACGAGCGGTACCAACGCTGCTATACACGGACTTTCTCGGCACGAGGGTATTTTTAAACAGCGCGGTCACTGCGGGACGGTCTCTGCCTCTTCCCCTGCTTGGTGAGTTGTCGCCATCTTAGGTTTAGGCGGGGGGAGGGGGGGTTGAGAGAGGAAAATGAATGGAGTGATGTTTGGAAATGGCAGATCGCCACAGTGCACATTACTTTTTCTTCACTGGCTCATTCGGTTTCACTCTCTCTCTCTCCCTCTCTGCATGTTCAGCATGCATACGCACGCACTCAATGAGGAAACAGTAGTTTTTACCGTGTTACAAAAATGCAAACATGCGTCTAATTGATCATTGAAAAGTAACAATTAACGTTAGTCTTTACTGTCCAACACATGGCAGTTTGGAGAAATTGTTTCACAACGAGAGACGGATTGTTTGTAGACCGCATTCATTGACACTTTCAAAGCCGGTGTGAAAGCGGCTACTGACAGCTGCGTGCGGACTCGTCTTCATAATGACTGTTGTGGAGCCCTGCAAGACACAGAGAGCATACGTATCTCGTCGCGTGCGTGAAGACGGAGGAAGAAGGAGTGAGACCAAAAGTAGAAGATACTGATGCGCGCTTCGTCAGTGTGCCGTGCAGCCCCTGGGCTGTCCTCTGCTCAAACTTCACGGGGCGGCTGTGTGACGTGTCAATTGATGTGCCCATATGCAATGCATGCAGCTCTAAGCAGTATAGCCTATCGGAGGAATGTTTTTGTTTAGATGGCTGGAGGATTCAACTTGTCTTTTTGTTTTGTTAATGTTTTCTTCTGCTTGTAGATGTAAAAATAAACGCTTTCTAATGAAAAAAAATCTAGCATTTGTTGTGATAATGGTTTAACACTTTGAGTGCCACGGCCCTTGGGCAAAAGGTGCTGTACTGTGCCACATAGGCCGCAATGCATTTTAATATAGCCATATCATTTTTTGTGTTCCTCTTATATGGACAACTAATAGCCTCAATGAAACTTTGAACCCTTCTGTTTCATTTAAAAAAAAAACTGTGTTTATAAACCGTTCCATTTTGGAAATACACCCCTCTGAAAAAGAGTGTTTTCGACCGAAAAGAGCATGCTGAAATTAGTTTCTGAGATAATCACATCTTTATGTTAGAAAGGCGACAGAATGAATTCTGCTTTGAGTTGAACAAACATCGAGCCTGCTGCTGCATGGGTGTGTGTGTACTGTCAATGGTTGTATGCTGTTAGTGCCCTGCGTGCCCCACCCCCCTCCTCCTCCTCCTCCGTGGTGGGAGGAGTCGAGTGTCTCTGCTCTGCTGCGGTTTGCTCTGTTTGATCTGCACTGAAAAGTCCGCTGCCTGCACCCCCCGCTTTTTTACAGCGTGTCCTCGGCTCCCAGCTGAGAATAATGTCACTTTTCATAAAGACGCTGGTGTCGCCAACTAAATCATATGGATGGACTATCGCAGCAGACACGGATGGGGCTCAATTGTGGCAGCAGATGACTGCTGTTCACAGGCACAGCTAACGACGTTATGCTTCAAGCATATCAATGGCGATTTCCGTTTCCTCATGACTTCTTCTGTCTTTTCTCCTGGCCTTTGTCTAATCGGGAGGGCACTGTCGCCACCTAAGGGTTCTGTAAAATAGGTTAGACACATTCAATAGCTCCCATATTGTAAGAGGCGATGTAAGAGGCTTAGATCGACATTCCCCCGTCAAAATATGAATTTGGAGTTATTGACGCCATTTGGCGTCGCTGGCAGCCTACGGTAAATTTCTCTTGACGCCATATGGCGTCGCTGGCACTCAATGTGTTAATGGGGCACAGACAGTCAAAATGCGCTTCTCGGTTAACCGACCAATTGTCGGCTAATGAGGGTAGGTTGTTGGTCAAAGAAAATTATGAGTTTGTGTATTTTAATGATCCCTAATTTACAGTAAGGTTTAACACTGGGAAAATGGTTCCTGGAAATTCCCACCCAGACTACTGTCTGCCAAGAAATGAAATAACAAGAGGGGTGGAAAAACAGGGAAGCCTTTTTCTTACTCTCACATTTTAATTGAATTAAAACATGTGCAACAGCCGTATCCG
The DNA here is from genome assembly GCF_964638095.1 of Poromitra crassiceps. Taxonomy (NCBI): domain Eukaryota; kingdom Metazoa; phylum Chordata; class Actinopteri; order Beryciformes; family Melamphaidae; genus Poromitra; species Poromitra crassiceps. The sequence continues at coordinate 76,532,436 of NC_139624.1, forward strand.
CTCAGAACACACTGAAAGCTTACTGTCACTAATCAACACAAGGCGCCATGAATTCAAAGCATGTGTTGTTGAGAATACCAAATCACAAGGTTGAAGGAATCCCATTTGTTTATTCAATGAAGAATTGTCAAACATCGATTTCATGTTTTGCTGTTGTCAGATCACAAGCAACAAACCTTTGACAATTTGACATTCCTCCAGCTATAGTGAACTCCAAATGTATGTGCATTCTAATAACATACTTGGTGTACCTTTGTCATAATAATAACAGCAAATACACTAAAGGTGTCAGGGTATGGATTAGGGGTGTCAAAATTAATCGTATAATCTATGCATCGTGATGCGGACGTGTGAATCGAATCGAATTGTTGACAGATGAATCGTTGAATCGTTTATGTTTAAATTTCTGTTGACATTCAGATTTTAACGCACTTTCTAAGTAAAAAAGGGACTTGATATTTATCTGACTGCTTGTATTAATTGATGAAAAAGTAGCCATGTGCAGTAATAATATAGAAAATTGAGGATTTGATACTTGGAGCTGCAATACTTTGAGCTGTATCGAGATGCATCGTGATGCATCGTGGAATCAAATCAAAGACAGATGAATCATAATCGAATCAAATCGTGAGGCCAGTGAAGATTCACAGCCCTAGTATGGATATTGGAAAATGTTCTATTTTCAGGCATCTGTTATTAACCTGCTCTTGAATCCCTAAAACTGAACCGATTTCTGGCATTCAAATTGCTCTGTATTCACAAGGTCTCCAATGACAGAATGCCCTGTTCCAAGCTGTGATCACCTGTCAACCAAAGACCGCGACCGGGACACAAGTGTCGGACTGGTGTCATTAATGAGCGGTAATTTGGTAAAAATTAAAAATTAAAAAACTAACAATTTCTGCCTAAAGTTGGCTAGTATCATGGAGAATATGACCACTGTCAAGAATAAAATAATACATTATAAAGATGCTGCAATCAGACAATCTTATCACATAATAAGAAAGCAATCGTGCAAAAAAGTTTCCCCAAAAATAATCCACACAGTTTCACCAGTCAACAAAACAGCATGTAATGAATGAAGATGTTTTTAACCATGAAATGCTAGTCCTCATCCAAATTTCATACAGCACAGCTGAGAACAGGAGCCGTTTAATCCAAAAATGCGCGAGGCTTCCTTCATTTGGGTCGGATCACGTCGTACCAGAGTTCGTTTGGAACTGCACCGTGACCACTAGGGCTGGGTTCAAAAAAATCGATTCTCCGATTTTTTATCGATTTTTATTTGAATCCTCGATTATCGATTCATATGTCCAGAGATCGATTTTTTTTATTAAAATAAATAAATAAATAATAATAAACAGGCTAAAATATTATGCTGTGTGTGGTAGTTGAAACATAGTTTCAAGTTGACGTTTATTTATGTTTGTAGTTGAAACAAAAACATAAATACTGTAGGCTACATGAATGGAAATGTTTGATCATTAATATCTACTTTTAGAAATTATATAAGCTGAAATCAAATCACTCTGCATAATTGTGAAAGTGTCTTTATTGACAGATGAAAAGGCTGTTATTTACCCTTTGTCACCACCTGGTGAGTAAATATATGTGTAACTAAAACCATTAAAATTGACAACAGGTCGGCAACTTTTTTTCCCATGTATCTACTTGGCTGGTTGGGAACCCCTATGTTACATAACTGGACAGTCATGTACCGTAATTCAGGGTACAGCTCAAAAAACACAATTTTGGTATCACTAACCAAATCAATATTGAAATTGATCGAATCCGAATCGAATCGAATCGAATCGAAATTAATCGATTCGCAATCTTGTGAATCGGAATCGAATCGATTCTTGAAATTTGAACCAATACCCAGCTCTAGTGACCACCTCTTCAAAGAGGTCTCGGTACGGTTGTTTGGTCCACTTTTGGTGCGCACCAGCATTCACACATGCCCAAACGAACCGCACAAAGGGGGAAAACAAACTCTAGTGTGACGAACCAAACGAGGTAGGTGTGAAAACGCAATTAGGCCGGATTCACACAGGATCAAGCGCTCTGCATTGCAGGGGGATGAGTGAAAGACTCGCCAAGGTCGTACGGCGAGAGAGCTCAGGGCGATCCAACTTTGGGGGGATGCAAACCTACGTCACGCTGCAGCTGGCTAATCTAGACGCCACACACACACACACACACACACACACACACACACACACACACACACAGCTCTGCTCTGTTCACTCGCATCTCTTCACTCTTCTCTCTCAAAAGTCATGGCTGTATAATCTGTTCTTCACAATGAAAATCCTCCGGCTAGTTTGTCAATGAAAGCCTGCCTGCCTCAGCACTCGGCAGAAATTTCAACCAGTTTCAACACGGTCCATATGTGTCAAAGTGATCAGCATGAAATAGCAGATATCAAAGAGAAATGAAACTAAACTAGAACGACCGCACCGCAGATTTATGCCTCCGCCATTAGTTCATTCTTGGGAATCGTGTTTGTGAGGTCACAGTGACCTTGACCTTTGACCACCAAAATCTAATCAGATCATCCTCGAGTCTAAGTTGATGTTTGAGGCAAATTTGATGAAATTCCATCAAGGCGTTCCTCAGATATCACGCTAACGAACATTGGACGGACAGACAACCCGGATCCATAATGCCTCCGGCCTGGCTATCGCCGGTGGAGGCATAAAAAGAGACAGAATAAATAGATCTAAAGCTACAAAATAGCCCACGGCTTTTTAAAAACGTCTTTTCCTGGTACGCTCGCACACATGCTTGTTTTGAAGGGGAGAAGTCAGAAAGGGGGGGTGAAGTGAGATCCGCCAGTTTGACAGTCCGGCAGTTTGGGCTCAAGATTATTGTGAAAATACCCGCCCCAAAAAAAAGAACCTACATTAAAACATGCCCCCAGGGCAGAAATATGGAGGAAAATCTGGCATTATAATGCACGAGCCCTAAAAAAAGAGCCATCTGGGCCGATAACACCTGTGACGTCACTCGGGCTACTGTACTTACTGTAATAATATTAATATAATAATATACAGTCAATTAGGCTACAGCATGCAGTATCAGCGGTGGCAGACGTACGATAATTATCATATTTGTACGATAATTTACCAGCAAAACCAATCGCATTTTGACCCTCTGGTACGATAATTCGACACTGCCCAGACCCAGAATGCATTTCGGCGGAGAAAAGAAGTTGCCTTTAGTGGGGAAATGGCGGAGCTGAGTTTTCTTGTACTTTGTTTAGTTTGGGCTCTCTATCTATGGTTAATATGGTACTTTATGAAGTTTTTAATAGTTTCAGTAGTCAAACGTAACTAGTTGACCACCAATATGCAATCACTTTTTCAAAATAATGCCTATTTGCAAATATAATTTTGGAGAGCCATCAGACCACACAGCGGACCGACCATCTAAGCTGATGTAACCCGGCTGCAGAATGGTGTCAGGCAGATAACTTTATCGTCAGAGACGGTCGCAAGTGGCATTCACTGGAGCTCAGGAGGAGAGGAGAGGAGTTTTAGCTCCAGACTGAGTTTTAGCTGCAGAGTGGAGGACATGTACTGCAGCCCATGTACTGCAGCCCGGTCTGTCCGTCCTTCGAGAGGCGGCTCACCTCTCGAAGGACGGACAGACCGGGACAGATGCTGGGCATACGGAGGTAATGATGATCCGACTGTTTGTGTATTAAAATCGTCACAGGTGTTATTGCTAGATTTGCGGGTTTTTTATCTGTGCGTGTCAGAAGCTTCACAAAACCAGTCTAGATGCATGTGTGGGGAGGAAACAAAAAACAAAAGAGAATCCTAATTGCACTTTGCATATTAATGCAAAGTGGTGTCTAACCTGCACCATGCTCTTTAAAGGGATAGTTCGGTTTGTTTGAAGTGGGGTCCTATCAGCTAGTAAGATACACTAACTTAATTAGGTACAGTGGTCTTGAAGCGGGGCGCAGCGTCTAACGAGATCCGGCACCCAGAGCAGCAGCCAAACCAGCCTTTTCTCTCTCAGTACTGGGGGTCAACAACTAAAACTATAACTGTAATTTAGCCACCTAAAACAATGCCCACCTAAACAAATCGATATCCGTGTACATGCACGCTCTATTTTGACAATTTTCAGCGCTTTACTTTTCCGCAAAACAGCAGTTTCATTCGGCACTGCTTTTTCTCCCAACCGTACAACTACCGTATTCCTCCACTAAAAGCCAGCTCAGAGCCGCAGCACTGGATTACTCCGCAGTTATTTGGGGGTAGGCTATTTTATTTCTCCCGGTTTGAAGACACAACAAATAGAATACAGAACGAAAATATGAGTGATTTTGATAGCGAGGATGATATGCCATTCACCTTGGTGACAAGAGGATACAATTATGAACCAGAGAGAATACAGAAGAGGAACTTTTGCAGAGAGTGAACAGGCAGAGAGATGCGACTGCTGCCTAAATGCCTGGGTGCCCTGGCTGCAGACCTTATTCACCATTCCCAGGATAAATTGTGGAAAACGACCCAGACCAGAGAGGCCAGGTGACTTGTTGTCTCTAAAGTAAGTCAGTGTTTTATCTCTCTTCTAAGCCTTCCTGTTTTGTAAACCGCGGCTCTGTGCTCTGTGCTGGCTTTTAGCGGAGGAATACGGTAGTTACCTAATTAAGTTAGTGTATCTCACTAGCTGATAGGACCCCACTTCAAACAAACCGAACTATCCCTTTAAGTGCATACTGGAATGCCAACACAAGGACATTTTCTTCTCCTACTGTATATTCGCTTCTGCAAAATCAACTTAGCCTTGGAGTGGGCTCTCGAAGAAGACACACTTAAAGCAATTTGAATAGTTTGTCTACAGAAATATGGTACAAAGCAGACGGACCATTGATTTGTTGAGGCTTACTGATTCATGCATCAATATTTGTCACACTCCACATGAAAAAAACACTTTGATTCTCCTTTCACTTATACTCATAACCTTGCCCCTTGTGTGAAGCTTGCATGGATTTGTGTTAGTTAAGTGTGGAAGAGTGGAAGGTGTGTGTGTGTGTGTGTGTGTGTGTGTGTGTGTGTGTGTGTGTGTGTGTGTGTGTGTGTGTGTGTGTGTGTGTGTGTGTGTGTGTGTGTGTGTGTGTGTCCCTCACACACACACACACATACTGTACGCACTCTCAAACACATTTAAATAATTTTGTTTTACTTTCCCTGCTCTTCGTATTCATGAATTCAGGAAGTGGCTCAAAAAGTGTTGAAAAGGCTGTAGCTGTTTAACCTCCTCCAGATGACAGACAGGGGTCAAGACTGATAACTGTGTGTGTGTGTGTGTGTGTGTGTGTGTGTGTGTGTGTGTGTGTGTGTGTGTGTGTGTGTGTGTGTTTCTAAGAGAGAGAGAAGGGCTGAAAATGCTTTTCTAGTAGTATCAACTATCAAGTGCATTCTATTCTATGCATTGAGAGAGAGCGATGGAGAGAGAGAAAGGGAGGGAGACAGAGAGAAGAGGCCAATAACGTAAACAAAAGGTATTGTTAAGAAATACTGGGATTATTATTTTTTCTATCCACCTTATTTTTGAATGCCCCACTGTAAAAAATAATTGTGGGTACAAGGTCCGGTTTAACGTGACTTATTGTTGCAGCTTGCCATTTCCTTTGTTATACTCAGCTGCAGACCCGAATTATAAACCAGAAACTGGAGGACGTTATAAAAGTTATAAATATAGTCACGTTATAAACATCTAACCAATGCTGGGGGTCCGTATGGAAACAGTGTTAAATCAATTTGGTCATTCAGTGGCGTTTTACTGCCATGTAAAGTAACTATTACGCTAGCCGCTAGCATTAGCTACAGTAGCCGACTACCCACAATGCATTACGTTATCCCAGCACCCGAACGACACGGCTGTAGAGCAGAATGGCTCTGCTGTAAAATCCTCATAGACGTTTTTTTTGTCAAGTTAAAACCATAGACTGTAAAACAGTCTATTACACCGGAAGCGGAAGAAGCACCCATCAGGCATCATGGCAGCTAGAAATAAGGTGGATAGGGAAAAGGCGTCGGCACACATTCTATAGAGGGCAGATACTGTGTGATAAACCAGCATGACTAATTACGTGCACATGCATGTTTCCTCTCTCATTGATCTCTATGCTGTGCTTAATACACATATTGATTTCAGATTGAGACTGGTTCTGCCTGAGCTGTACATATCTACCTCCTATCAATACGGGTCAAGAGACTGCTGTATCACTCTGATTAGATTTTAATCAATACAAGAGAACCAATTCATCTCATTTACTCGCCTCCTCACCTTTAACCCGTTACGGACACAGTGGGACTCTGTACTACAGTATGTACTGTGTGTAAAAAGATTAACAAGCTCGTACAAAACGGTTAACCTTGTTGTAGAGTTGGGCAGAAAGTAAAGATGGCACCTTGACTTTCCTCCCTGTTCTCTTTTTGTGATGATTCACAGCCATTTGTGTCGCTGACTCACCAGGAATTGATTGAGACAGATGACCTGCAGTATGTGTTGTAGTCCACCAGTGTTTCCCATTCATTGATACATTTATGGAGCACTGCCACAACGGGATTTTGACCACTACAACAGATGTTGACGGAGTGTTTTCCCCTCCTCACACATAAGCGTCGGCTGCCGGCTTTTTGTTTCAATTAAATTCATGGTCACTTTAAATCTCTGGAAACAAGCAGCAGAGCTCAGCTCAGAGCCCCCTCCTTTGTGAACTCTCCAGGCGAACTCGCTGACAATGTTGCATCATCACACTCAGGCACGTGCCCCAATGTTTTGATTTTGTGCGACGCCGGTTGGCATATCACGTTAATGTCGACTGCATAGCTCTCATTTTTATGGACGCAACGAGGTAGGCTATAGTACGCGTAAACGGACTTGACTAATGTTATCATCGGGTGCGTTTGTAAATCCAATCTGACGGCTGACGCTCTACACTAAATGAGAGTGCGGCTGTTCAAAGAGGCAGAGCGTGCTCTCTTTGTATGAATTAATGAACTGGTCCTTAGTTTTAGAAACACATGCTACTGGCTAGCAGGTAGCTATCTGCTAGACATACAAACACATGCTACTGGCTAGCAGGTAGCTAACTGCTACACATACAAACACATGCTACTGGCTAGCAGGTAGCTAACTGCTACACATACAAACCGCTCCCTCTCATCTGCTCTCAGCTCCTCTCCTTCCTTCTCTTCTTTTCCTCTGCGTGCGTTCTGCCACTCAAGAGTGTAGTGCTCTGAATAACCGAACACTGTATTCCAACAGCGCTCCCAATTCACAAACGGTCCAATTTGTGCCAGTCTGACAGAGTGCGCTCTTGGCGCTCGGAGTGACATTTACGAATGCACCCGATGATCATCACCAAATCAAAAACCTTTTTTTCTTAAAAAAAAATAAAATATGAAAATGTAAAGGAAAGAAAATAGGCTACCCCTCATTATATTAAAGTCGAGCTGAACCTAAAAATGACTTATTTTATTTTAGTTCAAATACCTGGGTATGCAGTAGGGATGTCATGATACTAGAATTTCTACTTCGATACCGATACCCAGGAAAATATCGATACTCGATACCATTTTCGATACCACGCAGCGGGATGACAAGAACACATCAAGAGACATAAAATGCAGGCCATACCATTTATAAAAAATAAACAAAGACAGATGGACGGACAGACAGATCCATGCTTCTCCATAATCTAGGCCCAATAAACCTCATTAAAAACCTTGACCTTACACAGCAGATTACACCTGATCTACGGTAGTCATCAGCCTATCATAACACAGCAGATTACACCTGCTCTAGTCATCAGCCTATCAGAACACAGCAGATTACACCTGCTCTAGTCATCAGCCTATCAGAACACAGCAGATTACACCTGCTCTAGTCATCAGCCTATCAGAACACAGCAGATTACACCTGCTCTAGTCAAAATTATTTTTCAGTTGCAAATGAGTATTGTATCCGTTTCAAAATTTTTGTATTGATACTTATCGATACTATCGATGCCTGTTGCAAATGAGTATTGTATCCGTTTCAAATTTTTTGTATTGACTTTTATCGATACTACCAATACTTTTGACAACCCTAGTATGCAGTGCACCTATTTAACTCATTCTCTGCCAAAGGCGTACCCGGACGTACTTTTAACAATGGCGTTCTGTGCCAAAGACGTACTCGGACGTACTTTCATGTTTTGGCTGTTTACATTACATCAGACACTTTCCCAGCCTGTGACATTGTTTCAGGTCAAACTGATAAAAGGAACCCGCTAGTTTAGTATTTATGGGTGGAGCCTGTGGTCGAAACAGAGTCCGACCCACAGTTCTCGGATGGCGACGATGGCGAGGAAGACGCCAGTGTTTTTGTTGTTGCTCCACGACGGAGCGCCAGGGCGACGAAGGCTCCCCTTCACAGCGTTCTGATCCATCTGACACAGATGAATCGGAGGAGGAGAAATGGGTGCCACTTGGAGAGAGCGATGACGATGGTAAAACGTAGCCTATTTTTTGTATCGCGTTTGAGATGAAATGATCACACACAGCCGTCTGTGTCACATAAACATTTCAAAGTTTACAGCACTAACGTAGCTATTGTGTGATCTTCTGTGCTAACGTTAGTTATGAGAGGTAACGTGACAGCAGGTAACGTTACAGCACTCGTTATTCCTGTGTGTGTGTGTGTGTGTGTGTGTGTGTGTGAGAGAGAGAGAGTGTGTGAGTGTGACCACATAAGGGTTCGTTCCATTTGTTTATGCTTTTATCAAGCTAAGCTAAAAATCCACATGGCAACTGTAAAAGTAAATTATTTATTTGATTTTGTGCACATATTTATCATACTTTGATATTTTGTGTTTTCAGACTCTGAGTCGATGGAGGCGCAGTCCAGTCCTAGTCCCAGTCCTGTGTGTAGTCCTACACCACCTATTTCGGAAAGACCATGTCTCGAAATAGGTTCCAACTTATTCTGAGGTTCTTCCATTTTACTGACAATACTGTAGCAAGGAGGCTGCGGCCAAGCCTCATCTGTCAAGAAACCCCAGGGGCCAGACTCTCTCTCTCTCTCTCTCTCTGTAGCCGCTCACTGGGCGGGATGGACCGACACAGCTCCCTCAAATACATTCTCTTATTTTTTATTTTTTATTTATTTATTTGGGAAAACAAATACTATATATGTCTGATGTGTCACTGAGGCAAAAAATAAAAGGCTCAAAAGAGAGTTCTGCTTGAAACGGTGTCCTTCACTAAAAACCTCTTTTTCTCCTGTTTCTCTCCCAAGGAGGGCATTTTTAGTGAAAACAAGCTAACTTCCACTGCTTGTAACTAAACAAGGAAACATGGTAGAGTTTCAGTTTTTTACAAGGGGTAAGAAGAGAGTCTCTGCTTTATTGTGAGATATGTTGTGTAATTTTATTCCTAGCACAGAATATTCTGTGGGTCCTGGAAGATCAGGAAATATGCTCAAAATCCTGGCACTGGGAGCACACAGACCGAAATGACCCTGGCAGAGAATGAGTTAATAATGTATGCCAAAAAATCACAAAAATCTAATTTCTTTAGTTTTCCTATCCCATAAACTAACTACTAACTTGGCCAATTGTATGTTGATATACACAAGAAAGAAAACGGTAATGCCTGAGAATGCAAAGAAATGTAACTGGCTCATTAAAACTCGCATTCCAGGAATATTGTATTTACCGCCAGTGTTTCCCCTACCATTCTACAGGCCTGGCGGGCCGGCCAGGCCCCGCCAGGCCAGAAAAAAAAATGCAAAAAAAAAGAAAAAGATTTTTTTTTTTTGTCCCTGCTCTCCCCAAAATGTCAATAAACCTTTATGGCACAATAAAGCTGCGTTCACACCGACCTATTAAAGTTTTTCGCTGGCATCGAGTTTACATACAAAGTCAATGCAAACGAGCGATTGAGCGTATATTCGCCCGGGAGAAATATCCCAACTCGAGCGAAATTACAACGCTGATTGGCTGCCGTGTGAGAGTGAGTCAAGGATCACACTGGCCGCTGGTTTATTGTGTGGCAACAAACCACATTGACAGCTGATTGACAGGCTGACAGCTGACAATGAAGTGAAGTCTGTACTACCGGCTCACGTTAGGAGCACGCTGATAGGCTTAGCTTGTAAACAACTACGGTGGCTCATAGTGGACAAACATCATGACATTACGTAACGTTATAGCCCCCAGATGTCCATCAATTCGTGTGCCTGTTGACAGCGATTTAAACACAGCGACAGAGCGATTCCAAAGGGTTGAATCGAGCGACAGAGCGAAAAATTAATATCTCTGTGTGAACACAGCTTAAAGGAGGACTTACCCCCTAGATATGTATTAGAACAGTGATTTGAAAATACCTATGGAAAAAACCAAGAAATGACATATACTCTTGTCTATACTAGACTCTTTGGCTGTGTTAAGTCAAGATTTTTTTTCGGAAATCGACGCCATTACAGTTTGCCTACTGCCTCAAAAATAATTTATTTGAGAGGGGCAATATCTTTATAATTATCAACAACTAGCCAACGCTGGTGGCCTGTATGGAAACAGAAAATCCTGAAATGGTTGATAGTTATATCAATTTGGCCATTCAGTGGCGAACTAGAAATTTAATTATTTTTGTCCCATTTTGTCCCATGTGTGTGTGCGTGGCTTGTCTAAACTTACGTTAAGAGCCTCGCTGCTCGCAGCACACAGCACACAGTGAGGACAAACCTCTCGCTCTGGGGTAACACAATGCGAGATTTCTCCACGTAATTCCCTCGTCTAACTAGAGATAAACCGCGCAATGAAATCCGTTTTTAATTTTAGTTTGGGGGCTTTTCGTGATTCTTGTTAAAAGTTGTGCAAAGGTTTTCCTCTCAGCGCAGTGCAGGGCAGGCTGCACCTCGTCCCTCCTGCCAGACCCAGGCTGGCGAAACAGCCTGCTGCATGCATGGGGCGCTCGTAACCTCACGGAGCAACAAACAAACAGACAGAAATAGCTGGTGTGCGATTTAGAGAATACAGTCTGAGATTGGGTACAGGATTGAGGGAATCCCGCATCTGTTTGCGAAGGTGCGACTGGACAGGACGCTTTTCACAGACGGGCACAGTAGTCGGAGCGAGGCGAGTGTCTCTCAGGGCTACTCAGGGCAGAGCTGCAGATCTCTCCTCCTTCTCCGCGCATTCAGTCTGTCCAAAATCATTACCGATATAATCTCAGTAGGAGGGATGCAGGGAAATATGATAGTAGCCGATGTGTTTAGAGAAGCTTTGTCACGTTGTCACGTCGTAGTATAGCGTTATATTTTACATGTGCGCTAAACTGCGACCATATTTGTTTGCGGAAATATCAGACTGCTCTCTCTGCTGCTCTCAGAGCACAGAGAGCCCAGCTGCTGCTGGCCTGCTGCGCACGCCCGCGGAGCTTGGGGCTCGTCCATGTAACAGTACGACTCTCGCCTGCCTGGGCTGGAGACAGTGCTTGCAACTCGGACTGATAATATAAACATCATCATTCGAGCTTATCCAAGTAAGATATCAATAAAGTAATGACACATTCAGCGGGAAACTAACTATAATTAAGACATGTGCCAACTTTGACGACGTTTGGTTCAGTATTTTAAGAGCAAACAGATTTTTTTTTACTTCAGTTAGAGCCCTCTGGAGCCTGATACTAAGTAAGGTTTTTCCATCTTGCCTAGTTGTATAGGCTTTGGAGATGCACCAGATGCACGCGCTAAACCCACCGTGACGTCAGGTTGTACCAAATATCCCATTCATTTGAGGGCACAAAAAAAAGCAGTTTTCCACCCTTAGAGGGCGCTTATGCCAGATATGCTGCTGAAAAATGATACAAATGGTAAAATGGCAACAGTTTGGTGTCAAATGTGGAAATTCTGACCAGAATTCTTCACACATCACCCCCAAAGTCATATATATTGGTTAAAAGCTGAAAAAAAGTGTTTTGGAGGTAAGTTCTCCTTTAAGCATTTTGCTTTTAGGAGCATCGTGCCAGCATGTGTCGCTGTTCCAAAACGTGTCAACGTATCGTTGCCTGGGAAACGCACATCCCATAATACAACTGTTCACATCGCATCCCATAATAGTATGATGATACTTGGGATGCCATTGCGAACATAAATGCCAACATGTTAGGTAAAAAACTTTTAACGTCGCCAGCGAGGGCCCCCACCGTTCTGGTCGGGGTACGTTTCGAAATCCCTCCAGGCCTGAAATTTTTTCTAGGGGAAACACTGACCGCAATAGCAATAATGGCGCGCGCCTGAGAGCCTGGTTGTCAGGGGTCACCCCTCGGAGATTCCAGGCCGGCGGGCAGCACCCATGCATCGGATTGTCCGCTCGTTCCACACAGAAGTAGCTGGCTGCCTGGTACTCGGCGGATCCCACTCGCGTAGCACACGTTGAATCCCACTCGATTTGGGGGTGGAACACACCAGGATTGGCCACTGACAAAGCCAGTCGCCAGAATTGTCAAATCAAATCATCGACATGCTACTATGACCCCCCTCTCAACCTGTCATCTCAACAAGTTGTTTTCAGTCTGAAACGGACTCAGACCCACGCATCACTACGGGTTCAGTTCGACTTTAATTTCAGCATGTAGTAGTAGGAGGGATGTGGATTATGTGGCCCACAGAGCTCAACTGTCCACACAGACGTTTATAAGGCTGACAGTTTGCATTTGGCCCACTGTGTTGATAGAAAGGCTTTCTCTGGGGCTTAAATCTGTTCATATGAGCTGTAGTCACTCTATGTTGTTTAGGGGTGTCCCGATACCACTTTTTTGCTGACCAAGTACGAGTACGAGTACTGACATCTGGGTACTGATAGATAGGTGCTGATACCGAATACCGATACCAAGTATTTAATTAGGGGTCGACAACGTGTTTTTGTTACCCCTTATGGTTAATTAAAAGATAACTTTTCAAGATAATGTGTTTTAGTCATTTTTCTTTAGTATTATCTGCAGAAGTACCTAGTTTTCGCAAGACAACACAAATTTCGCATAATGGGTATCACCTATGCTTGATAGTCTCTTCTCTTGATGCCTTATGAAACAAAAGTTTCCCATTAAATAAGGAAATAAGCTTTCCCATTAAATAAAGAAGTATGCTATGAATCAACCATTTAAACCACATATCTGTGCATCTCCTTTGTATTTGTTCTGCTGGTCTATTTTCATTCAAACATTAAAATAGAGGTTCCTCGTGTTTTTATGTTCATTATGTTGGGTCTCGTAGTTAGATTACTACTTTAATGTTTATTGTAAAAAACTAACTTTATCATGCTTTTATTTTGAAGGCAAAACCAATACACCGGAAGTGAAATTGTGACAATTGTTGCTAAATTCACGGCCATTAACGTTACGTTACCGTTACCGATACCGATACCAGTATCGGTATCGGGACATCTCTAATGTTGTTCTATGAGAAAGTGATGCAATATTATTTGTCAATTTCAGAATATTGTGTTTGAAATCTGCTATATCTGGAGCCACATAAAGACTGGATGTCTACGGTCTAATGTTGTTCTATGAGAAAGTGATGCAATATTATTTGTCAATTTCAGAATATTGTGTTTGAAATCTGCTATATCTGGAGCCAAATAAAGACTGATTGTGTGTGGTGTGGTTGAGTATTTGCATGGCACACTGTCCCCGTGCTGTGAATGAATTGGTTCATTATGTTCAGTATTTCTTTGGAGAAGAAAAAGTCATGAAAAAGTCATATGAAAATCAGACGAGTAGTTTTTCCGTAATCCTGCTGACAAACAGACAAATGCCATTGAAAACATAACCTCCTTAGCAGATGCAAAAATGGCAAAGAATGAAAAAGAAAATCAAAAACAAAAGCATTGGACACCTGTTGAACATGCTGCAACAGATTGAACACTTGGCAGCAAACAACTGTCAGTGTCCATCATGTCGTGTTTGTCTCAAAGCAGACGACAACGATTACTTAACAGCTTGCTCCCTCCCTCTCTCTCTCTCTCTCTCTCTCTCTCTCTGTGTATCCCTCCCTCTCTCTCTCCCCCACCTCTCTCTCTGTATGCAGGTCTCCATGGTTGTGTGTGAAGGCACACAACGGTAAGAGGGAGAGAGAGAAAGGGAGAGACTGAAAAGCATTCTACCAGAGGAGGAGAATGAAATGGCCTCTTTGCATCGCTCTCTGTCTGTGTATCCCTCTCATCGCTCAAGTTCCTCTGAGACAAAAGGCCAGAGAGAGAGAGAGGGGGGGGGGGAGAAAGAGCAGAGAAGCAAGTGAGAAATAGAGATAAAGAAGAGGCGGAGGTTAAAATTGAAAGAGAAAGGCAGACTCCTGTTATCAACACTAGAGTACAACAGATGCTGTGGGAATAGATCAGTGGGGTTTCCCTCGCCCTTCTGTAGGTACAGTACACCCTAGATCAGGGGTGTCAGACTCATATTAGGTAGAGGGCCGGATTTGTTCAACTGAGACCTCATGGGGTCCGGATTTTTTTTTTACTAAAATCAATTCGACTCATTTACCCATTTACTTCACAAAAGAAATACTGCTCTTTCCATTTCTCTTGAAACTGCCTGCATTCCTTCCGTGTCAACCTTTCTCTTTTTCGACAGCATCTTGTTGATTCCTTTGTTTTTTGGTAGGTAGCCGAATGCGCGATTCAATTCCAGCGTGGCATCATCATGGCGGCTTTGTTTACACCTGATGACCTACTGACATACTTCCTTGTAGTGCAGGTTAATTAACTTATGAATGAACTCTTAGCTTGCTTATTAGCCACACGTAGTTCATGATAATGGGGTGCGAATTTAATAATAATAATAATAAAAAAAAATATATATATATATATATATATATATTCCAAAACATCTCGCGGGCCGGATGAAACCTGCCCGCGGGCCGGATCCGGCCCGCGGGCCGTATCTCTGACATCCCTGCCCTAGATTGTCCTGCCATGCAACAATTATAACCTACTTTTTGCCAGGAGACGCATGGAAAAACCAAGATGTTTGATTTGATGCACCAAAACCATAAGAGAACATCATTCCAGTATGATGGGCCTTTAATTCAAAAGACAATAGAAACTTCATAATCTTTGAAAGAGTTCAGACAAGAGATGTTAGTGGTCCAGATTAATAGACCGTCTTTTCGACAAATATAAGCTCTTTGATCAGCTTCTGACAAAAAGTTTGGCAGTAGTCTCCCCAGAGTTAAAAGTACTATCGACTATCATCTTTTTGCACAACAGAGTTGATCAAAGCATTTGCAGTACTTGTGTTTCTTTCAGGAGCAATTTGCCGAATTTTGACCTCTGTCACGTTTTCTCCCATTTTCCCTGTCTCTGTCATTAGCTGTCAAATTTGATGAAACGCCATTAAAGAGCGGTATCTGCACTGTGGTGTATAATAGACTGATTTCATCTTCTACACAGACTGAAGAAGACAGGCTGCTCCCATGTAACATTTCAACATTTCACTGTGGATATTGATGTACCTTCTACCTTGCTTGTGTTGCCATAGAGGCAGTATTGAACGGGTCATCATGGCTATATATGGCATTCAGTGCCTCTTCCTACACCGACCTGGAGAAATACAGCACACATACAGTATATAGAAACACACACACACACACACACACACACACACACACACACACACACGCACACGCACACACGTACACGGGATGTTTCTACTGGTCACAGACAGATTTTTCATTTAGACTAGTCGACTAGTCTATATAAGTATAACACTCAAAAAACAGTCAAAATTTAGCACAATGTAATCTATAATGTTAAAACGTTAAGATTTAAGAGCCATCTGAAACTGTTAATTACGTTTGTCAATAACCAAATCAGCTGTGGCGCTTTGTTTCTTATGAACATTGCACATTACAAAACATGGCAACTCATTCACATTCACTTTCGTAAGCATTTGCCTTCAACAAAGTTGAGTGGAAGAAGCAGGTATTGCGCTGCTGCATTTGCAGAGTGTAGCTAGCTAACTTAGCAGTGCTAGCTAGCACCAGCAGCCTGCTTACAGGTTCATGTAATGTCCACATGCCTGTGTTGAACGTAGTCTGCTTATATGCTTATAGCTTATTTTTCTGAGCTCAAGAGACCTTTACTCATTAGTTAGTGTGTGTGTGTGTGTGTGTGTGTGTGTGTGTGTGTGTGTGTGTGTGTGTGTGTCTTTCTAACGCCCTCCACCCTCAGACTTACAGTCAATCCCACTTTGGCAGAGTAATGGCCAGGTGTCTATTGAAGTGAACCTTCATTAGCAGGAGAACAACGTTAAAGCAGGGCTCATTTGGATGAAAGTATTAGGCTGTAATCATAGCAGGGCGGGGCTCTTTATCAAGTCCTATATGAGAGGGAAAGGGCCTAATGCTTTGAATTGACTGAAAATTACAGCTGCGATTCACACTTCAAAAGACTTTGATTTTCCCTTGGCCTTTCTGCTTAGATGTGCTGAACTCTCTTTTGATTGAGGTCTTACATCCCTGATACACTTTCCAACCCTCATTTCAACCCTCTGCCAACATCAGATCCCTCTCTCATCTTGACCTGTATGCTCTTGGAAGAATCTGAGCACCAAACAGAAAATTAGCTTGATTCACTGGATGAAGAAGATACCCCATCGTCCTCTAAAAGGCATTGATGGTCCTGAAGGTGCTTATGTATCATATTTAATTCACATCAACTTTTGCTTTAATGATAAAGGCACGATGGGTGCATCTTTATTCAAGTGACGAGCCTTGAACCTTAGCTTTGTGACAATGTGCGATTGTAGCACTTTTGGCAGAAAGGTGACGCATTAATTAGGGAGACCTTCAACTGGAAGGCTGTAGTTCACACCCCTGTGACAGCATGTGTCTGTCCTGCTGAAGTGTCCTTGAGCAAGGCACTGAAGGGGGTGTGCTGTGTAGCTGACACTGCACTCTGGCCTCTTTACAGAAGGGGGCAAGTCAAAAGATGAAGTTATCCTTAGGGAATCGATCACATTTCACAAAATGTTCTTCTGGTATCTATTCTGCAGTAATAATGCATACAGGATAGATGCCCCCTCCCCACCACTGAGCAGGCTGTTTAGACCAGTGGTTCTCAAATGGGGGCCCGGGGACCCCCAGGGGCCCGTGGCACTTTGCAAGGGGGTCCGGGGAAAGTTTTCAGGAAAATAAAAATAAAAACTTTTTTTGTGTGTGCAAAAGCTTCATAGTTCAACAAAAAATATTGTATGCTTTAAATCTAAAATGGTTCATGGATTACATTCTAATCTAACAAACCTATCAATTTAAAAGTCAACCACGTTACTGTGGAAACAATTAAGCTTAGTGAGGGGTCCTTAGCTGACAAACATTTGAGAACCTCTGGTTTAGACTACTGAGTCATCAGTGTCTGAACACTCCTAAAATAAATCCTCACAAAATACTGGGCACGAAATTACCAGCAGCAAACAAAGACAACTAAGACTGATGACCTAAGCAAAAGCTATTTTCAGACTAATCTACCAGCTCAGAGCCCCAACTTTGCCAATTAGACATGTTCTTCCTTCCCATTTTTTAAGGTCATCGGGCGCTGATCAAGGCGCTCCCCCTGCTGTAGGGGTGTCAAAAATAATTGATTATAAGATGCATCGCGATGCGGACGTGCACGATTCTGCATCGATTCACAAATGTCAAAAATCGATTATTAAAAAAAAAAAAAAAAAAAGAATTATAATCAAATAAAATATAATGGAAGTACATGCAGTTGTTTATTTTAATTATGGATCATAATACAATGCAATTCCAAATGCACTTTTATTTTAAAAGTAGCCACACAGTGAGAGAAAAGAAAGTGAGAAAAAATAAATCATGTATTGCGGAAAAAAGTGATGCATCGATTTAAGATGCATGGAGATGCATGGAGATGCATCGATAATCGTACTCGAATCGAATCGTAGCCCTCTGAATCGTAATCGAATCGAATCGTGAGGCCAGTGAAGATTCACAGCCCTACCCTGCTGTGTGGAAGTGTTACTGCGGAGACCTGGTGCAGTATTGTGTGTGTGTGTGTGTGTGTGTGTGTGTAGTAGTAGTAGTAGTGGTAGTTTATTTGACACAATGTAAAACCCACGTAAAAAAAAGCTTCAAATGAAGACAGTTTACATACATTAACACATGCCGAGGATTAAGTAACCATGTGATTATGATTAAGTTGTGATTAAGAGTACACAATAAAGCCAAAGGCTTATTGTGTGTGTGTGTGTGTGTGTATGTGGGGTGGGGGGTAAAGAGTGAGAGCAAGGTGGATGATTGGGTAAAGCATGTGAGGAAAACACCAGGGACAGAAAGAGACACAGAGAGTCTTAGAGTACACAGTCTTACTTTCAACATGATTTCCTTAAACAGCCTGTCTGGCTTTCCCCTCAACTGACTTTCTCCCCTTCTCTTACTCAATCTCTCCATCTGTCCATCTCTCTCTCTCTCTCTCTGTCTACCTCTCCCTCTCTCTCTGTCTACCTCTCCCTGTCTACCTCTCCCTGTCTACCTCTCTCTATCTCTCTCTCTGTGCTGTATTTCTTGCATTCTCATTCCTAAACCAATTCTAAATGCAGTCTGTAATTATTACACCCTTCACTCTGCATCCCTTCTCACAGAGCTTTGCGTGCGCATGTGTTCGTCTACCACTTGGGGGAAAAAAGGTGTACTCATTTTCCTCTGGAATGCCGCTTTTCTCTGGCAACTATGGAAATCACACACACAGTGCCTCATGTAACATGTACATGTACCTGTGAACATGTACCTGTGTCTTCAGTGTTCACTGAGGAGGACACTTTTTAAATGAAGACAGAGAGGAGAGGAGATGTGAGAATGTGATGATGAGACAAAAGGATGAAAGAGAGGGCGAACCAGAGAGAGAGACGCACAGAAAGAAGTGCCAGTGAACAACCAGGGAGCTCTCCGTGGTCCTGAACTCACAAACAAGTCATTCAGCAGAGAGAGGACCTGTCTGTGGTTCTGTAAATTCTCCCTTTACAGTCAGTGACATGCAGCTTCATGCTGAGAATACAAAGATCCAACATCAGCAGTAGAAGCTGAAGCAAAAGCAGCAAAAGTAGCAGCAAGAGCAACAGAAGCAGTTTAGAAGTAGAAGTAGCCTATTGTAACCTACTCCTGGGTAAGTACATGTCGCTCTTGGTTCAGAAGGAGCTAGTGCAATAACCATAGACAAGTGAATTTAGTTAACTGCAACTTTTGTTTGCATGAATAACAACATTTACATTCAAAAAATGGGTCCTTTAAATCAAAGAGAAATTGAATTGTCCTTCTGTCAGTCAGTGCTGGTCAAAGATGAGATCAGGTGTCAGAGAATGATGAGTCGGCAACAGCGTGCACTCTCTAAGATTCCATTTACACCTGGCACTAACATGCGTTTTGGGTGAACAGATTGCAATCCGATTGCTCTCCAGCTCGAACGTCATCACGCGCGCGCTCCCTGAACGTGTGCATGCATGTTTGCATACATGCACAGGGAAATAGAGGTTATTGTTAAGCTCAAATGCGCAGTGAATGTCCCCTTCACCTGGACAAAACGATGGCCGATCACGCAGCACTGCATCTATTTCTTTATAAAAAGGACACGTTGCTCTGCCCCTGCCACTTTTCTTGTTCTTGTCCTTGGCCTGTCTGTAAGCCGTGTTTCCATTACTAAATATCGCAATAAAAATCGGGTAATGCAAACACGTAAATTTCGAAAAACCTCCCAAATATTGCAAAAAGCTTTTGCGCTCTCATGAGGTAGTTTTTCAGACGTGTCGATATAGCAGTTTTCTCTGTAGGTTCTTCTCCCATGGAGCTGGGAGACACTGGGTCCGTGACACACACACATAGCCTACATACGTTTTCCGTGCATGTCATTGGCTGTAACCACCTGTGTTGCGTTCAGGTAACATCCTAAATTACAATGTTATACAATTGAGAGCATAATTTATCTTTTATATGAAAGGAAAATGAGGGGGAAAGGGTTCGAACCCTTTCTCCCTCATTTTCCTTTCATTTTCCACTCCTTTTCCAAAGGAGAAGTGTTGATATAAAAGAGAAATTATGCTCTCAATTGTATAATATTGTAATTTAGGATGTTACCTGAACGCAACACAGGTGGTTACAGCCGTGGCAAAACCTCCGAGATGAGGGCACACACCGGTGCGGTGCTGCCAGGGAATTGCGTTCAGGACAGGTGTGCGCGCCGTCACCGACTTCCGAAGATTATGTATTTCCGGTAGTTGCTGAATGCGTTTTGAGAGGACGCATTGCATTTACACTTGTGTTAAATGTTGTCATAATGCGTCCCTGACCACCTCCGGAGGTGGTTTGGCCGATCAGATTGCAATCCTTCTTCAATGCGTTTTGGGGGTGTTTACACCTGTACTTTCAAGTGATAAAATACAATCGGATTGCAATCTGATGGCAGAAAACGCATGTTAATGCCAGGTGTAAATGGCCTCAATGTGTAATGTGTGTTGAGCTGGTGCCAGTGACTGGCACAATCCTACCACAAGGCAGAAAGTTCATCCGGCTGTACAATGGAGATCGGGTTCCTGGAAAACAAGCTGGGTGGCTCTGGCTCGCCTTCTACTGCATCGTTGGCTCTTCATCACTGGATCATCTCTCTCAATAAGACTTGACCTGCATTTACAAACAGGCTCTGTTCTGCCTTCCTTTCTATCTCATCTTATGTTTCTCTTGTGTTCTACATGTAAAGTTATCTTTTAAATGGAGGAAAAATCACATGTGTACTTCATGGCACAATTCAAACGGGATAAAAAAAAAAGTCTCTCGCCATTCACCACCATTCAGGAAGTAGGTGAGTAGCCCCTCTCTGCAGAGCCGGAGAGCCCAGCCAGCAGTTCTACCTGCCCCACTGATACCAGCTACACGGCACTGATACATACCAGCCTAGTTATTCGCGACAGCGCCACCTAGCGAATATGCGCTTGCTGACCTTTCTAAACCAAATTAAAACATGAATTAACGTTACGCCTTGAAGGCTGGTTGTTACGTTAATGGTTAGGCAAGTGAAAAAACTTGGTTAGGGTTTGGTCATAAAAAACCCCCATCTGTGTCTTAAACATGTTTTAATGTGGCTTACGGACCGGTATGTCTTGCTAGCCTATGGCATTTAGCTAACGTTTGCCTTTCCCAGGCTAATGTGCTACTGCTAACAGTTTTGCTCAATTTCCTAAGCTAACTTAACAGATGGGTGTAAGTGTAAGCAGTGTAAGGCTATCGCGGTTACCGACTCAGACTTCAACTAGAAACCAGAATTGTTTTAAGGTTAAACAAATAAATCTTGATTCACATTCAAGTAACGCTACTCATGTCCATCTTGGTTCGTCCCTGTGTGCTGTGCTCTCCTGTGTGCAAATGAATTATCTATTATGTCCTTTGTCATTCAATTCGCTCAGTTGCGCTGTTGCGAATAACTAGGCTGGTACTGTATGTATCAGTACGGCGCGGCTGCTATCAGTGACGGCCCATGCAGACTACAGCGGCGTTTGACGCGTGGAGATGCCTGATGTCGCTGCTGCCCATTCATTTTGTATTGGATCGTGTCGCCATGTATCCCAGCATGCTTTGCAAGGCGACAAGCAATACAGCAAGACAGCCAATCAGGCTGCAAGCACCAAGCCACCAGCAGGCAACAGCAGGCATCTACACACAAAAAACACCGCTGCAATGTGCAAGGGACATGAGGCAGGTAGAACTGCTGGCTGGGCTCTCTGGCTCTGCAGAGAAGTACTATTGGAGTAGCGTCACGGTGTCCTGCATCGCACACCTCTTCGCCTGTTTCGTCACGTCCGGGTCAGAGGTCTCTCGACGTGGTTTCCGGTACTTTAGCGTGCATTTCAGATGCTGGATCGCCGCTTTGTGAAAGTGGAACTAATTTATACATCTATATGTGTCAATATGTGGAATTTCATATGAATATGTGCATGGTAACATGTCAAATTACTTTAGGAAAGTGACTTTGATGACAGAAAGCCATAAGACGTGCTTGGGCGACGAGAGTTACTGATCTTTAAAGTTGCTAGCTTGCTAGCTAGCTAACGCTAGCTTTGTCTAAAACACAACAAGGCCAGCAGGTGGCAATAATGCAGCAAAATGGGACTCAGCGACCACTACAAGCCACTCTTTGTTGACTATTACTGGCTTGCTAACCACTGGCTTGCTAACCAGCAGAGCCGCAGAGTAAGCTGTACGTAACAGGACAAGAGCAGCTTCCAGTTGAGACGCCAGCGGTAGCGTCCGTTCCCCGACTCTGGTAAATCAAAGACACAACTAAAATAAATTATTTCAACAGTATGTTGCTAGAAAGAAGTTCGACTTAACGTTTTCGCCGTTAAACTAAATGGTAAATGGTAAATGGACTGCATTTATATAGCGCTTTTATCCAAAGCGCTTTACAATGTGCCTACATTCACCCATTCACACACCGAAGGTGGCCAGCTGCCACGCAGGGTGCTAGCACAGCCATCGGGAGCAATTTGGGGTTCAGTGTCTTGCCCAAGGACACTTCGACATGCGGACTGGAGGAGCCGGGTATCGAACCACCGACCTTCTGGT
Organism: Poromitra crassiceps; assembly: GCF_964638095.1. Lineage (NCBI taxonomy): Eukaryota > Metazoa > Chordata > Actinopteri > Beryciformes > Melamphaidae > Poromitra > Poromitra crassiceps. Next base: position 76,555,068 of record NC_139624.1, read on the forward strand.
TAGTGGACGACGCGCTCTACCTCCTGAGCCACAGCCGCCCCACAAACTACATGGACACATGACATGATCATTGTAGCAGTGTTTGAAGCACAATTTTAACAGAAGTTTTGTAAAAATATTGTGCGATGCAGGACACGCTTCCGTTAGGCGGTGTGAAAGCAAAATTGTCTTTTGCTGTACAAACACACAGTACGCTACTTGTTTCACAAATTGAGTACGCATAATTAGAATAATGCATATGGATGCGAGGTGCTGTGTATGTGTACATTCCGTAGTTCACTATTTCTTATCAGAAATCACTTTAGTTCGTCTAATCATCTCTAGCAACATGAGAGGTAGTTAATTAAGAGCTCAATAAATCCCCGTTTTTCCTCACACTAAGCAGCTATTACTTTCCCCTATCGCTAGAATGGCCTTTACATGGGCATAACTTCGTTGGTAAAACGCAACAAAACCTGAACAAAACTATAGCCAAATGTACCTGAGGGTAATGTTAACGTTAGCTAACTTAGCTTACCAGGCATGTTGTGAAGTGCTGCTAATTGACAGGAGCTGGGGCACTTCTGGCGGTGTCGTGGCTTCGGCAGGGAAACAGTTTCACTATGATCTGTTAACTGTTCGACTTCACCTTAAATAACTGTTCAGCTTTAGTTTATTTTCCTTTTGCTATCGACTTTTGCTAACTCAACTTGTAACACGGAGCAACTTTCTTTTTTCCTTTTTTTTTTTACAGAGCAACTTCTCGATAAGGCGACTTTTCTGCATCATCACTCACTGAACAGACACGCCTTTTCATCCTCCTGCGTGCACTGTAAAAAAAACGTTCGGGTTGATCCTGCACTGCAAAACTTCTGGTTGATTTTAATAAGGGGGGAAATGGGTGAAACAAAAGTTAAGCTGAGTTGCAGTTAACTGCAGCAGATAATAACAGAAATAAAAACATTAACGACAACGTAAATTAATAGTCAATTGTTTATAACTTTCTTAGTTTCTATTTTTAACAGTAGTAATAATCAGTAAGAGCAATAGTTGTGGTGGTAGGAGCAGTAGTATCATTGATTGTATAATATAACTGGATATAGTGAGCGCTACATCACCCATTGGGTTTTGATGGAACGAAATGAGGCTTGAATCTTACTAATGATTTAACCAAAAGAATCGACAGTATTTTGTTCAATTTTGTGTGGAAAAAAATTTCACTATGTTAAAAAATCTGTAATAATGAATACAAATCAATCTGGAGGGTTGAATTTTTTGGACTTCACAACACTAAACAATACTTTCAAAATTAATTGGCTTAGACAGTTCATTAATAACCCAGGTTCATTGTGGAATTTTATCCCAAATTTTGTGTTTTCAAAAATTGGTGGCCTGCAGTTTATTTTATTGTGCAATTATAATATTAGTAAGATCCCTATCAAATTGTCAAACTTTCATAAGCAGATGCTGTTGTCTTGGTCTCTCATGTTTAAGCATAACTTCTCTCCACATAGATATTATATTTGGAATAATAAGGACATTCTCTACAAAAATAAGTCGTTGTTCTATGAGAATTGGTTCAAAAACAATATCTTACTTGTTGGTCAACTATTTGACTTGAATGGTAAGCTGTACAACTATGCAGATTTTTTGAGACAGTTTCAAATTCCCATAACAGTTAAAGAATTTGCAGTCGTTTTCGATGCAATTCCTTCTGGAATCACAATGCTGTTGGGGGGGTATGAACTTCCCATGGCCGCTTACTCCCATTGTCAAGTTATCTAGTACTGCTATTGGTGGTTTGTGCTTTTCAACAGAGCATCGGGTTAATAACCGCACAATTCGAGCTTTCTTCCAAAGGGACATTGTCACATTCCCTTACATAATCTCCTTTTGGAATGGTATAGTAAAGGAATGTGCCTTGGAAAAAAGTGTGGTTGTTGCCACTTAGATATTTGATTACCAATAAAGTGAGAGAAGTTACATTTAAATTAATACACAGGTTCTACCCAGCAAAATCCTTTCTTAAAAGATATAAGCGGGACATTGAGTCTGAGTGCTCATTTTGTAAAGATTCTGATGAAAATGTCTCATATCTGTTTTGGAAGTGTTCTCATACAGAGAAATTTTGGTCAGAGATTTTGAAGTTCATCCAACTGCATTTCATCTCAGATTTTTCTTTCTGTTTTAAGGATGTTTTCTTTGGTGTATTTGATTTCACGATGGAGAATGAGGGGAAATGTTTTATAATTAATCTTTTGTTTTAACTTGCTAAATACCACATCCACAAGTGTAAATTCAATGGTTCTAAACCATTCTTCCCAGTGTTTAAAAATGATTTCACTGAATATATGGACTCTATCAAACACTCAAAGAATACCAAAGCAATCAGGACTGTCCTGCTATTTACAACTTTTGTGACATCATGAAGTAGCCTACCTTGTTTCTTCTTATTAGTATTATTTGCTTGTACCCCTGAGCCTTGTACTGTAGATGTTGTCTGTGTGTGTCGTGTGTTTTATCTGTTTTTTGTATGATATGGTCTTGAATAAAATTTATTAAAAAAAAAAGAAAAAAGAAAATGAGGCTTGAATCCCCGCTTCCTGCTCATCGTTGATTGGTTGAATGGATTAATTCTACACGGAAGTACGGGCAAAAAACTTTTATGGAAAGAAATGACAGCTCCATATTGCCCCATTGCAACATCAGCACCCAGCAGCCTCCGCCATTTTTTATTTTTGGAAGCGTGACAGCGCCAAAAGAACCTCGCACAGGCTCGCAGTGGTCAGCTGCGGTAGCGCTGGCCCCTATAATCAGCCTCTCTAAACAGTAACTCAACGGGAGAACACTCTAAACTTTGGGGATTCACATCTTTTCCGGGCGTACTGCAAATCTTGATTGAAGTGGTGTAGTGCAGGGATGTAAAACAACAACCATATTGTGGAAACTAAGCAAAATTTTCCGTTTTCTTTGTTTAGTTTTTTCAAGATAAATACCTAATGAAAAGGACCCGAGGTTCAACTCCCGTTGAGTTGCTGTTTAGAGAGGCTGATTATAGGGGCCAGCGCTACCGCAGCTGACCACTGCGAGGCGCATTCTGTTTCCAAAAATGGCCGGAGTATCGTCTCTTTCCTTCCACGCTCTTTGTACGGGGAGAGAGGGCTGTTAAAACACTAGTAGAAGAAGAAGAAGAAGGAGTGGGCGGCTGCCCCTAGCGGCTGCCGGGGGAGTTTCCGAATTTGTCTCACAGGCTTGAACTGACTGCCATCTTGTTCGCTTCTGTTTGCTAGCTTGCTCGCTGGCTGGCTGGTTGCAGTGGTGAAATGGTCCAGGACAACAAATATAATAACTTTTAGTCCGAAGGTATGGGCGAGTAGGAGTCCAGCCAGCCGACCACCGTCTTGTCCGGGGCCTGGCCAAGAGACCATGGTGTGGTGTGATCCTGGTGCATTGTGCCTGGTGTGAGGCTCCAGCCTGCTAGCTGCTGCTAACCCTCCACAAGGTAAACTGCTATTATACTTATCTCTGGGCAAACTCTAAACTTTATAATTTGATCGCGCACTTGGTGCTCTGCTATGTTGGACTGTTTGAGTGATGCTCATGTTTGTAAGCTAACGCTAGCTCGATTAGCATCGTGTGCTAACGTGTGAGCAAGGGGGTGAGCACCCCACCGTTGCTATAGCCTACTTTAACTGAAATTTGGTGGCGTTATGTTATAGTAATTAATATAACACGGTGTCGTTTGTTTCTTCAAGGGATGGCCGCCGGAGTACCATGGTGGAGCAGGAACAGCACAACACAACAGAGGCACATTGTCCCCTGGTCAAATTATTTGTGAAAATTAATGCTACGTTTTGATTCCCATGTGCATATTACTGTGAGAATATTGCTGATCATCAGTTGTTCAACCTAAGATATTGCAATAACATAAGCCAAATGCTGACAGATTTGAGACTTTTGATAGATTTACTTTGAACCATTTGGTATGTATCTGCCACTGTGCTTTTGTCAATAAACATTGCCAACAAAGAACCTTGTTGTGTAGGCTATGTACTAAAGTAAATCATGTACCCGAATGTACCGCAAATATCATAGAACGAGCCCATTATAGTTGTCTGGTCAGAGCAGGCAGGTTGTTAATAAGATGTGATATAAAGATATTTCAATCATGAGAGGCCAGTTGGTAGGATTTAACAAACTTTATTTAGCAATCGGCATGCATGGCAAATACTTTGGCGCATGACTCCATTAGCCAGTGGCGCTGCTCTTGAGGCAAGAGGAGGGCATCTGCATAGGCTAGGAGATCCCCCACCCGTGGGGGATCAGGAGTCACGACTCGTTGGTGGTGGACTGGGGAGGTGGGTGGGGCAAAACAACGCTTCGGAGGACGGCTTCAGGGGAGATGGACTGCCGTGAAGCTAGCTGCTGTTATGATCGGCCAGAGAGAGAGAGGTGACGTAGAACCCTTGCTATATATATGAGGATTAACTGACGTCATATCTGACGTCATTACGGACGTCATACTAAGACTTTGACTGACCACGTCATACTAGAACTTGACTGACGTCAGGGGTGATCGGATTAGATTATGCACGAATGGCCTTCTGCTTGAAATATAGTCTAGAGACCTCACTTCAATCATGAGAGGCCAGTTGGTAGGATTTAACAAACTTTATTTAGCAATCGGCATGCATGGCAAATACTTTGGCGCATGACTCCATTAGCCAGTGGCGCTGCTCTTGAGGCAAGAGGAGGGCATCTGCATAGGCTAGGAGATCCCCCAAAAGGAAGATCTGATTACCGGAGGTTAATTGAGATCTACGGGCACCGGTAGTTGATTGTACTTTTCTGGCCTTCGACCTTTTAGCGACTTACAGCTATTTGCGGCTGGCGCTCCCACCTCGGTCGGGCCTTCGATCTTGGTACATTAGTAATTGATTGTACTTTTCTGGCCTTCGACCTTTTTAACGACTTATGGCTACTTGCGGCTGGCGCTTCCCAACTCGGTCGGGCCTTCGATCTTGATCCCCCTACTTGCGTTGCGGCTGGCGCTTCCCAGCTCGGTCGGGCCTTGCGCGCCGCACGACTTGGCCTTCTGACTGACCCTGACTCTCTCTCTCTCGACTCTCTCTCTCCCCCAAGAGGACTTGGGGGTGCTGATTCGGTCTGCAGATGTGGTGCAAAACAGCCGCAAAACAACGCTTCGGAGGACGGCTTCAGGGGAGATGGACTGCCGTGAAGCTAGCTGCTGTTATGATCGGCCAGAGAGAGAGAGGTGACGTAGAACCCTTGCTATATATATGAGGATTAACTGACATCATATCTGACGTCATTACGGACGTCATACTAAGACTTTGACTGACCACGTCATACTAGAACTTGACTGACGTCAGGGGTGATCGGATTAGATTATGCACGAATGGCCTTCTGCTTGAAATATGGTCTAGAGACCTCACTTGATGTCGAGTGAACCAGCTTGGACCAAATGACCAGGAAGAAGAATGAAGATGGAGAACCAACCGACTGCTTCAAATCAACGAATGATTTATATTTATTGAAATATGGTTATCTGTAACAATTCGACATACACAAAGGCTACACCATGCAACATATATTTTGATATAATTCAAACTTAAAGAATGGTTAATTTGGCGCATGACTCCATTAGCCAGTGGCGCTGCTCTTGAGGCAAGAGGAGGGCATCTGCATAGGCTAGGAGATCCCCCCCCCGTGGGGGATCAGGAGTCACGACTCGTTGGTGGCGGACTGGGGAGGTGGGTGGGGCAAAACAACGCTTCGGAGGACGGCTTCAGGGGAGATGGACTGCCATGAAGCTAGCTGCTGTTATGATCGGCCAGAGAGAGAGAGGTGACGTAGAACCCTTGCTATATATATGAGGATTAACTGACGTCATATCTGACGTCATTACGGACGTCATACTAAGACTTTGACTGACCACGTCATACTAGAACTTGACTGACGTCAGGGGTGATCGGATTAGATTATGCACGAATGGCCTTCTGCTTGAAATATGGTCTAGAGACCTCACTTGATGTCGAGTGAACCAGCTTGGACCAAATGACCAGGAAGAAGAATGAAGATGGAGAACCAACCGACTGCTTCAAATCAACGAATGATTTATATTTATTGAAATATGGTTATCTGTAACAATTCGACATACACAAAGGCTACACCATGCAACATATATTTTGATATAATTCAAACTTAAAAAGAATGGTTAATTTTCCACCATGGTAGGCTGGACTGCTGTGAAATGGTTACCTATATTTGTATCAAGTGTTGCTTGGTAGATTATCTATATATGCCTAATTTACCAGAAGACATATTCGTGCAAGACCTTAGGCTATGTTGAGTTCTATCGATCTGATAAAGTATGTTTTAAAATAAGGATGACAAATTGCTGAGCTTGGCGGATGCCTCAAGACAAGTGTGTATCATTTTTAAATGTCCAATACCATACAGAAAAGCAAATTGAACAAACGACCAACAGCATTCAAGTCTGCAAAAACTTGTGATGTTATGTCACGTTAACATATAACCTTATGACACTTACTGTATAACATGGGCAGACCATTAACATTAGGCTACTTTACATACCGTTAGATAACGTTAAATGGTCCGCCATGTTATGAGCGTCACGTTACATGTATGCCATCTATACAGTTACGTGTGTCTACTAACACTATTCAAATATAAAGTAACGCTATTTTGCTAAAGTATGACTTGCTATCTGCTAGCATTGTTTGCTAGGTTTTCTTATTCGTGTACTTTCCGCAGACTAGATGCCTTGCGGCACATTGCTGCCTCTAACGGGCGGAAGTATTACTGTTCCCCATTATCCGAAGTATATCGCCTATTTTCCTCGAAATGGGTCTATAATTAAAAAAACTGAGGCCTTGAGAGCATGAAAAATACTTGAAATTGTTTTTTCAGACCATAAACTCATTTGTAAAGTGTTTATTTAAGACATAGACCGAGAGATAAGTTGCCTCGTTTCCCATAGAGTTGAATGGATGTTCCCGCGGGTGTGCTACACAGGCTGCGCCCCCCACTGGCCATTTGAGAGAATGCAATTTCTGCATCGGCCTCAAAAAGAGAGGGGCTGTGATGGGGACTGAGTAGTATAGATACAGTCAGTGGTAGCTGGCTGGGGGCGTGGTCAGGGTGGGGTAAATCCTCCCGTTAGGGTTAGGGTTCAGCAGTGGCGGCAGGCCACTAGAGGGCGCCAGGGTGCCGCCCCACCTACGCACATGAATGAGGGGGAAATAAAACGTATATATATATAGCCTATATATATTTTTTTTTTTTATGAGCGAGGTGAATATTAGATAGTGAGTAGCCTATATAATCTGCAATAAATATGTAGATTCATAATGATCTACATGTGTACTTTTTTGGGTCAACTACTTTCTGCCACGGACGCCGTCCGGGCACTTCCGGCTTCCACCAGTGCTAAGCCAGGATCTGTGTAAATTGCACATGCGCTGTTCGCTCTCAAAACAAAGGGATTCGGGGCGATTCGGGGCGCTGGTATCTAGCGACCAGGTGGAGGTGGGGCCAGGTAGAGCGACGGCAATGCATTCTTGAGAGCTATATTTGCATGCACGAACGTGCTTCCTCATAGGTAATGTAATGTAACTCATTCACATGCTGTGGCAAGTCCTTCCAAAGTGTTTATGCCATGTGCTTTTCAAGTAAATATGGATGCTAAAGGGAAGTTTGATGTAGAGATCAGAGGGCTGCTGACCAGGTTACTGTTTATTTCTGTAATCTGCTCTGTGATTTATATGCCTACTAATCTGTTGCCCATATACCGTAAGTCAGAAGGTAGGCTACTAGTAGGCTAACGTCCGTTACTACTTGCTTGATTTAGGGCTGGAGTGGATGATAATTCAATAGCCTATTATTGTTTGTTGTCTTTCAGTAGAATCATCGTGATGATATGAAGTTATTTTAATAGTGGCATTTCTGCTGTCTAAATTGATGATGACAAGCAAATGTTACTTAAAAACTGATCAAATTAGGTATGGCAGGAATATTATTTGAAAAGGTAAGGTTTGTTTGACATCACCATTCAGTTCAATGAGATGAACACTGATTTTGCATACGTGAAACTATGATATTGATATTGAGAATAATCCTTATGATTATCATATTGATTTCAACCCCATTGTCCAGGCCTATATTTGGTATAGCCCTCCCTGGACAAAAATGCACCAGCCGCTACTGGGGGTCAGCCTAGTTAGCATTTAGTTGCTAACCCAGGCCAGGCAGACAGCATCGGTGATTCAACCATTGACATCTGAACAGACGTCAATGTACCTGTTCTAGAATCCCCAATCCTGTAGTGTAGAGCCACAGAACCCTCCTTTGGTGAGTCAGCCCATTGAGATATGGGGGGGTTTACCCCAATCGCATGCCAGCCGTAGTAAAATTTTGTGGGCGTTCCCACACAGACCGGATGTGCACTTTCTGCATTCAATTATTTAAACCTTCGATTTTTACTCATGATTTTGGACATAAACTGAGATCAGTAGGCCTATTCACCTTATGTAGCCACGCCCATTTGATCCGGTTGTGTGGTCGTGTCACGACTTCCGGCAAAAAAAAAGAAAAAGGCTGGCTGCTCCAATATCATCTAACTCTGAATTAACTAATAATTTAGCCAATTGTATGTAACATACCAAATAAAAGCAAACGGCAATGTCTAAGAATGCAATGCCATGTAACTGGCTCGTTAATTCTCGCATTCCAGGGAATTACGTTAACGTCTGCGGGTCTTATAGACGTAAGTGCCATTATTGCTTGGATCCTGGAAATTAACATGCACAAATGTAACTCCTTGGAACAAGCTCTTTATTCACACACAGTGTTTGTACATTTCCGTCCACTTTACCAGAATATCATGCTCCAGATGATTCAGGACATGTTTTCATCCTGAATCATCTCTGTTAAGACAACGGTGTGAGAGCAGGGGAAGTTGTCAGTTAACATTTTTTATAGTTTGTTTTCCTGCATCTTCAAAAGAACTATTAATAACTTTGTGATGAGGATAAATACAATCTTGCATAATTATTTATACGGTGGAGGAGTGGCCAGAGGCCCCTGTAATAAACCTTTTGTGGGCCACCGAAAACCACTTTATTCTATCCCAGAAAAATAGATGAATATACGTCTACTGTCACATTCACCTGCAGCATGAGTGCATGTTTCAAGCATCAAACACATCTTGTCTCAGGTACACATCAGA